>NW_023339873.1:23615228-23618830 GCF_004916995.1 Morone saxatilis | reverse complement strand
GATCTGCTCTGGCGCCGACTCTGCATTCACAACATCTGGAGCAGTTTGGGGTTCAGTATCAGCTCAAGGCTACTTCGAAATGTGACAGGAGGAGCAAAACCAACAACCTTCCGATTAGTGGACGACCCACTCTGCCTCTGAGCCACAGCCGATTTAGTGAAATCTGACTGTGAAGTTTCAGATTGCAACCAACTGAACACTGCTGGTGTCTGTATTTGACGACCTGGGAATGAGAACGGGCTGTGGAGTGTGTAGGAGAAACTACGAAAGGCCCCATCTACAGCCAGTATTTGGTTCGCCATTCTGTAGATAAAAACAGCTCATTCTATGGTTATAAAAACAAACAGTTCCTATACTCAGGTGATTACACACTAATGAAAACACCCCTATGAATATTATATTCCATTTCTGACAATAAATGTTACCCACTGGACCTTTAACAATAATAATGTACATAGTACATTCTGCCTAGAATCAGGGCTTTAAATTTATACCAAGCACCTTTTACTTTTTTACAAATGTGCCCCCCTTCCCTATGTGTGTGCCTCAGTCTGGGCCTCCCCAAAATTTCACTATCAAATTAAATATTATAGCTCCGCTCCTGCGTCATTGCCATCTGTGCTGGCAATTCTCCCAGTCTCTAAAGTATTTACCATACTGTAAGTGAGAGTTTCCCAACAAGTGCACACAATTTGTCTTTATAAATCCCTGCCTCTCTGTGGGGGGTTTTACACCTTAAGCCTAATTTTGTGCATATGTAATGGTTATAAATGAAGCCTCTTGAAAGTGAAACTTCATGATCTTTCTGATTGCTTTGGGTTTAAGTGGAAAGCATGAGCAAAGCTACTACTGAGAGAAAGAAATCTGGTCTTTTTTTGTATTTGGATGAAAAAGCATGTTCCTAATTGCTGTAGAAACCCAGTAGTAAACACTGTATGTTGGGTTATATTCGTATCGACAAGTGCTTTTTGTTTTGATCCTACCTCTTCATTTCTGTTTGATTTGGCTGCCTTCCCACAGTAGTGAATTTCTGCAACATTCCCATCCTGAGCATGACTCACGCGGCAAAACCGAGCTTCACTTTCCCTGAAACCTGACAAGCCTGATCCAATTTACGCTTTCCTGTAGCCGCCTTGGGCAAAGTGATGTCAGTCCAGCCTCCCAGCTGAAAGGAGGGAATGGAAGTGTAAGGAAACACAGATGACCATGGAGGAGCTCCCTGGGGAGGGAAAGTCCTCAGCTACATCTGTAACCGTCAAACAGGTGAAATCAAATCCAGTGGTCCAGTACTGACTACTCAATGGTTTTTGGGTTACTATGGGCAGTGGCGTCATCACAATGTTGTGTGACAACAGGAAGAGATGTGAGGAGAGTGATAATATCCCCACATTAGGACCATGGGAAACTAGTATCTAGGACAGCCCTGAGTCTATGGATGAGCTCAACATCTGAGTCACTGAAGCTCCCTTTGCTGTGGTTTATAGTTCCAATAGCATCATGCTGCTTTTGCTTTTCCTGCAATGCAAAACATCAGAAACATTGAAAGGATTCACTGTATTCCATAAAGGTGATGTTAATCATGTCAGTTTTCCTCTATGGAAACTTTGTGGGCGTCTAGCAGCCCACATGTGTACTTTCATTTTCACGCCTACGCTGTGAAGAAGATGAAATAATCCTGTGCTCAACATCTCTGCCTTTATGACTCATTTGGCAACTGAGAGCTTTTGCACCCTCTCAGAAATTATTCATTTAATGCACAGTTTTGATGTGACACATTTGGCCTTGCACCAGATATGAACATATAATTGATATCTTATGTATTTACACTCCCCTGTATTTAAATCAGGAAGCATTGGCATCTTTTTTTGATTGGATACGCCGGTGGGTAATTGATGCCTGATATTTTCATGTGACAAGGAAGTAGAAAGAGCAGTTTCCAACATGCACTGCTGACTGGCTCTAAAAGGCAGCAAACACTGCAGTTCCCTTTTTCTGTAACCGCTCACCACTCTTCCCCTTCAGTGTAACCGCCCTGTAAAAATCTACATACGGTCCAGGAAGAACATATCTTGCTGTTATTGATAATCATCTCAAATATAGCTCAGCTTCATGACTCAGCAGAGATATACAACAGTATACAAAAAGGTTGGAGGGAACAAAAACAGTGGTGATTTTTGTATTCTGCATTTTGCAGCCTTACCAGAAGCTGGGCAAAATGTAAAATGTTTGTCCTAGTGATAGTACCAGGGCTATGGAGCATGCATGTATTAAGAAGAACTGGATACAGCGTTGGGGGCTCTGTTAATTCCCATGGAAGCTGCTCAGTGGCACATGAAGCCGAAAAAGTTTGACAAATGACCTATCTTCCGACACTAGAAGGCGGGTCAAGCAGTGCCTTGAACTTGAATCATGAATATCCACATCCAGTTGCATGACAACAATCACAGTCTCTGTGGAGTTATCTTGCTCAGGCCCAACAATATTTGGATGGAAGGATAGAACCTCCACTGACAGACTGACATTAGCAATGTATTAAAGAAAAGTTTAATATACTGTATTACTGTTGTAGTAATAAGTTCATTTTTGATTCAACCCTAACCCTAACCCTAACAGAAAAAGGAGCACTATTTTCACTTTTGCTCTGTCAAGATAAAGCTATTAACAATGTACTTGTAGTGTTTTGTCATTTCCTCACCCCTAATCCTAACCCTAACCTGTAAAAACCCTAAAAACCACAGTCCAACCATGCTCCTGAAACCACTGTCTGCCCACTGCACCAAGGTATTGAGGCAGACGGTTCTGGCCCAAAAAAAAAAGAGCTCGGCAAGCTGAGCCTCAAACTGTTCATTAAGAGTTAAGTAGCAGGTGTTAGCACGGAGATGGAAACAAAGACAAATGAAGCAGCAAAAAGGAAATGGAGACGGTGCAAGGCATCACTGACAGTTGAGGCATTTAAGACCAGCTAAGTAAGACCAACTATATAGTGATGCATGGAGTATGAAGAATTCAACCCGTTCAGCCAGGGATCTGTTGCCAGCTGCACTGTTTCCCCCACAAACTAACCAGATTTGTGTCTGCAGTACATGCTGGCCTTTAGCCTTTTGTTTACTTATGAGTACGGTTTGTCACAGTGGGTCGTTACATAAGTAAGGCACTGTGTTTAACACAGTTAAATACATGGCCGATATTGCCAGTTATGGTACATTTTAGTTAATAGCTAATCCCAGCTCAGTTTATTACAGCCATAGACATTCACGTTCAGTTGGTTCATGATTGACCATGGATGAATGAGTGTTGTCAGTACATAGACCTGTATGGGGTTATGTTCTAATCTAGCAGAATTTCAATATTGTCATTTTTGTCAATTAAAGATTCTGGTTGGTCTTCACTTCTACCAGGGTAAATGGTAAATGGCAAATGGACCTGTACTCGTATAGCGCCTTTCTAGTCTTCAAACCACTTTCCGTGTGCCACATTCACTCTTTCACAGCATCAGCGATGGCAAAGCCCATCGAACAGAAACTAACTCATTCATACATATTCACACACATTCAGTATCTTGCCCAAGGATACTTCGATACGTGGCAGGAGGAGCCGGGGAT
>NW_023339873.1:23610525-23615204 GCF_004916995.1 Morone saxatilis | reverse complement strand
ATCCGATTAAGGGACAACCCGCTCTGCCTCTGCGCCACAGCCGTCCGTGGGCTATGGCTTGGTTTCAGGAACATGAAAACTTAGTTGATGATACATGATTCATAATAAATGACATGACATTATTGATTAGTTACGGGCAGAGGTGTAGTCTGAGATGATGAATCATGCTGTGGACAAAGGTCACACAGCCTCAGTCAGAGTTTGGCTTGCCGTCCTGCACGCAGCCTGGCGTTTAAAGCCAGATTCTTTTCTTGTTGATGTCCTGGGTTTATCAGCACTGCATTTCCCACTGTTCAAGAAGTGCAGAGTTGTGCAAGCTGTCATCTCCAGTGTTACTAGATTGTTTCTGTTTGTTGGTGAGCTGATTGGCTATTTATTGACTTGACTGTCTTCCAATTATGCTATTGCATTGTAGTGTTTTTCTCAAACACTGAAATAGCAATGCACATTACCCGCAACAATGAACTGACAGTCAGCAGGTCTTAGTGACTTAGGATTGCTCTGGACTGCCTCTAACGTCTGTTATAGAGATTAACCGAAATGTGTCTCTTGTCATTTTTGCTTATCGAGTTGTTAATCAGACTGCAGAAAAAGTCTTAGCCCTGATATGCATTATGCATTTTCTGGATATCTGCCAGTAGCCTTGAAAAATCTGATATCCTTAGACCTTAGCACACTCAGGAGTCTTAATGTTGGAACTGACATGCAAAAGTTCGTCCTTACTCATTCTGGAGGAGACCATTAGGGCATCTGTGGCTCAGCAGGCAGAGAAGGTTGTCCACTAATCCACCACAGGGTTGGTTCGACCCCAACCTCCACCTGTCAACGTGTTTTTGACCAACACAGTGAACAGCTCTGCTGCCCTCATTAAAATTCTTTCTCTGTTTTAGCCATTCTGTGGTAATGATAAGACTATCAAAAACTTGAATACTGGAATAGAAAATGAAGGCCAGTGAATTACCCAAAAGTGTTGTAATGTCCACCACAGTTTATAGAGCCACCTCCTGCTTCAACTTTGACCCACTGCATGTAAAAAAATGTTTTGCTAACCAAATGGTTTTGTTCCCTAACCCTAAGCATAACTTAGCCATAGTTTAGTTGCCAAAAACATTGATACTTTCTAGCCTTAACCATACTGTAGTTGCCATGCACAGATATCGTAGAAAGTCCTTAAATGTAATCCTGGGTTTTGCAGAATCACACGGTCAATGGTCTTGTCTGGCAATAGGGCTGAAAGAGGCAAAATGTCTTAGTATGCTTTTCCTGAACATCCAAGTAGTGAAAGTGCTCTTCACAGGGATACAAATGGTCTCCTGATGGAAGCAGATTAAAGCTGCAAGTGCTCTGCATTAGTGCTGCTTGACCCATGTGCAGTCTGCAACACTCTTATGTCTGTCTGTCTGTCTGTCTGTCTGTGTGTGTGTGTGTGTGTGTGTGTGTGCACTTGTAGGATAAAAGGTGAAGGTATTGATGGGGAGTAAGATGACATGAGAGCCAAAGTACCTAGGTCAGCTATTTAGCATCTATAGATTGTAACTTAATCCCTGGTTAAACACACACACACACACACACACACACACACACACTCATATACTGCCCTCACCTCTCCCTGCTCAAACCAACACATATGTCTTTCCTCCATAAATGTTACACGCACCATCTTTCAAGCCCTATATATAGTGCATTTACCACTCATAATCCCTCGCTCTTACAGCAGGCCACTTGCCCCTCACACACATCCACAGCAGTCCTCTGACACATGAGTACTCTGTCAGGAGTACTATGCGCTATACGCCTGAGGGATGAAGGGGTTTCATTTGCACTAAATCCAATTCCACTTGACAATGGCAAGATGAGTTATACAGGGTTGAGCAAACACTGTTGGCAATGACCTCAGAGGTCATTTATCAGGATCTCAATGACCACGGTGCAAGTGAGAGCTTCCCCACAGCTGCTCTCTCAACAAAGGCTCATTGTATGAAAGGGAGACGCTGATGTCATGACGGTATATTTCCGGAGCTCGGGAACTCCCAAGGGAGGGCCCCCGGTAATGTAGTCAGGATGGAGCTCTATCTTTAGCAGTGAATTGTTTTGAGGAAATTTCCTCCCGAGATAAAGTTTCAGCTATTTGTTTGCATGAGTTTTATCAGTTGGTCTGAGAAATAAGCAAGGGCGCATCTTTCCCAATATGATCAAGAAGCTTCACCAGTGCCTTATTTGGGAAATCATGATTGTCAGCAAGTTGGAAAGGAGGCTGTGACTCACAAGACTAACAAGCTCTGGTAATCTGACGTCTACTGCATAAATGGGCAAAATGCAGAATTATGGCAGACCCACCTGATTCGTGCAGAGTTTGGGGTTACAGTGTAGCAACGGTGTCATTTGCATGTGATTTAATGAAGGTAAACACAGTAAATGTCCGAGCCAAATGACACTGGCACATCGCCAATCAGAGGCTGCAGATTTATCGATATATCTTAAATGAACTGCAGGAAAAGCTGTTCATACAATATAAAGCCACTATGGACAACGGATACGATAAGAATCCGCCATTTTTAATTTATTGGTTCAGTGCAAACTGATTTACTGCTTGCGCTGGGTCCCTAATCAGTCTAATCCCTTTTGGCTCAGATAATGTGACGAGGACTCCACACAAGAGATTTACTAAAACTAAAGTAATTTATGAAAACTTTAGTCAAAACAAATGAACAATGGAGTGTGCAGATCAGCCATGGATGTGTGGTTAATGTGTTACGGAGGTGACAAGAAAATGATACAGGGTGGATGTAAGTTGCAAGGAAGGAAAAGACAGAGTGAACGTAGGTCAGGTGACAACCCATTGCCTGCTGAGGAAGACAGCCTCCAAGACATCGGAAGGGGGGCTACACTATCCCCTCCGCATATGCTTTAAATGTGAAAATCTACAGGAAGTTTGATAATGGCTTAACAGCAATTAAAAAAAAATGCAAAGTTCAATTAACTGAAAATAATTAGTTATTAATTAAAATACTTTAAGGTCCAGCATTTAATATTTAGGAGGATCTATTATCAGAAATGGAACATAGTATTCATTGATATGATTTCATTAGTATATAATCACCTGAATATAGGAATGATGGTTTCTTTTCCTCGGAAAGAGCTGTCGTCCTCTAGAGAGTGACTGGGTCCTCTTCTGCGGAGGCTGCCATGTTGAACCACCGTGTTTGTACAGTAGCCCAGAATGAACAAACCAAGCACTGGCTGTAGATAAGGCCTCTTGCCTTTTTTGTAAGTTTCCTGGCCACCATAGTTTCTCTTGCACGCTTTGAAAGCTGAGCTGTATTCAAATGGTTGTTATCTGCAACTTTACCACTAAAATAGTATATACGTAGTATATAACTACTACTCGGACATAGTGTCTTTACAGTGTATTCCGCACCACTGACGCTCGTCTGCCCTCGTCTGCGGCTTTTCCGGCCGACTGAGCGTGCTGAATCTGCGGTGGAGGCCATTGTCGAGAGAAATCACTCCGATTGGCTGTTCAGCTTAAGTGCATCAGTGCACGGGAAGTACCATTTGTAGCTTCTTATCAGACATTTTCTGGATTAGAAGCAGCTTTTTTTATAAAACCCTGTGAGCGGACAAGCCTACATCTGTAGGCCGCTTTTGTTTATATCCACATAGGTGGGCTAGGTCTTCTGGTGGTCTTTTTTCAATGTCGAATGCAGACTACCGCTCCCTGCCGGTATGGAGAGTTACCATGTACGTCGTGCTAGTTGGCCATTTGCTGTAGTTGGTGCGGTGTGGTCGAGACACAGGCGACACTAGGCAATGCAACAGTCAGCTTTTGTCGCCGCTAGTTCTTTGATGTTGGTGTGGTGTGTCAGGTAATTCTATCCCCTGCCTGGCCTTTATTTAAAACCCAGCCTTTATTTGTCAGGCTGACCACCTATTACATGAGACCCTATCTGAATAATGATGCATTACCTTCATCTATCTTTGCAGTGCTCCTACCAGTAGTCCTGGTGTAAACCACAATTCTTCCTTCCACAGTTCTTCCCCTAATGTTCACTGCACATATAAAACAGTTGTAAACCAGTTCTTAAGTAACTACACTAGTCGTAGTCTATGTGTAACCATATATGTAACTGTATGTAACTGTGCCAGAGGGTCTCTGCCCAGCAGGGAGGAACATCTGACAGCCAGACTTGCTTCCAACTTGCTTCCAACACACTGACGGTATTTTGCTCCCCTTTCCTCTGTAAGCAGGATTAGGAAGATTTGATAAATGTTTTCATAAAATTTGTTTTCATAAATGATTCAAGCTGGGCAGTGCTTTTAGCAAATAAATGTCATCAGATGTTTTGACAGAACTCACCATTCTTTATTCATCTCCCCGCACACACGCACATACACACACACACACATACACACACGCACACACAGAGCACTACTCAGTATACCCCACAGACACCATCAAATGAAAATAAGACATAATCAGGGCAGGGGAGAAGGCAGGAAAGGGTAGAGGAAAGTAGGGCATAGCAGTACATTAGACTGTACACACACACACACACACAAAGCATGTTTGAGTTCCTCTTATAGAAACAGACACAGAAGAAGCTGCAGTACATAGTTTGGTAGGCAGGTCTGTGCGTGTGGTGTCGAGGTGTAGGTGTGGTGTGTGTATTTGGGGTGTG
>NW_023339873.1:23607902-23610425 GCF_004916995.1 Morone saxatilis | reverse complement strand
AATGTGGATCCATATTTGATCAGCACTGCCTAGTTTGACAGTTCGATCTGAGTTTGGTGCGTTGAACTGGACGGACTCACATTGTTTCTCATTTTTTTCCCTTATAGTTGCATAAGGTCTTAAAATATTGGTTTCGATTTGACTTTTGTTTTGTAATCAAAACAGTATCAAAATACAGATATTTAACCTACATTTGTCAAATTTGGATATATATCAACATCTGAAAAATATTACACCTTTCATGGAGATCCAGCAATTCATTTTCAAGATACCTTGTCATGGACCAAAGTGTTTGTCCACACCAGAAATCTGGGCAACCTGGATAAAAGTGCTAGGATGGCCACATCCATCATCATTATCATCATTAGGTAGGTATCATTAGTAGGAGCACAGTACAGTTTATTCACTGGGAGAACACACAAGGTCAGACATTGATTTCTAAAGATAATAAAAATGAGAGACATTACTTTAAAATCAAGTAAAGTCATATGCAGTCTGTTCTGTTTACAGCTCTGTGAGCATGATAACTGTGAGCCAGAGGTAGCGCTGCAATCAATATTGACTACCCCATTACAACAAAATGGAGAAATGATTTAGAGAAATCGCATAAAGATTCCTGGCTTTAGATTAGCCCAGCGTTTGACGTTTTTACATTTATGCTTCTCTGTGTGTTTGCTCTTTCTTCCCCACCACAACGCTGGGTAAATTGTTCAGAGACAGTTGAGGGGCTTTGGTAAACAAGACATTGCCAGCGGTTTCATCATCTTGTCTGGGCTGTGCTTTAATATGTGTGAGGAGAGAATGGCATGTTTCAGCAGCGGCAGACCGGGTTGACAGGCAGCTAACTGATATCCATAATCCCCAAACTGTAAAATTACAACTGAAGAGGAGCTTTTTAGAGTGGGTTAAAATAACCTGCTGAAGTGAAGAACTGTAGCTGCTGAAATATAGATGACTGTATGTTTATCCAGTTATATACAATAAAGAAAACAGATACCACAGCTTGGGCCCAGATACTTTAAGTGTTTCAGACTAGACTTCTCTGTCAAAAACAAAGGACACAGTGGGAGTGTGTTTTCTATATACGAGATTCCCTTATTATAAGCTATAAATGGCCATAATGATGAAGTATTGAACTGCTGTGTTGTGTTTTCTCAGCCCAGATTTCTGTGTAGCTTTTGATGTTTTTCTCACAATAAATGTATATTTTTTATTTCAAGCTAGACAACTGACAGTATATAATTAGTAGACAGAGCTTCTGGGTCAGTGAAGCGAAGCCAATCGCGTGGTACAGTACAATAAAATATGTTTGAACAGATGTGATGAGAGAAATAGTCAACGCATTAACAGACTGTTGATATATATGTGATCAGCACTGCCTAGTTTGACAGTTTGGTCTGAGTTTGGTGGGTTGAGCTGGAAGGACTCACTGAGAATGATCTGTCAATCACAAGATAGCTACATCCTAAAGCATTTTGCTCTACAACATGGTGACAGTCATAACGTTGAAATTGAGCTTTCAAAACCGTACTTCACAAACCAATGGGTGACGTCATGATAGGTTCACACTGGAGCTAGACTGATGTACTGGCTGATATTGGCTTCTTGCAGATATAATATTGGTGTTGGTGTTGACCAATAAGTAACTACAAATGTCAGTACATAAATGTTACATTTTAAGTAGTTTATAAACAGTGTTGCCATTACAGTACATAGTGGAACATCCATTGACCCAGTCAGAGTAACTGATGGTTGAAGCTCTTCCATAATCAAATGTTTGCATTGTCTTAATAACAGCTCTCAAAATCACAATCAACAGGCAGACCCCAGTTAAGCAGAGCAGCAGGAGTTTCCTTCTGTCCAAGTGCCACTGCCAGTATTTCCCATAATACAGTTCTCCTCGGCTGCTCAGTGCTTTCCCCTCATCAACCAGTTGCTCTGTTAGCCTACATTCAACCCGGCAGAACCATCAATCAAACGCACACATCTAAGGCCATTCAAACCCCTGAGACAGCCGGAGACGAGCGGAGGTGGCCACACACACAGGCACGTACACACACACACACACACTAAAACCTTGGCATTTAAGTATGAAAGAAAAAAATGTCATTATTGATTTTTGCTTCTTCATAATTTGTTCCAGTTGTTTTCAGTCTGAGATTTTTTTTTTTGTTTCGATATGTAGCTAATATCTGCTCATTATCATATTATGAATATCTCTGAGCACATTCATGCTGCCAACGATTTTTAAAGACTCTGTAACCTGTTCCTCCTATTCAAGAGTCCCACAGATTTAAGACATAATCCAATTAAAGAACAAGCTTAACAAAACAGCCTTCACCTTAAGTTCTCTGGACTGGTCTAAATTTATATACACAGATGGAGTTTGATAGGGTGATATCATATTCATTTGACTGGAATGCTTCAATAACTCTGATAAACCTCAGATTGAATAATCTACAAAGCTGATAAATTTAATATCATTAAGTAAACTATTTGTCCGGTTCATTTTGAATAGATATA
>NW_023339873.1:23602740-23607877 GCF_004916995.1 Morone saxatilis | reverse complement strand
TGTAGGATTTAGTGGTATCTAGAGGTGTAGTCGTTATTAACTACAGAATGAGCGTTATTCGCCATGTTGAACCACCATGTTTCTACAGTACACTTGAATGAACAAACCAAATACTGGCTGTAGAAAGGGCTTTTTCACCTTTTTTTTTCACCTCATACACCAGGCCTTATTTCGGGCATCTAACCAACAACCCTTTCAAAAACTCATTGACCTCAAGGTGAGAGAACTGGACGTGCTAAAATTCTAAATCCCTGTTTTAGGACTGATCCCTACAGCACTATATATATAACAATGGTGTTATGGGATTTCATATTTCATTTGCTGATGCTTCATAAACTTAAAACTCAAATAAAAAACTCTGCAACTAGATGCAAATTTGTTACTATACCTTTTTATCCGTTTTGGTTGTGTGTATCATTGTTGGAGGTCTTGTTTGGGTAGCATCTGCAAATGATGTCACAGTGGGGGATTTATTTTGAAATCCAAACTTGATCTTAAAGAACACATACTGCAAATCTTACACACCGATATATGTTAGCATGCATACATGGATTTTCTTTTGCTACAAAGTCACAATGCTTCTGTAGTGCAGCTATTGCATTCTTTTATGGCAGTCTGAACACAATGATAAGGTAGCCTTTGGATACTTATGTAGGTTTAACCCATATAGCTATCTGACATGCCGTCCTTTCTTTCCTCTGTGCAGGGTGCTAGAGGGAGTTATGTCGGCAGGCGAGGATGATGGGGAGGCGGCAGCGCCCGTGTACGTGTACGAATCCAAGGTCCACTGCACCAACGTGCTGCTTAGCCTGGAGGAGCAGCGGCGGCAGGGCATCCTGTGCGACGTGACCGTACTGGTGGAGGGAAGGGAGGTGCGCGCACATAGGGCCGTCCTCGCTGCTAGCAGTCGCTACTTCCTGCAGGCGCTGTTGGGTCACAACGGGTCACTGGGCGAAGTGGAGCCCATCATTAACCTGCCAGACAAGGTAAAGGGCCACAAGAAAAACACGGAAAAAAAGAGCAATATCATTCAGGGAGTTTCACAGGGAGTGCTCTTAGGTCATTTTTAAAAATAAATGTTACAGGGGAAGTCAAACTTTCAACTTTCAGGGAAAATAACCCCCTATGAAGTCTTTGGAGTTATCTCAGTTTGGGCGTACAAATGTAGAACAGAAAACAGTGTTAGAGACACTTGAAATATGTGTGCATTCATCAGGGTAGATGCCCACATCTTTCCCTTCTTGCCCTTTAATTGAAATGGTTGAGGTTTAGTGTTATTATGGGAAATGCAACCAATATGCAATAAAACCAATAGGATCCAGTGTTTTTTTGAGCTTGACCCATGCAAGGGACAAAGTCATAATATCTTTGATAACTAACCCTAACCTATACCGACTATACTTTTTTTTAGTCAGTGAGATGGTAAATGGTAAATGGACCTTTCCGACCACTCAAAGCGCTTTTTACATCTACGTGCCATATTCACCCTTTCACACACATTCACACAGCGATGTCCATCGAACAGAAACTAACTCATACACATACCAAATATATTCTGCAATGCATAGAAGTGACTCATTTATGTCAAAGTAATTGTAAATCCTGATCTGAAAAGGATCAGAGGATGGTTAGACCTGTGGACTTGAACAGATACAAACAGAGAAAGAACAAGCACAATGGCAGCAGCGTATGCCGTGGGAAAGTGAAGCAAAACATGCATTGTTTCTGCACAGTTCACACTCTGTCTACCTTAATGTGTGATGATGATGATGCATCACATGATCATGGCTGCTAGAGAGTCCGGTCTGATCCAGTCAGGTATTAGACGCACATTAAACTTAATCATTTTGTCCTAAGCGACATACATATACGGTAAGGTACCACCTCCAAGTGCCACAAGGCTGCAGGTGCATGAAGTAACATACGAGTGCCTTTTTTATTTTAGACAGTGAAAGGATGGAGAGGGAGGGAGAGTTATGTGAGTAAATACTCTCAGAAGGCATAGATCTTCAAGCGATTGTTTATGCTTGGTAACTGAGGGATCACACTGGAGAGGAGTGTGAATTAAGATTTCACTTCTCGCAGTGACAGCAGGACTCAGTGTACTGTACATACTGCAAGCATTAGTGACTAGAAGTTAATGCGAGCAGCATCATGAAGCCAGTGGTGTAATGAAAAGTGGACTGAAGTAGAGTATTGACAGACCCAATGCAATAGAAGTGGACCCTAGCAGGACCCAACTATGCTGTACTACATATGTACCACCCAGCTTGACTTGGGCCCAGAGGCTGATCACAGTTCTTGGGAACCAAGTGAACCTTTAAAGTCCTCTTTACAGGCTTTAAACGTATGCATCTACCAGTGTGAATTAGCACAGTATGAATGTAAAGCAGGAGCAGGAGGGAGCTGGACAAATGCATGTAGCTAACGTGACCTTGAGGAGGAGGGGCAGATGGATGGAAAAAGCAGGGTTGACACAAATTGATCTGTTAATGAAAACATGTTGGGCATGAATATCAATGTGGTTACCTTGTTAGTTGCTGCCACTTCTGTTCACCACCGGGACTGATCATGGAACAGCTCGTGATCCCAGTGGCTGACGTTACTATATAGTGTCCCAGATCTGTCATATGGATTAATACGTCTGTGTGGTAGGTAGAGCCTACCTATACAGTAATCACTCGCACAGGCCTCCACCACTTCAAACTCAATCCCCTAATGACTGGAAGCATAGCTTTGTTTTCCACATCCTTTCTGCTGCCCGTTCACTCACCCTTCATACATTGCTGAACTCACTGTGGCTCAAAGATTTGAAACAAATTTGGTGTAGATTAGAATCTAGCAGGACTAAGTTCCCTGCTACATGACTATTAGACTCTGGCAGTAGGGAAAGTGCAGTGTCTTAGTTTTTGTAACATGGTTCTTGTCTATTTTCACCTGACTAACCACAAGCACAAACATATGGAAAATTGGCAATGAAATCATTTCACTTTCACTTTCAAAAAATCTTAGACTAACTTCAACTAATCAGATCAATGAACCAGTAAGCCAGTCAATGAAGAGTGCCGTGCTTTTCTTTCAATTAAGAAATACTCTCCAGTTCTCTACTACTCTCCGATATAACTGATGCCAGTAGCATCTACACTAACCTCTTGAGCAGCTGCCATTGTTGTTTTGGGACAGTCCCGAATTATGAGCAGTTGCCCCAAATCCTGAATCCTGTACTGTGTGTCCCAAAAATGAACCGTAGTAATAGATATTATGAAGGAGCTAAAACGAGACCTGTGTGTATGCTGTGAGACTTGACTTGAAGGCAAAAATGCTGAGGAGATGTGATTTGGTGACTCAGTACTATTGAAAACTGCTACACTAAATATATTTTGTATTTTAGAGTGCTGTCAACTTGTCATGAATACTAATTAATAACATAACAGATATGCCCAACAAACTGCTGCTGTCACCAGACTAAAAGACTCTAAATTCAAATAAGGGGAACCCTTTCATTAAATTATCAATTACTCTTTATAATAGATCAATAGTGTTTTTTTACTCTGACAGTGAGAGTATTCTGATCAAATCACTTATGTTGGCTGTAATTCCTGCTTTTAGATATTAAAAGTGTCCTTTTGGTTTTTGTGTAATGTAAGAGTATTACTGATGTACTTTCACTTGTCTATTGCACTGATTAGGCTATCTATTGTTGATAGGGAGTACAGCTGCCAAAAAAATTTATATTTCAAAAAATGTGTTTGTAAACTCCTACAGCTTAATGATAGTCTTAGCTGAGGAAAGGACATTAAAATGACTGTAACGTAACGGTCACCTGTGTATAATGTTTTGTGCGTCTTTTAAACACTGCACTTCATATCATCCTCACTAATACGTGGCCCTGTGACCACGCACACCCATACTCCCCTGTCCTGAATTTCATCCACTCTCATCTGGTCACCCTACGGCAAGCTGAAACAAAGAATAGCTCACTGTTAATGTAATGTGCGATTATTGATGCTTTACAGTTGAATTTGAGAGTCATTATTAATTCACTAAAGCTTACTGACTTGTGATTGGGACAGTTTCAAACTGTTTAAAATTCATTTGAAGAGCCCACATTTGCTAAACATAACCAAAAATATGTCAATTTAGGTAAAATGTATGAAGTGATTCACAAAATATGTAGAACATTTCCATTTAATGGAAAAGTATAAATATCATACAGCTTCAAGATAATAAAGAATAATATATAGAATTCATATCATACTTTCAGACAGTGTGGAATAACATGATTTGTTTTTAACATTAAAGCAAATACAAGGTGAAAGTTAGATGTTAAGTGGTTAATGATCAATCATCCTCATTGATTATTCCCATCTCTCCCTGCTGCTTGCTGCTTATTGGCAAGGTTGGTACAAGGGTCTTCTCTGTGCCATACAGATGTACTTCTGCACAGGAGGCAGCAGCTGCTGACGCCAGCTGAAAATAGGCTTATATACTCATGTACACACACATGCACAGGCAGCATTATAGAGTAAACACACATGAACACACACATGAAGACATGAAAGTAGCCATGCTTACTGTAGGGAACAAGAAGAAAGCAGGGGAGATGAGAGGGGTGCAGGGCGGGAGAGAGGGAGTGAGCAAAAGGATCCAGGCAAGAATACAAGACATGTAAGATTAATAAAGCGCGTATATGGCAAAATAACTCACTGTGAAAAAAGTGTATAGGTTGCTTGTGGGGTAAAATTCAGTTTCTAGCTCACAACGTTTTTGTTAAAGTCCCAATTAGTATTTTATTCACCCTAAATAATGCCATAATGTTGTAACACACAATACTGTTATTTACTAATTACAGTAATGAATCTCTTTAGAGATTCATGATCCATATATATGCTTTATGAGTCCACCTTCTTTCACATACCGTAAAACTTCCAGGCTTTTATTTGCTACTGAACTCAGCCTGCCTATATTTGGGACCAGTGTCTATATGGGACAAACCTTTAATTCCTTTTGCACAAAACTCTCACTCAGCAAAGATGGTTAATACTATCTATATAAATTGTTTATTTAAACTAGTATGAATATTCAGGGGTGGCTGACTGAATGTGTGTGAAAGACTGAATGTGGCACGTAGTGTAAA
>NW_023339873.1:23601856-23602679 GCF_004916995.1 Morone saxatilis | reverse complement strand
AATTAGGCTATTGAATAACATATCAATTACAAATCAATTACAAGTCATTTATTTGATACGTTGGTGCTATTGATTTCTGTAAAATGAACTGAAAGATTGAATTGTGGAGAATCTAACTGATCTAACATCGTGTAGCATTTCCATATTGTCAAAAGTTTAAACATTCATATTTGTGTAGGCGATCTAAGCAGCTTAGAACTTTGAGACCTGCGTTTATTTGACAAAACGTGTAGCCACACCAGGCTAGTAAAAGAGGCCTGCCTGTAATTGGGACCCTGCTTTTAATTGAAGGTTTATGGTTTTACATTGTTGTGTTATGTTCTGTATTTTTTAGGACAAAAGCACTGGACTGTAGGTTACCATAAGTTCTCAAATAGATGCTTTAGTGGTCTTATCTGGGACAGGCTTTATTAGAGAGGGGGCTTTATTTTGACCCCCTCCCTCACGTTCTCCAATTAAAGGGAAATATTGCCATTTTTTAACCAGCTTTGTATCATTATAGTGTAGGTAGTGTATGCAGATGAGCAATAACTTTTTAACTTCCCTCTATGTTGCCTTTACCCTGAGCTCCCCACGCATTTTATGACTCTTGGGCTATTTCTTTTAACTTCACATTCTACTTTCGCATTTTTTGTATACCTGCCTCCATGTATTTTTGCCGGCAATTGACCAGAGAGCTCTAGGTGCAGGAAACATGGAGGGAAGTAAAACAAATGTAATTTGCATATACTACCCACATTGTGCTTTAATGAAAGCTCAAAACTTCCTCCATATTTCCCTGTTGTCTCGATGAATTGATTTAACTAACGCAACCTCAGATATA
>NW_023339873.1:23596698-23601831 GCF_004916995.1 Morone saxatilis | reverse complement strand
TGTGTGTGTGCTGTCTGTGTGGTCAGACTTGGTTAAATAAGAAAAGATCGGTTTATAGGTCTGTACGCGGTTGGACGGGTAGTCGTTTACTACTGTGTATTTGTTGGATGTGAAAACCAAAACCATAGGAAGTAAGTAACTACGAAAACTGTAGTTAGTAGTTGGAAGCGCTGGGTGCGACGGTGACGAGGTATTCTTAAGTGCAACGAGGGGGGGGTATTGTAGTTCGTAAAATGATCCTATCATGGTCTTGAGATAGAAAAAGTGTATTTGAGCATCGTGATGCATCGTGACCCTCCCCGCGGGAGGGCGGCGGCCGGTGCATCGAGAATCCGAATCGGACATCGCTGACTATTCGGATACATTTCGTTAGATTCGAAAGTCGAATCAGGACATCCAGTGAACATATCTGCACAGGCCTCTAGTCTAGGAATCAACTCCATTAATCGTTCGCATTTGGCTATCGCAGGATGATACGCAGTTATATCTAGGTCGATCACGAGCCCAATGAAGATAATCAGATTATTATTTAAGATGTACACAATACATGTCTGGTGAAGGACATAACAATCCTGGATGATGCTGCAATCTTTCTGATGTGTTATCGAGACTCTCTAGATATATATATTTTAAACGAGAATTTCTCTATACGTGTTGGCCCCAAAGAACTCAGATAACTCAGCTGTCTAAACGGGGATAGGTAGATAGGCGGTCCTAGGATGGGCAGGTCTTTAACCCCCATTGCGGCCTCTAGTGCCGGACTGTTCAGGAAATAGCTTGGAGCTTCATCTTTTGATCATGACTTTGTCATTTAGATTCCCAGCAGTAAAGGCAGACCTCTGCTAGGAGGCTGCCTTCTGACGCTATTTAGGAAGTGCATTACAAAGAATTAGACACATCCCTGTCAGCAGACAGATCAGAAAAGAACTCCAAGGTGCGCATCATTTTAGTGTCTACGACAATCGCACCACTCTTGGATGGCCGTTATCAGGGGTTATTCAGTAAGTCCATCCTAGAGAGCGTGTGCGCCAAGCTTCAATTCAAAATGCTTGCACGCGACGCATAGGCTGACAGATGAAGCTACGGAAAACGACGATGCACATCCTCTCCCTGTCTAGGCTTCTCTGCAATGGGTCCCTGTTAAATTGGTAGAATAGAATTTAAAAATTATATCTCGCTCCGGTCACCTATAAAGCTCTTCGATGGTCAGGCCCCTTCTTTATCTTGAAGAGCTCATAGTACACCTGATTAACCCCTCTAGACACACTGCGTTCTCTGGAATGCCAGGCGTTTCAGTTGGTGGTGGCCGTGAGTCAGTGCCTAAAAAGTGAACAGGAAGCCAGAGCCTCAGTTCACCAAGCTCCTCTCCTGTGCGAACCAGCTTCCAAGTTGGTGGTTCGGGAGGCAGACACCCTCTGCCACATTGGAGAGAGTAGGTTAAGGGACGATTCGCTCTTGTGATAAGGGATGCCTTGTATAGGGTGTCTCTAGGGCGTGGATCAGATGGAGCGCTGAAGCGCAGGTCCCTTAGTTAGTTCGCGGCGCTCTTAGGTAGGCGTAGACTATGGGGGATCGGCCATGCGTGCCACGCGCTGAGTCCTCTCTTCCTCTCTCTCTGGCTTTCTGCACTCGCATGATGTCCCATTAAGTAGTCACCCTCAACTTCACTTCTTCCCCGGGAGTCTCTGTGCTTGTGACTGCGTTGAACTGACCATTGCTAACAGCACTGAGTGGCATTTACCGTTGTGGTGGTATTACTTAGTTAGTTGGATTATGTAGAGTGACTTACCTAGTTGCTACAGTTACTGTTGTCGCTGCGTCGATGTCCCCCATCGTTGCTGCTTTCCGCATCGGCTTGTTCTGGAGTGGTCGGTCAGCGATCATCAACTATTAATGTAGTTGTTGCTACTGTTGTTGCTGTACATCTGTCTGTCTGTCTGTCTCTCTCTCTCTCTCTCTCTCTCTCTCTCTCTCGGTTATTTATAATGTCCATTTCCTCAGCACTAATTCCATCAGTACAGTGAGTCAGACATTGTCTTTTTTCCCATAACAATGTTGAGCTACCATGAATGAAAATCAACATTCCCTCCAGAATCTTGCAGTGTCTTTATAAGTTACCTTTTAAAGTAAAGAAACCCAGTACAAAGTTTTGCGTTTTGTTGATGGTAGCGCAACACTGATTAGAAGTTCGGCAGCTGGAATAAATAACAAAAACATTGTGTCTGTAAAAGAGAGAAACTCAGAGCATCAGACTGGTGAGTCTGACTCTGTTGTTCTGATGGAATTAGTGGTGTGGAAATATACATTATGTAAATTTACCATGTGGATTGTTGTAGTATAGGCTAGAGGTAATTTCAACCCCCTTGATGTTTTCCCCTGGCCTGTATTAGCAACGACAAAATACCTAAAGCGTAAAAATGCACTTTTTTACAGCAGAATGACCCCCAGGCACACCCTGGATTTGATTTCCCTGGAGTAGTTAGAAACTGCTAGGTAGACCTGTTTACAATTTTGACAGTACTGCTCTGCTCTCTGATCTGTATAGGAAGCAATAAAATGCAATGGTGGAGATAGGCCAACACAACCTTTTTGACTTGGTGCACAACAAATATTATCATTGCCTATGCCTTTATTCGAACAAAATAGGAATCTTTTTGATGTAACATTTGCTCACTTGGAAATGGATGCTTAAGGCACTGACAGTAAAACCATTCTTTCATGTCACACAAATTTCTTCTTTACTCTCCTCTACAGGTGACAGCTAAGGGTTTTGCTCCACTGCTCCAGTTTGCATACACAGCCAAGCTGGTTTTAAGTCGGGAAAACATCCACGAGGTCATCCTGTGCGCTGACTTCCTGGGTGTTCACAATTTGGAGGACTCTTGCTTCCGGTTCCTTCAAGCCCAGCTACAGAATGATGACCAACATGCCAGTAATAGCAAGGTGGAATATGATGACGACATCACGGCCGAGGACACAGTCTTTTCGGAGGCAATATCCTTGGATCATTCTACAGAGATGAGGCAGCAGACCAATCATGTAGCAAGCACCGCGTCACCTCCCGTTGACCTTTCTCAATGTCCCAAGTACAGGAAATATCAGTACCAGATCTGTGACAGCAAGCACAATGGAGAAAACTATCATGGCAGTGATGATGTCATTTTGGCCAACCATACCTCAGTCAGCCCTGTGAGCTCACAGCTCACAGACACCAGTGCTGCTCATCAAACTCTCCTTACACCCTCCAGGATCAAAGAGGAACAATTTGTGTTCGAGGAAGAAGGAGACGAAAAGAGCGGTTGCAACCCAGAATTATGTACTGAGGAGGTACTGGAGATGGAGCTGGAGGTAGAAGGGGTTCCAGTAGCAGCCGAGCACTCTCCGAGCAGAGGTTCACCCTCTTCTTGCCTGCGTTCCTACCTCCAGAGAGGTGGCCTGGATCTCAATGGCGTGCCCAGCACCACCATCCAGCAGCTACTCACCAACAGACTGTCCCTCAACCACTACAGGGAACTGGTCAAAGACAGGCAGAGGGATAAGAGGGAATCTCTGGGTCAAGTGGACCTCAAGACCGGCATTACAGATGTAATACCAGCAGCGCTGACTGGCATTGGCAAGAACATGGAAAGGCCAGTGTCCAACGCCTCATCCTCTAAACATGAAGGGGAGCTAGACAGATGCAGTGTCATTTTCTCTTCAGCAGCTGGTGAGCGACAAATGTTGGCCCATTCTTACATGGATGACAAGTTCAGAGAAAAAGTCTCAACCCTGATGCAGGTAGAAGCTCCTTCTTCCGGCCGGTCATGCCTCACCACCAGCTGCCCTATTCCCATCAAGACATCAGCCCACTCCCCTCCTCCTTCTGAGCCCCGAACCCAGACTTCCAGCTCCCGGTCCTCATTCTCTTACCCAGAGGACACAGGCAGTGGTAGCTCACCTTCCAGCCTTCCCCACTTTGACTTCTCCTCATCCCCGCACTCAGGCTCCACCTCTGGACTGTCTCACTGCTTGGCTGGGGTAATGGAGCAGAGGAACCCCCACAGCGGAGAGGTGGTCTTCTCTCAGGGTTGCACCAAGATCAAAAATGAACGGGGATTCGGTGCCAGTGGTGGCAACTCCAGCGACGAATCAGGCTCTTTCTCAGAGGGAGACAGTGAAAGTGGCCTCTCCAGAGTCTCTGGCCCTGAGGTTAGTGTGGTCCTTTATTACACTTTCTTGCTTTGGTTTCTCCTTTGTGTTAGCATCAAGGTACATTCTGCTACTCCTAACACAAACGAGTTAGTTTCTTGAAATCATTGTCATAAGCAATCTTACTGAGAGTGTGGGAAATGGTATCACAAGCAGAAGGCAACAAACATGTCTTCTGGGCATTGTGTTTTACTTACTGTTTTACTTTGGTGACAACCATTATGATGTAATGTAACAGTAGCACAAGTGGAAAAGAGTCATGAGACCAGTGAGCTGGCTCACTAATTTAAATTAAAGCTGCAAGCAGCGTTGGGCGGGACCTCGCACTCCACGCAACTTGGGGCGTGCTGCGGCCGCAGGCGGTCACGTGCTCGTGGTCACGTGGCGACCAAAACATTAGAAATTTCAGTAATAGTCAGATGCCACGCAGCGTACTTCTGTGCCAGTAGGTGGCGCTATCACGTTATATTGATTATTGTCATGGTAGACGTGTTCAGGGCAGAACCTGTTATCCAACGGTGTGAAGTTTCATTGAGATTGGACATGTATCACTGAAAGTTGTGGAGACGTGTTCAGGTGGGACTGTACACTGAGATAGAACGTATTGTTGTATGGCAAATCCGGCGGAATTCGCCATTGTCGTCAAGGGCAGGCTATAAATGTACAGTCTCACAAATAGCCAATTGATCGAAGATGGTTAGATTACGAGCTACAAGTGATACAATTAATCAATCTGATAAAATTGTAGGAGGGGAGTTAGTTAAAACGAAAGCCTTAAATGCCAGAAGATGGGCGATCACAGTTTGAGATTTCGATTCAACTGCCAATTTGCGGCAGCCACGGGGGGGGGGGGAAAACAGCCGTTCAACGTAGATGCACAATAGCCAGACTTTTAATAGACCATTTTTATAATGAGCTTTTGAAATAATTCGATAATTTCCTAGG
>NW_023339873.1:23594081-23596598 GCF_004916995.1 Morone saxatilis | reverse complement strand
CATTTTGGACGTTTCCATGGGTGCAGTAATGTCACTGCAGCAAATATCATTAAACACCAAAACGTAAAAACTGTTGACAGAGAAACTCTCCAGAGGAAACAGAGGACTTATCAGGAGGAGGGCTGTTTTACTCTACAATTTCCCTGCATGAACCTGAACTGTGTGTGGGAACTTCTGGAGGTGTAAAAAACCACAACAAATGACATTTATTAACATTAGATCGCGTCAACGATTTAAATAATCAATGAAGCTGCTGTGCCTTGTACGTAAATGCACACACCGTCTCTCTTAATGGGGAGAAACCTCACACTAATTCAGCCACCCTCAGTCCATCCGTTATCAATCACAATGTTATCATAATTTTAATAACCCGGCTGTCAGATCGATCTCAGTGCTGCAGATTAACTGCGATCTGCTCATCACTATAATGCAGGTTGTTATTCATGTGCAGCTGTTTGTTACACAGGTTACAGACTGCTGCTGTGTGTCTCTATTAATATTAGTACAGTTCACATGTGTGCAGACACAAACTCCACCAAAAGTCTCTACAGCTGTTAAAGCTGACTGACAGCTGTCAGATCAGATCATCAGCTGTCGCCGTCATCAGAAACATCATACATGTTTCCTCGTTCCTTCTTTCCTTCTTCTCATTTCCTTGCATCTCTCCATGCATCCCTGGTGGGAGGGACTAAGACGCAAAGAAAAGATGCAAGTGAGGGAAATGAGGATGCAATTAAGAGACATGAGACGCACCCTATATAGTGAGCAGGTGTAAGGTAATCAGAGCAAATAATTACCATTGGGAAAAATGAAGTGAGAGGATCAGAAACAAGAGGGAAAGAAAGGTACAAAATAAAACAGGAAACACACAGAACCTTAAAATAAGACAACCAACAATGACTGAACCATGACATAAAGTGTGTAAATGTACACGCATTTTCAAATCTTTTGGCTTTGTGGATTTCTGTTCTTAAGGTCTGTTTAGCCAATCAAATTAAAGCCCCTTTAGTTACATAAATGTGACGCAATTTAACATTGCCCTTATATCTGTATATCTGCCTGAGTCACTTTTTCTGTAAAACTAATGTTAAGTTTTCGTATCACTTTCAACATATCTGAACTAAATGCAGTCTGTCACATTAGCTGCATGTCGAAAACTGTTTAATAAACCACAATTCACTGTGAATAAGTCCATTTTAGGTAGTAATTCTCCTTATGCATGGAGTAAAAGAGTTCCTCGCACAACCACAATAATAATGGGACCAACACTCCCTCCCTGTATTTTCACTTTTTGAAATTAAAAAGTAAAGAAAACACAGCAAAACACTTGACATTTTATGCTTGTGAATTTGTCAGCATTATAAAAGAGACAGCAATACTGTATGTTTAAGTAAAGGTTCAACATGAAGTTTTATAACTAGGTTCGGGAACAAAGACCATGCCTTGATGTCATCTCATTTCCGTTCCAAACGTACTTAAGCACACCTTACCCGTTCACTCCCTCCTCGACTCAGTATCCACATGATCGTCGTCAGACAAAAAAAACACAAAAAACCATGGACAACAAGCTCATCCTCAACCCTTCAGACAGCGACATGTTTAAAGATGAATGGCAAACTCAGACTCAGAGTCAAATCTCAGAGTCCTCTTTTTCACCTACCATTCCTTCTCGACAGCCACCTCGGCTCTGCTCAATAATCCACGTGCCATGACGCCCCCAGCCTTCATCCACCAACAACTCCAACATCATCATCACGGCTCAGCCTTCTTCATCAGCCAGGGGCTAAGGGCCAGGCCATATTTTACCCAGTACCTGCCATTTCGGCTTCTCACAGACTTTACAAACAACCTGAGCACATGCATCCCTCCATCCCAGCATCCTTTTCCCTTCTCTCATTTCTAACTTCCCTGTCCTGTCTTCTTTGGCTAGAGCGTGCCTACAAATTAAGCACTGCGTTAGTTCAGGCAGGCCACGAAGTCAAGCTCAGCTCTCAATTCCAGCTACATCAGCTGATCACAGCAAATGTGCTTGTATAGCATCTTTCTAGTCTTCTGACCACTCAAAGCACTTTTACACAACGTGCCACATTCGCCCTTTCACAAACCACATTCATGATGGCAAAGTCCATCGAACAGAAACTAACTCATTCATACACATTCACACACCAACACTGTGCATCGGGAGCAATTTGGGTTCAGTATCTTGCTCAAGGATACTGTAGCGCCCGCAAAGTCGGAACACATTACTACACACCTTTCCATTAAAACACACCTCCATTCATGTCCTCCTCCGTCATCCACCCACATTCATCTCTACTCCAATGGAAATAATCCACCGTTTACCGCGCAGTTTGAATCCATCCTCCAGGAAGGGCATTTGAATGAGTGCAAGTCACCGGTGAACGAGGGGAAAAAGAGTTAGAAGGAGAGTCCGTGGAGGAGAAGGTGACATCGGCATTAAGCAGATGTCACCTGCCTACTCACGCTGCATCCCTTCTTCTTCTTTTTTGCACTGTG
>NW_023339873.1:23587094-23593907 GCF_004916995.1 Morone saxatilis | reverse complement strand
ACTCTGACTGGCACCCCAACATTACATCTAGTCAACCCGCCACAACATGGAACATGAAAAACCTAGTTGTTCATATCCCTGTATCCAGTACATGTACATAACCGAATCTAGGTCTGATGGTGTCTTGATTTCTCACCATCTCAGCCACAATGTTCAGAAACGTGGTGGTGTTTACATGCCACAGTATCCTAGTTTCTCTCGGTAGCAAATCCAGGTTTCTCAAAACTGGGATAAAGTCTAATATTCCAGATGATAGCCAGGATACTAGTGCGTAAAAACACTCATAGACCACGTTAACATGCACATTATTACCCTGGTTTTGAGCCATTAACATGAGAACAAGAAACCTAGGTAACTAGAATCCAGGTTTCTTATCATGTGTGCACTTTTGTCTTGATTTCCTAGTTACTTATTTTTCTAACAAATGTATAACAATGTATTTACACACTACGGTATCCTGATTTATCCAGATAGCATACCCAGGTTTCTCAAGGCTGTATCCAGGTTTCTGAAAGCAGGATGAGATGTTTACAACACATACTCCAAAGACCTGATCTTAACCAGGATTGTCATGCGCATGTAATCGTACTAGACTGATCATAGACTCAAGTGCAGTTCCATCATGTGGCCCCAATTCTCCTCTGTGGGTTTGGGTGTAGTGTAGGATCGTTATTGCAGTAAATTGTGTCAGCAGTTATTTTAGATTTATTACTTAAGTAATTATTCTTTTGAGATTCTGACTATATCAATGTTGATACAAAAACATTAAACTAGTTAATTTTTTCAAACACCAGCAAGTGATGGAAAGAGCGTCTCAAAGGGTACACACAGTGTTAAAAATGGAAACCAGAACACCAGAGAGAGAGAGATTGGTGAGGGGATTTATGACCATCTAAGGCTCACTTTGTCATTTCAACCTTATTATGTGACTGCTGAGAGTCATGGAGCTATATATAGATGTCTATAGAGTAAAGGACAGGCAGCACCTAAACACACACACACACACACACACACACACACACACCCTCTCTCGCCTCTCTCTTCCCTTTCCTGTGTTGTCAGAGCAGTGAATGATGTCATCGTTGTATACTGGCAGCACTGTGCTGAACACTGCTGCTATAAAGAAAACAATATGGGCTGCTCTGGTGTACACTACTGCAGTGGAACATAGAGTAAACGTGTACACATGATCGATAGAGGGATAAATGAATGCATTGATAAGAGAGAGTAAAGAAATGTTCTAACTAATTCATTAACTAGAGTGAACATGAATAGATACATACAAAATGATTTAAAATATCAATATATTCTTGCATAGGAAATTGCATAAAAATACAAAGAATAAAAAACCCATTAAACAAACAACAAACTAAATCAAATGGATTCCTATCAGCAAAGAAAGAAATAATAAGTAAGTTGAAATTTTGCTCAATTAGGACCAAAATAAGCTAGTGACTGTGAAACAAAGAAACAAACTCATCCTGTGTTCTCTTTGTGCTGGAGCTGCTGGGATCAATGAGCAGCTTAACACTGGCACCTGGTGGATTTTACACCACATTGCTCTCCATCGGACAACTTGGAACTAATGTTAAATGCTACTCATATTTTACTGAATGCCAGTTGTGTCATACTCACATTCTTTACCTCACAAAAAGTAGCAATTAAAAATGATTCCATTACAAGTAAGCTTACTCCAGTGAACATACTTTCAGCAAAATTTACTTAAACGATTGAAAAGTAAAAAGTAGTCATTGTGCAGCAGAATGACTCCTGTCTTTGTTGTATTGCTGTGTATTATTTTATTGCATTATTATAACTGCTGCATGAATGTGTGAGCAATATTTTAATGTTGATCGAAGAGCGTTGCTTTGGTTTCAGAAGTGAATACATACATTGAATAATGTAAAAATGCTACTTATATTCATTATCTGTATTTATAGTTTATACAGTTATACCAGTCTACCACAATTTGACTATATCATCATTTGTAATGATATAAATTTTTCACATTCGACCATACCGTTGCATAGCTGGAACAACTGCTATAACTCATTTGTGTCTTACTTGTGCAACAGAACATTTGAGAAGTATCTACTTTGAGGATTTTAGGTGAGTTTATAGTGTTTTTACAGCTATTTAAAAATATTTTTTATTTTGAAAAGGAAGCGATGTTAAAGTGTTTGCTGTGTCTTTTTTATTTTTAACTTCCCTTTTTACTGCAGTTTACGCAAAGAAATGGTTTACATTCATATTCCTTCATATATAACATCATTTTGTGGAGCAAAGAAAACCCTACAGAAATCAAAGCCTTTAGGTTATACATGATACATTAGAATACTTTTATATTGTATGCACTCCTGACAGTAGAGTAAGCCACTAAAAACCCATAAAAATTATAAAAGTTATGTAATTAATAAATACAATACCGTAATATACCGTGAAACCACCAGAATAAAAAACTAAAAAGTACAGTAATACAAATTCATACTGCCCAGCACTATAATTTATTGGGCTTTAAATATGGTTGTTTATTTAAATAAGTGCTTCTTAGAAATAACTTGTAGACTACCATTTTTTTATCCAATAACCGGCTTAATATTAAAATTAGGTACATAATGATGTATCTTGCATCTTTATAACAAAGAGCACTGCCCTTTTACACATTTTCAACTATGAGTCAAAAAAGAGATTAAAATATTTATTTATCAAAAAGATGTGTAGAGGTAGTGGCAGTACTTCTTCAGCCCAGAGTCTGTAGCTGTTTGTCTGCATATGGAGTAACAAGCTCCACCAGTCACAGGGTCTGTATGTGCGAGTAGTCAAATACTGCCACAGTTCCCATTAAGACTGCAAGCATATGGAACATTATCAGAGCTCCCTGGGACACACTTGTACATGTAGAAATCTCATGCCTTGTGCAAATACATGGCTCAATGGAGCTTTGTTTTGTTGATTTGATTTGATTTTCACATTATTAATGAAGTAGGATCAAACATACATTATTGCAGTCAGATGAATGAAAAACAAACACATTTAGGAACTAAAGGACTAATGGAATTAAATTAAATGATCTACTACAATGGAGTTTACTGTAAATAAAAGAGAAATAACGTCATATAATATAGTCTATTCTGCTTCAGTCTAATCACTCTCAGCAAGAACAATAGATATCAAGTGATTCAAGTGGTTCTACCATAGTTAAGTAATGTTTTGACATAAATAATAATATTCAGCCAGAATCTAACAGTTCATAAACTTCTTCATGTCTTTTGATTACTGTTGGTTATTAAACCAGCCTAAAGGTGCATTCACACACATTGAATTGTGGGGTACTTTCAGCCACAGTACTAGGAGAAGATTTTTTTATTAACTCTCTCTTTCTCTCATCTGCATTTTGGCTGCCGGACAGTCAGAGTCACTGTTAGAGATAGCTGACCAAATCAAACTGAAACTATTGGTCCTTGTGGTTCTTTTTAGGTAAAGCTGCCCTTCCCCGTGGACCACATCACCAACCTGCCACGCAACGACTTCCAGATCCTCATCAAAATGCACAAGCTGACCTCAGAGCAGCTGGAGTTCATCCATGACATCCGCCGCCGCAGCAAAAACCGCATCGCCGCCCAACGCTGCCGCAAGAGGAAGCTGGACTGCATCCAGAACCTGGAAGGCGAGATCCGCAAACTGGTATGATCGTACAACAAACACACACCTTAGACACACACACTCACAAGGCAACCTACAGGGTCTCAAAGGTACTAGACAGAAACAGATAAAATATGGTAACAGGTCTTAATCTTAAACTAATCAGGTTGCTGTATGGCTAATAGAGTGCTACACTACTGGAGAACTGCTCCTCAAAATAAAATACCTTTTATTGTCATGGCATGACTCCAACAGCATTAGGCCTTTGTCAGAGACAAAAAGGTTTTGACCTAAAAACAAACACAGATGTGTTTCGGGATCAAGCCTCCGTTAGGGAGTCCGAAACACAGAGTTAGTTTTTAGGTTTAACTGGATCGTGCAGTAAGAATAAAGGCATTTCAATTGTTGAAAATAATAATTCCTTTGAGTTTTCTTGTGATTTTTGTGAAACAGCTGATGTCTTGGTATACCTGATGAAGTACTCACTGATGAGTATTTCTGTCATGCTGACCTGATGACGCTGTGTCTTATGAACTCTTGAAGGTGTGCGAGAAGGAGAAGCTGCTGAGCGAGCGCAACCAGCTGAAGGTCTGTATGTCTGAGCTGTGGCAGAACCTCTCCTTTCTCTCCCAGCAAGTGTGCAGGGAGGTACAGGGCACCCAGCCGCCTCCCGTCTCCGCCAGCATCGACCTGACGTCCAACCCACCGTCGCCTTCCTCTGACGAGGGCTCGTTCCAACCCAGGTCGCCTGTGTCGCAACAGAGTGATGCCGCATGTCTGTCTGACGTGGGTCCCAGTCAAAGAGGACTGGAGGATAGGCAGCCTGGGGTGGAGGTGTCAGGTCTGGGACAGGAGAACCCAGAGTGTCCACTGGTGCTTGGATCCACTGAGGAAGTATGTAGCCCCACTGTAACAGTGGATTTCTGTCAGGAAATGACTGAGAAATGCACAACAGAGGAACAGGAGAGACAGGAGTATACATAGAGTCTGGAGGGTCGGTGACACACTCATACTTGTCTATACCTAAAAAAAGTATTTTCTTCTTTTTTGTAATAGATGACACAAGTTGTCTTATCAGCAATACTGTTCAACAGGTATTTTTGGACTGGTGATAAAACAAAAGCACTGGCAGCTTTCTCTCTCTCTTTCTCTCTTCTTTCTGTCTCATCCTGACCTTTTCTTCCTGTCAGCTTCCCTCCCACTCTTGTGCATCATGGGAGGTTAAACTCAGGAATTCCTCAGAATGTTCACTATTGTCCCTGTTAACATGTACATACACTTTACTTTACAGTCTTGTCAAATCTTGACAATTACTTAAATACATACCGTCAATTATTCATACTTGACCTCTAATTTTAAACATCTGTCACTTGTGGTTCACCAAAGCAATAGTTCAACAGAGTGAGAGTGAGATGGTCAGTTTGTTATCAATGTCATGTCTGTTTTGTACAGAGCTGGAGTCAGGACGTAGTTAGCCTAGCTTAGCATAAAGATTTGAGGCAGGGGAAATAACTCGCCTAGCTGCATTCAAAAGGAAAACACATGCTTATTATATCTATAACAAGTCTATGGCAGACCTATAAATATAATAATGTGTGTTTTTAGAGCATAGACTGTATATAAAGACGAGGGAGTAAGTGAGGAGGCAAAGCCAAAGTATTCCGAATATGGTCACTGCCATCTTACGCTGGTGTCATAATTTGGAGCCAGAGACTGTGCAGCAGTAAACAGGGTTGGAGCCGTGGTTTTTATAGCATCAAATAACTTATTACAACCAAAATGATCCGAAAAATGAACACTTGAACATACATCAGCGTCATAAGAACTAGCTCAAATGACATGAAACCAGAGCTAGATACAGGTCCAGGTTTTGTTTTGTTTTTTTGTTTTTTTCAAACCTGTCAAACACACTGTGACAGAAATGCTGCATTTAGGCAAAGTCAGCAGAATTGGAAGAATAGAAAAAAACTGTTCAGGCATTATTCCAAGATGTATAGTCACACTTTTTAACTAGCTTAAATTAGCTACTTTTGTTGTGTTCTATGTGTGTAGTGGTTAGATCCCTTTAAGTTAGCTACATTAATTATATTTGTTTTAATCATGATTTATGATTTTTTTTAATATTAGATGTAACATCCAGCAATGGTGGCTTTGCTGTCATTTTGCAACCTATATCATACATATAACATCACATTACATTGCTGTTTGTGTACAGGTAAAGGAGATACTTGTTAATTAGTGCACTCTAGAGTAGGCTGCTTCACCGTGCTTCCACTCTGCATGCTAACCACGTCCCAACTCCAGCTCTGTATTTAAGACACAGTTAGAGATCGATATCCATCGATTAACCTCACTCTAAGAAGGAATACAAATAAGTATATTTACCAAAATGTTGAACAAATCTTTTAAATTACTCACACTATGCTACAACATCAAACATAGACCTTTTGCCACAACACTGAGCATTTTGAGTGATCCCATAATTGTTGAGTGACACAGGACTTTAAAGTAAAATGTTACCAAAGGTGTGTATTTTTAAAATGTTACATTAGATGAAATGGTCAAATGAACTCACGTTATGCAAAGCTGCTTTTGTCAAGCTTCACGTTTACTTTTTGTTGTACTCAGATGGACGTTTCTACACATTTCTCCCTTGTTTCAAATCCGCGCTAGGAGACAGAGCTACATTACAAAGTCCAAGCACTGCCCAGCTCCTCCAAGAAGTGACGCCTGGCATTGAATATAGATGAACGCATTGTGACGTTGGCACTTAAAACAAGCCCCCAAGCCAATCACTTGGTGTTCAGATAGATTAAAGGACCGTACCAGTGTCGATTTATATTTCGGCCGACAATTTTCCAAAGAATGCTTTAGTGTTTCTCAGTTGATTTCATTCACATCTGCTCTGTATGAAAATCAACAGAATATGCAGAATAGTTAAAGTTGCTTGAGTTTTCATATAAAAATTACATAATTCCTGATTTTGTTGCTGTCAAAATTACACAGTCAAACTGGGTGATGCTTTATTTTACAGGTTCCTAGATTCACAATGATTCCCTAACTAAAAACTGTAAGGTACCTGGAATAATAATTGTAGGGAAAATGAAAATAGAGCCTAATTGGTACACTTTCTTTTGAATGTCCAGTGTGTAACATTTAGGTGAATCTATT
>NW_023339873.1:23560511-23586994 GCF_004916995.1 Morone saxatilis | reverse complement strand
CAACATCACCACTAGATGCCACTACCAAATTACTTGAAAATTCCTCAGAAATTATATTTTTATTTCATATTCATTTTATATGAATGATATAGGAATTACAGCGCCTGTTAAATAAAGTGTCACCTAAAATTTGTATGGCTATATTCAAAGAAATTCTAAAATGGTGAATGAATGAAATTAAATAATATGATGGATTTCTCATCTCAAGAAACTCTCCTAGTTGATGTATTAATATATTATACTTTATATTATTATAGAGGGAAAATAATGGAAATCAATAGCTGTCTGCAGTCTCCAGAAAACACACTCAAAAATCTAAAACACTATATTATACTTTGGAAAATGGATGGTTGTAATGTAAAGTGACCCCTGTTTAATGGGCTAAAGACTATGGTGTGGTCACTTGAACAACAGCTTAAACAAATCATAAGTGCTCTTTTTGATTCGTTTATTTATTGTCTTATAAGTAGTAAGAATTTAGTGTTTGTGGTAATAATGTATTTAGCTGCACTGTTCTTGTAATTGTACATAAGATGAATATCCCTACTAAATGTATGTTGGTAAGACACCTACATTTTCAAATTAACACATCATATTTGAATTTGTGCAAACACTAAGCAGAATGATCAATTTCTACTTACAAATCAGTATCCCTAATAGTGCATGGTATGAAGTTCAAAGCTCCAAACAACCACACTGGCCCATTATTGATTTAGGGAGATGCTAAATTCATCTGCTGTTGAAAAGTCAATGGTGAGGCACGTGGCAGGGCTGAGTGCTGCTGCCGCTGCACTGTCAGCTTTACAGTGCAGCATGTCCATGGCATTACGTTCAGCACAGCAAGGTCAAACTAGAGTTTGAAACTGCAATTGGCAATTTTTCATTGCACTTGATTTCTCAGAAATTTGTTATTAGCTCTTAAAATAAAGGGATTATATTTCCCTGTGTGGTTTTGTGAATGTAAAACTGTTAGCTTGAAAGAAATTCAAATATTAGATTTCTAAAATGAAAACCATGTGGTCCCCTATTATAATGGCAGCTTGACTGTGCTAGCTTTAACACACTTGAATAAGCTAAAATGAAAAAATGAAAACAAATTGGCTTAAGTTATTATAACCCGATCTCACTTCCAAGTTGTGAGACACTGCAGCTTGGTCAGTGGCCCTCTGCTTCAAAATATGACACTGTAGGTATCCCTCTAGGGTCATTTCTGGGTGCACTTGCCATCAAAGACAGGTGGCGTAGTATGAAGAATCGGAAAGTCCACATATAGAGGTGGTGGGGTGGATGAACAAGCACAGGACTTTAACTTGGGACACCGCTGATGGAGTCCCGTGTGAAACCAAAAGTCAACAATTTCTTTTAAGTAACATATGTAAGTTACGTTTTGTTCATGTAACTAAGTTACGTCTGGTATGTTATGTAAGTTACATTATTTATTAATGTACGCATACGCAAGTTACATTAGGTACGTTACGTAAGTTGTGTCTTGTTCACGTATGTAACTTCAACGTCAGGTATGTTAAGTAAGTTACATTTTGTTCATGTACTTAGCTACATCAGCTACTTGACTTAACATCCGATCTTTTCTAAGTAGTTCTTATGCCTAAACTTAACCAAACTCTGACCGTTTCACAACATTAACCACACAAGCTTTATTTTGAAAATGTAACCAGACGTTACATATTTATTGTTGCTAACTTGACCACAGACCCTGCACGCCCAGAAATGACCTCAGAGGGATACCTACACTGTCATATTTTGAACGATTTAACGAGTTGGGAGTGAGAACATGTTGATTGAAGGCAAAGAGAACTACCCATGATATCACACTAGGACCTGTTAGCCAATGATAATCTTGTTAGAATTTACTGAATGCTCAGAGTACACCGAAGAACACTACTCAGCTGTTTTTTACTTCCTTAATGTGAACTTGTTCATTTATTTATTTGAACTCTTGTTGTTGTGAGTTGGGGTCGGGTGTAGAGGAAATTGCATAGATGTAAAATGTAGGTCACTACCCTTTCTTAGAATTTGTTAATGGTTGTATTTTTTTAATTGTTGATAAGTTCATGAAAAATAAGTTTTCATTTAACACATGTACTTAAGTTGTAATATTTGAACTTAAAGGGGTGTGATTATGTTTACAAGTTTTGTGTATTACCTGTTCTGTTCTTTTCGTTTTGTAAAGATATAATTAAGACCTGGAAATTAAGTTGAATAGTTCTATTTTAAGTTAAAAGTGTTGATGAATTTTGAGAAAAAAATAAGCATCTGACAAGTGCAGCTACAATGTTATGCCTTAGAGGTTACAGAGGCCAAACTATCCAGTGAGGGAACAATGGATTTTATTCAGAGGAAACTACACAGCAGTTTTAAGAAACTGTTTTGCAACAGCGTCATAAAAGTATTGATGCGACCCATTCTAACCCCTGCTGTTTTTTTTTTGTGATGAATCCTTGAGAGGCAAAGACAATGAGTGTACATTTATTTAAGCATTTATTTTAAGCTCCCTTTTGTGATAAATAGTGAAATTTAGCCATGTACATCTTCCCCTCTGAAAATATGGAGGCCCAAAGTGTCAAATAAATAATATAATCAATAAATACAGACACAATGTGTAATATAACCATTAAATAATTACACAGATTTTGAAATAAAAACAGCTGAAATTATTAAATTAATTGAAAAAAATTTACCTTTAATAAATTGAAATATGAAAAGAAATAACACTTCATCATCTTAGTTTACAAAGTGATATGATTATTTTACAAATTAATGGCTACATTATATATTTTGTGTTTATTTTTTAATATGATTATTTGTTACGTTTATATATTTATTTAATATTGACCACTGTGGGTCTCCATATAGAAAAGCCAAATGCTCTTGTAAGTGTCACCAATAATAATATAGGACCAGAAGTTTAAAAGATAAAAATGAACTTGGAAGTTACACTTAAGTAAACTTCAAAACGAGGCATCAAATCATTTTTAGCATTAAATAATCCATTCTACACAAAACACAGATGAATAAAAGCTATGAAATGATTCTGTGCCTCATTTTGGTACCTCTTCCTCTCCTAGCGCTAAAATGCAAATGAAATCATCTGTTAGTTTAATTGAAGGCTGCACTTATTGCAACAATTGGATCTTTCAAGTTGTTTGGTCTGCATTTTGGTCCAACTCTGAGGACTCAGGGTTCAAAATGGACACTGCACAATAGTTCTCAATTATGGAATGAATTTTGAAGAATTGTCACTTGTCATAATTTTATGGAAAAAGTTATAAACAAATCAGAAGTCTGACAATAATATTGAAAAGATGTCTTATTTCTCACATTTCTCACATTGCTCTCAGACCTCAATGGCCCTAATCATCTTCCATATACAGCAAATGCCATCACTGTCTAGTAGTATTTGTTGACTAGTTAACATGGAGCATCTCTAACCCCAGTGCAATTTTAAGTTTTTTTATTTCTTGTATTAGCCCATTGACTGCAAAATCCATATACTTTTTATTACTGCCAACCAGTCTTTAAAGCAGCTCTAGAGGATGTTCTGCTGTGGTTTTATTTTGTTTCAGTATGGTACAAAAGTTTACTCATGGAGACTTGAAACTTGTCTGAGTTAGGTAATACATCACATGCTTTTAATGTTGCCAGAGTTACATTATTGTTGTGTTGTAATGCAATGCAGCATTTTCAGATCAATCTCTACTTACAACTGCATCGCCATGCTACAAAAAAACAACAGTAAAAGCTGACATGATTCACTGTGATACATTATCTAACGCAAGCAAGTTTCAATTTTCTGCACAGTGGTTCCCACCTTTTTCCTTTAGGGAGCCATTTTCTATCAGTAAGTAAACTAACTGACATATTTTATGGATATTTCATATTATATTCAATGCAAAACAGTATAGAACAACTGATAAACTGTACAATGAACCCAAACAGTGAACACAAGAACTGCAGGAAGTTTGTGTAAAACCGAGATTAATTTACAGCTTATTCCTGTGAAATATTGAACAGAGATGACTTTCCTTACATTTAGGAAACTTTTACAAAACTATGTCCGTATTTTTGTTTTTTTAACAATCATACATTCTTAATTGTAGCTCTTTGTTGTTGAACTTTCTAAAGCAGACGAGGCTGTTTATCAAGAGACTGAAGGCTCTGTGAATATGCTTGTGTTCAGGTTCTTGCCCGTTGTGCCTTATCCCTGTTAAGATTAAAATAATAATCATAAATAAAATTAGGTTCCTCACAGAACAAGAAACTCCTCAAGATGCAGGCCTACTGATAATTTTAAAGTTTCTTACACCCTTAAACAAGAAGGCTTCATGACCCCCCTGTGAAAGTTTGCGACCCTGCAGGTTGGAACCACTGATTATCAAACTGTGCAAAAAGAATGCAAAAGCAGCAGTAACGTAAGTGCTGCAAAAAACAATGTATAATCAAGATAATGAATAATAGTAATTGAGTCATATGTTTATTGTCTTAGCCATGTAGGCGTGAGGTAACCAAGAGTCTGCAGTTTCAAATCAGCCAGTAATTAAGTGCGTGTTAGCATAAGATGGGGGAAACCTGCAGACTCCTGGGCCACCTGTGATTGAGAACCAACTCGGTTTACCAATAATTTCATGAATAGTCAATTGAATAACTCCTTAACAGGAAGCATGGTGACTTTCCAAATGCTCGCTGCTAAAGGCACACACAACTTATTTAAATTAAACAACCTTTAACAAGTGTATGTTATAGCCGCAGTTGGTATTACTTTATAAAATAACTTTTGTCATATTCACTTTCACTTAATTTCACCAAGTCCTGACAGTAGTACATCGAATAGATCATTTGTAAAAATCAGGTTCGTCTGGCCCTCCTAGTGCTCCTAATGGCATTTGCAAAAATCTACGGTCTGACCACAAAAACAACCAAAGCCGGCACGCCGCCCCCATCAGCCGGAAGCCAAGAAAGATAGTTATTGTTGAGTGTCATCCCAGGTCATCAAATACCGATGCTGGGAATGAGATTCAACAATCAACTATCTTCAAGCAACCAACTAATGTAAATGCCATTAGGAGCACTAGGAGGAGCCAGAGGAACCTGATTTTTCTTTTTACAGATTCTCTGTCTCATGTTCTACTGTCAGGATATAGTTTCAGCAAATATGACAATATTTATAAAACTTACCTACTGCAGCTTTATACCAGTGTGCAGTGGTTGTCAGGGAAGAGTTTCCCCTTATGGAAGTTAGTATTTTGGAATCAAATGCCTTCAATTTGCAATTACACAACATGGTGGCAGACTGAAGAAAGTACTTATTTAATCCAATCTGTTTACAGAACACTGTAATCGGGGCCACTTGAATCTCAGATTCTGACTTTTTGAAGTTTAGTTGAACGGACTTTAAGCACTTATCTACCTGGATGATTCAGCATACCTCTTCTAATGGGTAAGGACTGTATGATAGACATGTAGAGTTTCTGTGGCATTGTTTCTGACTTTTTACAGTGGTTACTTCATTGTATTTGTAGATTTTGGTGAGCCATTTTTTACGTGTCCATTTTTGAGCAACCTGCAACATGACTGTTATATGCAGATTCAGCATTTTTTCATTCATTTTTTATCTCTGAATGTTCGAATGGCCTGTTTAGATTTTTTTGTAAATATTGTGCAACATGTCATGTTTTGTTTATTTGATATGAAAAAGGTTTTAAATGACAAAAAAAAAAAAAAAAACGCATTTTGCCTAGGCTATCTTTCTTGAGAAATAAAAGAAAAAAGCATGAGAACTGGATTGTGTGGTGTTGTGTGGATTCTAAATTAAATATCTGTTGACAAAATGATTGCTGTTTTGTTAAGAAGCATTTAATCTGAATATAATATAAAGTATCATCATTTATAATCAAATGACTGTATATAAATGACTATACACAGATACACACATTCTAACCAAGTCTTTGACTTAGAAAACGTATTTTAAGCTTAGAAAGTCCAGGAGCAAAGGCATCCTCTGAGGAGTTTGCTCCATAATCCATTGTGTTGTTTCTGCACAATCTTAAAATTTCAGCCAACACATGGACAGATGTTTTTATAGAGATACAATCCTTTCCTGTTAGTACCCACATGTAGGCATTATAAGGTGCTTCAAATCCAAAACATACTGGGCGTTGGCACTGAGTCCGCTGCCTCATCATGGCTGACTGACTGGTTTTGGCCCCATGTGACTTGAGGGGTGGATCAATGTTGATGGCTGGATCATTGATACAGTTTCTCCCGTTTGTGACCCAGCTGGGCTGTGGAACACAGCTCATACGGCCATGATGTTAGTGTTGTCACTTCACTTCTTCATGATAGAGGAGATATCCAGAAACATGCTCTGAAAAAGACAAGAAGACAGCTTTGACTTAGACTGTAGCTGATGCTGGACATAAAACACACACTGTGTACCTGGAATTCAGTAAAGCAAGCATCAGTATGTGTTCATAGTGATTGCTTAAAAGAACATTCTTAAAGTGCTTAAACACCATATGGAAACATAAAGGAATACTTTCTGGGAGCAAGAAAAGAATGATGAAGAAATCCTTAATGTCTACCAAAACTGAGTCTCCAACAATGTGCAGATATATAAATTTTTCTGTAAAAATATTCTTGATGCTTTAGACATGTCATCTTTGGTTTATTTTTAACGCTATTGCTGATAAGGTAAGAGAGAATGATTTTTTAAAATAATAAACTACATATGAAATCTATGGAGGCTGGTAGGTGTCGTTAAGAAAAGAAAAACAACAAATTTGTAGGTGCAGAATAAACAATAGATTCATTAATTTATTAACCAAATATAGCACTAAAGTGTTATCCCTTTAAAAGGAACATTCCCAAGCATTTTCACGAATCTCCAATGTTAAACAATGTGCTGTCTTTTGTTAAATATTAAACAGTTTTTTTTTTGTTTTATGCCATGTAATGTAAATTCCATTGCACGATAATATGAGAACATGAATTACTAATTAGTAAGCACAAATGTTTAATTTGAGAGTACAACTAACCATCTGTGTTTATCAAAGATTATATATATATATATTCTTCTATAAAATTCATATTGAATCCAATTGTGCATTTTAATATGTTTTATAATTATTTATTAATTAATGTGTTTAAATGTTAAGAAACTAAAATATAAAATATTCATCTTTTACATGTATTTCATTTCTATTGCATCTTATATTGACATAGCTATCTAATTTTGTTTTATTTATCTATCTAATCTCATATGAAAAATATTAAAAAACAAACAAACAAACAAACAAACAAACAAACAACCCCCCCCAAAAAAATGTTAACGCCTAACCCTTAAGTTTTAAAATCTAAATTCCATTCAGTGCTGGCATTTCTGTGTACTGTCTCTGATGGCAGCATATTGCCTTCTCCCTTTTGCTGTTGCTGTTTTGCTTTTCAAATTGACTCATTAGTTTTGTCAGAACTGAAGGGCATTATCTGAAATAACAATAGCAGTTAGATTTTTTCTTATTACTTCCACTGAGAACATTGAATGGGCACAGGCTGCCAATGTGTCTGTATTGGGCTACACCCAAATCAGCTCTCTTCAAAAAACCTCTTCATCTCTTTTGCTGCCACCTTGAAAAGTCCTAATCAGTGACTGTTTATCACATCTTTTTGGTTATGGTATTGGATATTTTGGCCAGATTTGTTGGTTAACTTAGTAGGCTAAATACTTCATAAGAAACTAGCAGAAACTTTATGCTTTATAGATACAACTCATACATAGTACTGAATAACATTTTTTTTCTATTATGTTTCTGCACTGTATGTCTTGTCTGTCTGTATCTTTGTGTTGTATTGTTGCTGTTGTCTTGACTAGGTCTCTGTTGAAAACTAGAACCAGTGTCTCAGTTACATTACCTGTCTAAATAAAGGTTAAATAAAAAAAAATAAAAAACACTCTTATGCTGTAGACAACTGTGACAGATAAAACCCAGATGGAGGATAAGCTGCTCTCAGATGGTTGGGTGTACTCTTTCTTTTAGAACTTTGCCTTCGATGTTCTCAACTACCATGAAATGTCATTCAGACAAATTTCTGCTCTTTACTTGCCATTGACATTCTTCGGCCTCCAGCAGGCGGCATCATTGGCATGTCTCCCTGCAGGGAGCCCAGTTCATCCGACTCCTCTGAGGTATGTAAGGAAGGGCTCGTGGAGCGACTGATGGAGGACAAGCTCTCAGATGGTGGTCTGATCATGAAGCTGGTCTTCCTGGGGTTGTGCAGCAGGACCTCGCTTCCCATCGACTCCCTTCGTTCATCCTCATCGAGGTCTCTGATAGCGCTGGGCCTTAAGGTGCTAGCTGACAGCAGTGATTCCAAGTGGCTGGGTTGAGGGTGTTCTCCATCATGGGGATCCTCAAGATGGCTTGTTTTACTTTCCTCCACATTGGACACAGTAGAAGCCCATGCTGGATGGTTGTCCACCATGACTGTGCTGACCTCTGGACCTTCATGGGTTTGGGGGGCTTGGATTGCACAGTTCTGGTCAGACCTGGGTGGCATCCTAGGTTGGGGGCAGATATAGCTGGTCTGACTGTAACGCAGATGAGCCAAGCTGTTGTGTCTTAGTGCGTCCTGGTTGGCTTTAAGTCCAGTGTTGTAATGAGGAGGCTTCATGTCTGCCTCTGGAATCACTTTGAAGGTCTGAGTCAAAGGCCCATTGTGAGGTGATACAGTGCTCATTACACAGAGGTGTGGTAAGGATGCCTTCTTCTTGGACTTGTAAATCAAACTGTCATCTTCTGTGTACCTCTCTCCATACAGTGTCTGTTTGATTTTCCTGATGCCCAGGTGGGATATTTCCAGAATGTTCAGGAAAAGTGACACACCAGCGATGGCGATCATGAAGACCATGAAGATGGTCTTTTCTGTGGGCCTGGAGATGTAACAGTCTACACTGTTGGGGCAAGGTAGCCTCTCACACTTATAGAGCGGCTCTAGTTGGACACCATAGAGTACATACTGGCCCAGGATGAAGCAGACCTCCACCGCAGAGCGTGTAAGGATATGGATGATGTAGGTTCTCAACAGAGAGCCTCTGAGAGGAGCCTTCTTCACCCTTCTCTGCTCGTCCAGCTTCCTCAGCTCCCTCTCCATGCGCTTATGCTCATCCAACGCCAACTCAAGCTCGTCCAGCTCCTCTTTCAGCTGGGCTCGTTTGCGGTGTCGCTCCTTCTCCAGCGATCGGATGCAGTAGAGGGCGTGGCCCATGTAGACCAGCGAGGGCGCAGAGACGAAGATGACCTGCAGGACCCAGAAGCGAATGAGGGAGATGGGGAAGGCACGGTCGTAACAGACCGCCTTGCAGCCAGGCTGGTCAGTGTTGCAGACAAACTCGGACTGCTCGTCATCCCATACGTCCTCAGCGGCCGCACCCAGGATCAGCATGCGGAAGATGAAGAGTATGGTAAGCCAGATCTTGCCCACAATGGTGGAATGAATGTGGACCTCTTCTAGGATGCTGCCCAGCAGGTTCCAGTCACCCATGGTCAGCTTCTCACCACTTCAGTGCAACATGTCCTTGAACTGTAGAGACACAGCATGCACATTACCCTCACAAAGCCTACAACGGCTACATATTGCTATGAGATTGTAAAGGAAAGGTACATTTTATTACAACTTGGGTTTTATTTGTGTAACTCTGTTGGTGATGATAACATTTGACACACTTACTGAGATTTCAAGACACAGCGACTTAGCTAAAAATACATTCAATGAGGCAAGAAAGCAGTCAGAGGATCAGCGCCTGTGAGAGTTTGGCCAGATTAGCTACTACTTCCTTTGGAGGTAAAACCTAAATTAGGTGCAGCAGTAATGTCAAGTTGGGTTGCTGTTGTGGATGTTTACAACAGACAGTTTGGCTTGTAATGTTACCATATGCATTCATTTCTCTTCCAAATATATTTTGCTAATGTTGGGGTTTGTTTACAACCTGAGCCTGAACGTCAGACTGCTTGTACTTATTGCCCTATTGCATGTATATGTTGGGTTGTTACAAGATTTTAGAAATTACATTGGCAAGAAGAATATTATCCTAACCAACCTAATCAGTGGCTAAATCTACGAAATAAATTGTTATTCTGTTAAGAATAAAGCTGGTCTTATTCAACATTTTTTGAATCCCATGAAAAGACTCAAACCAACAATGTCTTACTCTGTCTCTCAGTACCTTCTGACCTCTGTCTTTGGCTCTTAGCCTTAAGCCCAATGGTTCCTACTGAAGAAGTACATCTTAAAAAACTCAGAAAAAGTTTCATAGTTTCTTTTGTTTTTTAAATGCTCAGTAATTTCCTGAAACAGCTGGTAGTTTCCCTGTTTTCTCAAACAAGAGGAAAAAGCGCAGTTGCTGGCGGATCCGTGGCAGATTAATCTACATTTAGTACACACACAATACTTGTTAGTAGGATACAATCATCGCTGGTTTGAATGTGTACATGGAATGGGAAGAAAAAAAGTGTAACATCGCCAGAATCAAAGACACTGACATTGAGAATGCATTGAGATAAATGCTGGACCAATCAACAAAAACTAAGAGGAGTGTTTAGAAGTTCAGGTAACACCCCTGGAAACTTCCAAACATCACAAAAGCTATTTCCATTGCTAGTTGCAGAGAAATTTTAGACCTGCTCTGTTTTCCCATTTTTAAAATGGCAGCAACCACTGACATGCTAGCCAGTGGTTGGTGCTCGTCCAATCATGTGGATGTCTGACTGGAGGAGAGAACTGTCAATCATGTGTTGTACAGCCTACGGAAAAACGGGCGCTGTGCCAAACAAATGTCTGGTCGGACCAAAAAGAGAAGCCAAACTGGTCTGGCATTGTGATGTAACTGAAATCTGGAAATTGAAGACTTAGAAGTGTCATCAGATGATAATGTGAAATAGTTGATACGTTCTTGGGCTGTTGTTTATGATTTGAAGAGTTTGATTTGAATAAAGACCTTATACTAGACCCCAGTATATTACCATGGCTGCTATCATAGAGCTTTACCATCTGTTTGATCATATAGCCTATGGTGCAGCTCTACTCTTTTTAAATATTTAATTGACAGCACCGAATGTTTGATGTTTGATTCACCAGACAACCCATGATCAAACACATAGATGCATTCACACATATAAATAATTTGCATATTCATAGAAGTCATCGAAATTCACTGTAAAATAAAATTAGCATGTTAATCTATGAGAAGGTCAGAAATTTGGTTGGAACCATTACTTTCTTTTTATAGTAACAATAATGAATAAAAGTATGACATTTACAATCACTATCCAGGTCTTCTGACTATATAGGACCAATGTTTAGCACAAACATTACATCAAATGACTCCCTTCAATGAAGCAACCACTGCAGCAGCACTTACATATCACTGGTATGGGTACCCTCTTTGCCTCTTGATGCACTTCATCGTGTTCACAGGAGTTGACTGCGTCTGTATGGCTACCCCATGGAGGTATTTGGTGGTCCTTTCGCGCCTATTGCAAACTGCAGTCCCTCGACTTTCCTCTGTCTTTGTCTCTCTGTGTATCTGTTGGCTGCCCGTGTGTTGGGAGCACTCTCCCGTGTTACATGCAGGGTTCACAGGATGTGAGCATCGATCATCTCCCGACGGGACAATGCCCCCCGCCCCCCCTCTCACTTCTCCCACGCCGGCAGTGCCAACTATAACCAGTCTCATCAATATCTACCCCTCTCTGTGACAGAGATGACATTTTTATGGTCGGTCTTTCACATAGGATCTTCTGCCATCAACGTAAAGATGCAACTGAGCTAATGGGGAGGCCTGAGCAAGATCTGTTTACTTATCTAATGTGGATAATGTGATTACATGGATCATGTCCTACCTGCTGTCTTACACACAGTTCTTAATTTGGGATGTGGGGGTCATGCATGTCAGTCCATGTACATGCATGCATGACTGCCTGGCAGGCCTGCTGTGCAAATTCAATTTCAATTTCGGGGACATTGTAAAAATCTTCATGTGAAAATTACGCACAAAAAAACATCTCCACAGAGATCATGATAGCAAAAATGCGGACGACTTTTGGCATCATTTGGATTTTGCCCCAGTCAATATTTTTTTAATTAACAATAGGTCAAATGTAACAATAAACACAAAATTCTTCTTTTGTGTTATAAGAGCCCAGCAGCAATTTAAAACATTGGATTTTCTGTTTGTCATAGTGAACGTGTTAGCCAACAATGAGTTGCCCAAAAACTGAAATCTATGCAACTTTAACTTTAAAGGTCCAGTGTGTAAAATTTAGTAGAATCTAGTGGTGCAGTTGCAGAGTGCAATTCCCTTGCTTCACCCTCCCCTTACGAGCATGAAGGAGAAACTATGGTGTTCATGGCCACCATAGTTTCTCCTAGTTTCTCATGCTTGTAAGGACAAAACGTGATATAGAGCCATGTTTCTATATTCATGCAATTATACACTAATGAAAACCTACCAATCTGGGCTACTGTAAAAAAAAACATGGTGCTTCAACATGGTGGATATTGTTGAGTCTCATTTGCAGGCAACACATACAGATGCTTTGGGACCCTGGGAATGAGACTCAATAATCATCAGTCTTCAAGCCTCCAACCCAAAGCATCTTTGAGATCTTTCTCGGCTCTGATTGGTTGTTTTTATTTGTGGATTCTTGCAAATGCCAGTAGGAGCACTAGTAGGAACCAGAGGAACCAGTTTTGTTCACAGATTCTATTTATGTTGATAAGTCTTTCTTATGTTTTACTGTCAGGATATAGTGAGTTTCAGCGAATATGACCAGAAGTTACCAACTGCAGCTTTAAAATAGACAACTTAGACAACAATTTATAGAATTGTAACAACTTATAATAGACAGTTTAAAGAGACAGGAAACAGGGTGAGGGAGAGGGGAATGACATGCAAGCCCTCCTGCCAGAATTTAACTGTGGGTGTTATGTGGTGTGCACCAGTGTGCCTTATCCATTAGGCTGGTATGCCCCCACACTTTTATTATTTAATACTTTAACAGTGTAAAGACATTTAAAAGAGAAATAAATCCAACCTTTAAAAACTTCTTGCAGTATGTTTGAGCATTGTTAATGAATTCTATAGACTTTTCTGCAGTATGCATGACTCCAGTTGGTGCGCTGAGTAAGCAATGTACCTTAGACCAGATGCACTGCTGCATATCAAAAAACTATTAAACAACCACATGAGGCATGAGTTTTTAACATATTAAGTGCTGACACTACCCTGGTCAGGGAGGCCCACGGACCATACCCCTCCCTCAGACCACAGAGTAAAGCAATAGTACATAATACTGGCTTGATTTGAGAGCACTGATGCTTGGATGCATAAAATGACCAGCTATGCCTTGAGGGCCTTTAATTAGGTTTCCATCGCGCTCTGACAGAGTCAATGGAGCATTGATTTGATTTTCCCTTCAGAAGCTGCGGCTGTGGTCGCTGAGGCCAAATGTCACACCAGGATCATTGGGTTACACAACCAACGGCACTCTGTCCGATGGCCTGACTGACAGCTGAGCAGCGAGGGTGGGACTTTGTCCAGTCTGTCGGTTTGTTGACACCAGACCTCAACTCACCCACACATATGGTTTATGTTTTTGCCCTTGGGTGCCCAAATGAAGTGAACAGGCCTACCACCAAGGTGACGATTTTCACAAAACTTTTATTGTCCTTTATTTTAGTAATTACTCTGATATAGTTTTGGTTCCCAACCTTTGTTTTTCTAAGGGAGCCCTTTTTCGATGGATTTGCGATCTGCAGCTACATCACTAGATTCACTAGAGAGACAGGAACACAAATGAACATTCCTTATAGCTTCTTTAAAGTAAATTTTGCTAAAGTATAATGAATAAGTAGTACAATACAATTTGAATCCAGGACTATTGTTATGGAGTATTTACAGGGTGGTATTATTACTTTATGGTACCTTGTGGAGTTCATGACCAGTGTTGGGGAGTAAGGCATTGCTAGTAATAATATTATGGTAATAATATTACTTTTTACTAGTTTTGTAATAATATTACACCCTCCTACTGATTTGAAATCCAACAATCGAATCACATCCTTGAATTCATTTTTGTAATTGTGGAAAAAGATGGAAACGCTTACATATAGCAGCTGGAAATATTCCATTACTCTGATATTAACAAACAAAACTGGATTTTAATCATCACAAGTCTGAATTTTGGGGAGAAAGGACAGACTAATTTAGCAACGACTTTATGAGTGTCTTTTATGATGTAATTATTACTATTAGAGACAAAATTAATAACCAAATGCCCTCAACAGGTATTGCTGTCTCTCCAAGTTCAGGAACTTTAACAAATGTAAAATCAGATATACTCTTAGACTGTTTTTCTGCTATCGATCTTCATCAGCATTCATACTAAATCAATTTAATTCTACATCGAAGCCATCAATTCCTGTCTGTAGAACCATTCCAACTAGGCTGCTTTAAAGAAGTGTACCCTTATTTGGCAGTTCCTTACTGTTCCTTAATCTGTGCTTGATTGCCATCAGGACAGCTTTAAAGCTGCAGTAACTTTTATAAAAATACTTTTTGTGCTGAAACTTTCACTATATCCTGACAGTAGTACATGAAACAGATAATCTGTGGCTATAATCTAAGGGTATTTGTAAGAATCCACCGTGCCTGAACGAAAACAACCAATCAGAGACAAGAAAGTAAAAGACACTTTGGATTGGAGGCTTGAAGATAGTTGATTGTTGAGTCTCATTCCCAGTGTTGGTATCTGATGACCTGGGAATGACAATCAACTGTCTTTCTTTGCTCTGATTGGTTGTTTTTTTTCCAGGCCTGGTGGATTCTTGCAAATGCCATTAGTGCACTAGGAGGAGCCAGAGGAACCAGATTTTTTTCACAGATTATCTGCTCTATGTTCTAACTGTCAGGATATAGTGAAAGTTTTCAGCAAATATGACAGAAAGTTATTTTTTTTATAAAAGTTACCTACTGCAGCTTTGACTGGTTAGGTGCTAACCAACAGGCTCACATTCCCCAAAACAAATGCACTTCAAAACATCTACAATAATACGCAATAGCAACTATAATTCTATCACACAACATTACACAAATATTGTATTCTATTTCCATAAGACTATAAGCTGCAGTTAGTGTCAGAGTACAAAAGCTGACAATTCCAGATGCAGAATGCATACATTTCAATAAGATACCATAATTGAGCACAAAACACTTGAATTTCCTCAAATTAAGATATGTATCAAAAACAAGTACAAAAAGGTAGAAAAAATACAAGAAATATATTAGAAGAAAGAGGGTACTATACAAAATAAACAATAGTACATATCAGAAGTAGCAGGAGGTGAATGTATTTATAGAATAAATATTAAATATACCTTAATAAGGTATATAGCTTAATCTTTATTTTGATTTCTTATAGCTGCTTTATGTTCAGCTATTCTCAGTTTAAGATTACGCTTTGTCTGGTAACTAATATTTTCTGAGGGGGTAACTGTAATATTAATGAAATGTATTAGTAATTAGCTACCCTACTAGTTACTGGGGGAAGTAATATTATTACTGAAATATCATAACTGACACTGACCACATCTATAATTTCCATATACCTCCTTAGAGAGTCAGTTAGTTTTCCTGCTAGGTTCTCTATATACATATGTAACAATAGAGTCCCTTATATTATTCACCCTCTTTTAACAAAACAATAAATACATTGGCTAAATTATTAAATACTTTTATGAAGATAGTAGTGGCAGCGATTGTAATGCTACTTGTTGTTAGTGGTTTTTATGGTCAATACTGAAATGAGTGACAAAGTGGTACTGTTAGGGGACAGATGTCAGTGTTGTGAAGAGTTTATCCTGTGATGTGTTCAAGTGTTTTGGCTGCACATTGAAAAATGTGACTTATCAATTGTAAAGGTAATCTGTAATAAGTAAACATTACAAATAAAACTCCTCCTCTCTCAGTTTGTAACATTATGAACTTTACAACACTTTGTTACCATAACTTAATTAAATAGTAACAAATGTAAACTGTTTGACAAGCTATTATTCAGTAAACAACTGTCCTTCATAATCTAGCAATGCTTTTCTTTATGTATAGATTTTATAGACAGTATGAATTATTGTATCTATGTATGCACTTCTTATTTATTTGGTTGTTTTTTACAACTTTTAGGGGAAGATCAAGAGAGATGGCTGCTGCCACCACTAAAAAATGCCTGCCCCCCCAGCTGCCACCCCAGTTTGGTGTCAAATGCTGTTAAACATTAACACATTAATTTAAATTGATTTTAAAAATAAGTGTTAAAAACAGTAATGGAAATTAATGTAATATCTATCTGTTATGGCCATATTTTAGAATCATTGATGTATAAATGTCTGAAGATTTGGAAATAGTTTATTGATTACTAATTCCACCTTTAGATATTTCTATCCAGTGTTTTATTAATCCGCCACAATAATGTTTTTTGAGTTGAAATATCTTCATTTGGGGGATTTTCCAAGCAAATATTGATAAATGTGATGGTCTGTGAATAAATCAGCATATTTTTCTGCCACCCTTAAAGTATGAGTAACTTATGAATATTTCTGTAGACATCAAGACTTTGACTTTCTCATTTTCTCTTTTTGCCGCCTGCTGTAAATTAAGGTGATATGAGTTTTTAAATATTAAAGCAAAAGTGAGAAATTCTCTATTAGTCTCCTCCAGTATTAATTGCGTCTGAGTTTTCTGCATTCTCATTGGTCTTCAGCTTCTGAAGCTCCTCCTCCAGCGCGCTTATTCGCTGCTGTAGCTCCTTCCTGTCCTGCTGGGCTCTCAGCTGCGTCTGATGCTCCACCTCCATGAGCTTCCTCTCATACCAACGCTCCAGCTGAGTCGATACCGTCTCAAAGAAACGCTGAGTCACCTAACAGAAAGGAAACGACACATTTGAAGTGGAAGTTTTAAGATCAGTTTGAGTTCAGATTTTTACCACAGCTTCTTAATGAAGTAGTTCAACTTGAAGGCTTAAAGAAAAGTGTTTTTTGGAGCATGTTTGCTTGATTGACAGGTGCAGTCCAAGCCTGTCCTGACTGCTGTGGTGACCAGTTACCCATGAGTACGCTCACCTCTTTGGCATGCAGATTGTTCCTCTCTTGGCTAAATGTGGGCTCAATGGGACGGTCGATAAAGAACTCCAGAGTCCTGGTGCTCTCAGTTTGTATCCCTGCATGGTTGTGGGTGCTCATCAGCTCTCCATAGTGTGTCCTGTATTGTTCCTGATGTTGGATGAGTCTGGGTCCCGGGTCACTGATGCTGGACTGACTGCAGCTGCTTGAGAAGCCCTCCCCACACAGTGGCACCATTGCTCCTGTGGGACTGTCTTTCACTCCCGAGCCCAGCAGGAGGTCTGAGGTGGTTTTGGCGGGCAGAGGGAACAGGGCTGTGTTCTCATAGTCATCTGATATGAGAGAAATAAATAGAGAATGTATTTAGTAAACACTTTACATTGAGGTACAAATAGTCACCATTAACTAGTTGTCCCACGGCATGCATATTAGTTGCACACTGACGAGTCCAGACTTAAGGCGGTTTGTCTAATGCATCAGACTTGTCTTGGACTCATTATTTGCACTCGGACTTGGCTAATGGTCTTGTCAAATATTCTACTTGATGTCTTTTTTTTCTGAAGTAGCTTCCTTCTTCAAAACAAAAAATAAATGATGCTTAATTAAGTTAACTCTATCTGTGGTTCTATCTATGCTTTGTTGATCTGGTTGGTTGAAGTTGGCCTGTGATAGATGGTGATAGACATATGGTTCATCCAATCACCTGCCAAGTATTTTCTTAAATAGCCTGCCCTTTTCCAAACAGTTTCCAATGAAGGCTTCCCAGATGGTTCTCTGTAACAAACCATCAACCAACCATTAGGTCACTGTGAGCTGTGCCACTGAATTGTTGATGCAGTGGTAATGTAGGCTGTTCTTGGACATACCTGGTGACCTGTCCACTTTCATTTCAAAGTATGTCCTGCTCCCCAGCTGCTCTTGCTTGGGGCCTCCCAGACTGTTGGTAGATTTGGATGGCAAGATGTTGACATAGGTAGCCAGTGAAGTGCTGCTGTCTCCAGATACCACAGAAAGCAAGGGGAGTGACTCCAGGTCAGTGTCTGCCACAGACTGCTCCACAGACGGTGAAGGGAGGAGTTTGTAATACTGTGCTTTGGCTGGAACATGAACATCCATGTCCTTCAGCTGGGACATACACCACCTCTTCAATTCATTACTCACCGCTGCCTGCTTGAGACAAGAGCTCATATTGTCCATTGTCCAGATTGACTGTGTATGATTTAGTTTTTAAAGATAAAAATCAGAAAATCTGAGATTTAAGTATTACATGTTAAATGTTTGCACTCCATAGTGGACCAATCTTTTCGGTACAACACAAATGGAAGTGAGAAATACAAGCTGTTACAGGTCCTGCCACCGTAGTTTCTCTTTTGTGCTTGGAAAGGGAGGGTGACGTGAGCGCAATCTAAAACTACACCACTAGATGCCACTGGGGTGTCTGTGGCTCAGAGGAAGAGTGGGTCGTCTACTAATTGGAAGGTTGTTGGTTCGATCCCCGGCTCCTCCCGCCACATGTTGAAGTATCCTTGAGGAAAATACTGAACCCCATATTGCCCGCCGATGGCTGTAGGTGTTGTGAATGTGTAATGAATGAGTTAGTTTCTGTTCGAGTGGACTTTGCCATTCCATTGATGAATGTGTGTGAAAGGGTTGAATGTGGAAACGTAGTGTAAAGCGCTTGAGTGGTCGAAAAGAAGGGGCTATACAAGTACAGGTCCATTTACTAAATCTTACACACTGGTCCTTTAATTTAATAAAGAATTCTGGCATTTATTACACCAGATGAAAGCAGATAAGATATTACTCACTTATTAATTTCCTATTCTGCATGAGTATATTCTACTTGTTGTTTTTGCTATTTTTCTTTAGAGACATAAAGCACAGAGGGGGCAAAAAATACAACTGAGGGGGCTAAAACCCACCTTTAGGCCCTTGTTTGGATGCTATTAACACTTTTTGTGTTTTGTAAATTTAATAAGCACTAAAAAATTAGTATTCTTATAAAGGCCCATACTGAGCAAATCATAAGATCTTCATGGACAACAACTTCCTTACTTAGTATCAATAAGCAGTGATTAGGAGGTTAATGAAGGAAAACTCTTAATTAATGGCCTTGTAGTTGTAGAATATGCTCATGCAGAATAAGGCCTTAATAAGTGTTTTATAATGACTAATGATGACTGACAGTGCTGTAGTACTCGAGTCCAGATTCGAGGTGGTTTGTCTATTGCATCAGACTTGTCTTGGACTCTTGGAAAATAAATGATGCTTAATCTTGAAATTAAATGCAGTCTCTTGATTCTGCATTTTCATTCTGATTCATACAGGACGTTATCTCTATCTATGCTTCGTTGATCAGATTGGTTGAAGTTGGCCCGTGATAAACAGTGATAGACAGATGGGTTATCCAATCACCTGCCAAGTATTTTTTTAATTGGCCTGCGCTTTTCCAAACAGTTTCCAATGAAGGCTTGAGTAATAAGTCATAGATCTATCACTGAACAGTAATTCTAGAGAGATTATTCTCAGTCAACAGATCCTTTGGAGATTTTAAGGTGTTTTTAATTATATTTTATAAAAGAAAGTGGGAAGATGCGTCCAAGGCAAAATAATCTTTTTTCTCATAATCAGAGTATGAATGTATAATTTCAGCCCAGTTATGGTCAATTATGACCACTCAAAGCACTTTTAGACTACATGCTACATTGAATCATTCACACACATTCCTACATCTGTACACAGCATCTGGAGCAATTTGGGGTTGGGAGTGGGAGAAGCCAGTAGCCAACCTTCTGATTAGTGGATGACCCACTCTACCTCCTGAGCCACAGCCACCACACTACCATCATGAAGGTTCAACATGTAATAAAACATTAAAATACAACATAAAAAAAGACCATCCCATGTGTTCTGTGTGCTGTAAATTGTAAGAGGTACCTGTGTCATCAGGGTTTTCTCTCTTCCCTGGGCAATTCTCTGCTCGGTCCTGTACATGATGTTCTTCCTCTCTGCTGCTGTTCTTTCCTGATTCAGCATGTCCAACACTTTAATCTGCCCAAGTCAAAGTGTAGGAAAATCAGATTGTAAAAAATAATTTTGGAACTTTCTGGCATGAAAACTAAAATTAAAGTTTTACTAAGAAATTTGCATTTGACTTGTCAAAATCGTAAAAAAAACAAAAAAGGCCAAACTAAACTTCAGTGCAGTGATAGTGCCCCCTAGATGGATTTTCTCCAACAGGTGTGTTTAGTACCTACTTAACATGTTGCTACTGTCTAGACATGAGACACTGACATGTTGAGTTTAACAAAAATGTAAGGACAATTCATAGTTCAAGTTCGGCTTTAAAGAAAACAAAATATAGGCAACCAGTAGGTTTACTCAAAGAATGGAAATTGGTATCAAACTTTAAAAACACAAACTGAACCATCAGTTTAAGACACTGAAGGTATATAAAGAAATTGTATAAGCCATGATCTCTAAGCTGAGCAAGTGGAAGCACACCTGGTGTCTGTTCCTGCGGTCCATTTGGCCCAGCCTACTGTTGACTTGCTCCTGGACGTTCAGGATGTGCAGCCTCATCTCCTCCTGTGTGAATTGCAGTTGGCCCTCCAGCTTCTTGAGCAGGGGCCTACAATGGCATCCATTGGCTGGTGCCTAAAGAGAATGGTCACAAGCACATTCAGCAGGATTCCACCCTGTTAATGGTTCAACGTTTCTGGCAAATGTACTCAATGTAAAGTTTTAGAAACAAGATTTTCTCAAACTCCACTCCTAATTTTTTTTTCTAGTTTTTAAGTTCATTGACTATTTAAAGCTACAGTAGGTAGTTTTTATAAAAATATTTTTGTCATATTTGCTGAAACTTTCACTAATCCTGACAACTAGTACATGAGACAATAAATCTGTGGAAAAAAGGGCCTGAACAAAAACAATCAATCAGAGAAAGATAGTTGATTGTTGAGTCTCCTTCCCAGGTCGTCAAATATCGATGCTAGGAATGAGACTCAGCACTGAACCACCTTCAAGCCACCATCCAAAACCCTCTTTCTATCTCTCTTGGCTCTGATTGGTTGTTTTCGTTCAGGCCCAGTGGATTCTTGCTAATACCATTAGGAGGACTAGGAGGAGCCAGAGGAACCGGATTGTTTCACAGATTATTTGTCTCATGTTCTACTGTTAGAACATTTTAGAAAACTTCAGCAAATATGACAAAACATATTTTTTATAAAAATTACCCACTCTGGAACCTTTAGATTTATAAATGAATCGCTGGGAATAACCGTTGCTTTGTAAGCTTGTTGTATGTAAAATGTTTGTAGTTTAAAAAATAAAACTCATCAATAACCTGTCTAATGTTGCCATCCTTATCACGGTACAGTGTGTAAAGTTGATAGGTTTTTCCATTCTTAGCAGGACTGTCTTCACCATTATCACAGAGCAGATCCCACTTAATGTTGAGGTCATTCTTGCCTTTTCTCAGATCATCTCCATTCCAAGCCTACAAAGGAGGAATGGTAACATGACGTAAAAGTAACAACAAAATGCTGCTGTCAAGAATCCCTCGTGATCATTCATTCATTCTCCAACTAACTCTTTCCTGACAGTTTCTCCACCCACTTGCTCACCTGCTTCCAATTCCATCTGATTACCTCAGTATGTACAGTAGCCCACTCCCACTAGTCCTTTGCCAGATTGTCCTTCGCCTTCCAAGATGCCTGCTCCTCAGCCTGTTTTCTGGACTTTGATTCTTGGCTTTGATTTCTGCCTGTTTTTTGGATTTACCTACTTACTGCTGTTCTGTGCCATCCCCATTACATTACAATCTGGCTAGAATTAACCCAGTCAACTCTGAGTTAGAAGGGCACAAGCTGTGTGCCTGGGAATCCTGGGATGCACAAAACTTTACAGGAGTTTTTTTTAATCTAGAAATACAGTTCCATGACAAGCCTCCTGAATGTCATCTAGCATTAATTGTAAAACAGAGACTGTCATCCTATGAATGAAATCTAACTCAAAAATGAACTATTGAAATTACTGACTGATGTACTTGTCCGTTGTTGACCTACCTGTTCCTTGGCTCTCCGCTTATGGTGGCTGTAGGGGCTGCTGGTGGCCGCTGGGATCTTGTGATAATGCTGCTGCTGCTGCTTCTGCTGTTGGTGAGGACCCACCTTGACGGCAGTTCTGCTCTCTGTGTGTTCACTGCTGCGGGTTTCCTCCGCCACAGAACTGCTGTCCTCCTCCGGACACATAGACAGGACGTACAGCATGGAATTCAAGTCAAATGCAAAATAAAAACTGTATTCAGTGAAACAATTATAGCAAAAGCTAAATTTTAAAGATCTGACCTAATGCGACTAACTAATCCTCTTACCTCCATGTGCTATAAAGACTGACTTTTTTTGTATTTCCTTACTTTGTTTGGTAGAATGTCTACCCTGGTGACAGACTGGGTCCGGCGCTCAGCTGTCAGTCTCTCTCTTCGTTTCCTTATTGTTCTTCCTCGCATGAAGCGATGAACCTAAAGACAATTATAAAAGCTGCTATGGTTACATTGCCCAAGGAACCCGGGCTTGACACTGCTGTCCGATCCTTCCTACATCCAGTAAATGGTCAAACCATGCACCCCAGACCGTCCACCACACTCTTTCATTTGTTTCCACACTCCTTCACTATAAAGAGGGCCCAGCTACTGCTCAACAAAACCCAGACAGTTTTTTGTCCTGGCTCCACAATTGTGGAATGGGCTTCCTGTTTATATCAGGACAGCAGAAACTGTACACGTTAGCTAAGTTGATGAAGTTCATTTGCTTGCACGATACTTGCATTTTTGGGTTGTATCCTCATGGTTGAACGCACTTATTGTAAGCTCCTCAAAAAGTTGGGTTGAGCGAGAACTTGGCTGAAACAAGTATCTGGTACAGATAATGTTCTTTTAACGAGTACAAGTTTCATCAGAGTAAAATGTTAATATCTGTACTCAACTGTACTACTGTAAATATAGCAACTTTTATTAAAAAAAACCTTTAAATGGTTTTCTAGCTCTTGTGATCACAAACATTGCTCTGACGCTCAATTCTGAGGCTAAAGTAGTTAAAAAAAATAGTTAAAACTAAGATACAAACCACATTCTTGACACCCCAGTGTTTTGGTTTAAAGCAGTGATCTCAAACTGCTAGCCTAGGGGCCCTTTCTGGCCCTCCAAGTTTTTTTTTTCTAGATGTTGCATATCAATTTAAACTTTCTTTTAATGGCTAATGTCAAAGGTTCCTGCTAATGTGTTCAAAGAGAACAAGCTTCCGACCTCCTTTTGTTGTTTGTCTGATATAAAATGACAATATAAAAATGTAGAGAAACTGTTGTCTTCATTATTTTAAGTATGATGTTAGTAATGTAAATATTTCCACAATATTGCGCTTTTTTGTAGAACTTGAATGTTAAAGTGCGCCTCCTTTACCAGCAGAGCATACCAGACACCCCTGGTTTAAGTTTATATCTAATACAAGAATATGAACTAATGATATCTAGGATATGTTTCTAATGCAGACACCAACCTGAGGAGCTCTGGCCAGGAGAAGTGCCACATCTTTGTGGTTGTTATCTCTGGCCTTGTCAAGGGCTGTTTTACCTGCCTGGAAGTGAACAGTAGACAAGAAAAAAAACACACTAACATTCATATGACCCATAGCAAAACTGTATTCTACTGTCAGAAAGGTGCTTTGAAGGAGCTCTGCAGTATCTACATTTTGTATGAAAAATAACTGATGATGTCATAAGGGTTATCTCAGCTTGGGTTGAAGCACTGTTGGAGTGTTTTCATGTTTTACTCATAGTGGGACATAAAGCCTGGATATTTTGGCTTCAGCTACACAGAGTTTGGCCATTATTTTTGATCTGTCTCTTGTTAGTCCCCCAATTGTATGACAGCACAATACTAAATTGTTGGAGTACCTCTTTCATTGTAATAAACGCTGTACACTGTGCATTGTCGCTGTTGTCTGCCGGGTTAAATGGGTTAAGATTAACTAACTTTGAAAGGGCCAATAAGTCAGATTTTAATGAAATCCTGACATATAGTGTGAAAACAATCAGTAATACCAGACTGCTTTTGGCAACATCAGTGTTAAGAAGCACACATGCTTTCTAGTAAAAACAAAAACAAAAAACAAAACACATTGAGAGCGTGAAAGCTGTGAGGACTGATGGTACCAATGACTTGGTGGTGGTGTTCCATTGTCTCACAGAGCCAAACAGAGAAATAGAGAAGGACATGAGAGTACATAAAGCATATTATTGCTATGAGCACCACTTGTTACTGCATCTAAAAGGTGATGAGTTAAGATTAGACAAATTGTGAATCTAAACATCCAGCTTGTAGATGGATGGTGGTATTGTAGGAACTTACATAGTTTCTGATTGTCCCATCAGTCCCTGCCTCCAGTAGGAGCTGAACTGTCTTCTTATGGTTCAGAGCAGCAGCCACATGGAGAGCTGTGTCCCCTCCCTACAGGCACAGACACATAGACAGCACAGGATGTTTGTTTGTTTGTACTGTTTGTTTAGCTGCAGTTTCTACTTTGGTAGAATTGAGTCAGGAAATTCACAGAAAGAACTGTGTATTATTTTTTTCAATGTGCAGTAGTTCAGGTGAAGATGCAACACAGTATAATTTCCCTACAAGTAAATACACAGTTCAGCAAATATAGCAAATCAATAAAATTTCTAATAATAAATGAATATTTATCTTTTTTATTTTCTATATGGTGCAGTTGGTAACTACACTCAAACATAAATATTAAACATAGGCTATACACATACGTAACACATGAATGTAAATAAAGAAGCAGGATGAATCAAGTCTGGCTCTGGAACACTGTACCTGGTTCCTCTCTGTCACAGTGCACAGTGAATTCAGCAGGATCTTCACCAAGGACAGGTTGTTGTAGCGAGCAGCCACATGCAAACACGTGTCCCCCCTCTACAACCAAAACACAGCTCTTACTGTACGTTCAGACCAAACGCGTACAAAGCGTACAAAGCATGTCATGTCATGTTTTATCAGAAAGATTCCATGCTGAGTGATGTATCCATGTGAAACTATTCCCTGTTCAACAGTTTATGGTCCCTTGCCTCGTTGGTGTCATAGTGGAGATTCTACCATTTTGTAATCCTTCTGTCTCTGAGGCGAGCTCAGTGCATTGTGGGATGCTGGGGGACTCACATTATTCTTGGTGTCTGGTGTGGCCCCTCCGAGCAGCAGGAGGCGAGCAGTCTGAGCGTGTGCGTTCTGACAGGCCAGGTGTAGCGCGGTGTTTCCTGCCTGAATCGACATAATAAAGAGTAAATGCAGCTCTGCAGTCTTCCATGTTAAACTGTAAAGTGAGCGCCCTCTGCTGGTTCCTTTGGCCTATTGGGTCATATTAAGCATGTTGGAAAGAATCTTGGTGTCTGGTTTTACACTCCCAGTATGTTTTAGAATTGTTTTAAAGATTTTACTGATTACTTTTAAGACTCTACATGGTTTCTCCTCCTGCTATATTTCAAACCTTTCAATACCGTACACACCGGCTCGTACCTTGAGAACCTCAGGCACAGGTCTGATGTCTGTTGTCTGTCCCGGCTGAGAACTAAAGGGGACAGCACTTTTAAGTCCTTTCTTAAAACATACTTTTAACAGAGAGCCTACACAGAATGAATTTTAATTTTCAGTATCTTTTACTTCCTAAATGTCCATAAGGTCTGGGGTTCCACAACCAGACACAAAAATATATATTACCAGAGGTGGGACCAAGTCATTGTTTTACAAGTCTCTAGTCAAGTCCCAAACAAGTTATAATGTGCCACATTCACTAAATATAATGTGATTTTAACAACGAAATAGTCATATATTAAAGTTATGTAATGTTAATTCTTCATGATTCTTTACTGCAACTTTGGATGCTGTCAGATTGGTACAGCCAAGAAAGATATGAAGACACCTGGGGTTGGTGGCTGGAAGATAGTTAATTGTTGAGTCTCATTCCCAGCAGGGTAAGTATTGTATTTTTTCCCCAGTTCAGTTTCTTAAATTAATTTGCTCATTTCAGTTTAGTTTGTATGTTAGTTTTTAAAAAGTTCAGAACAGATATTACAATGCAAACACACTGACTCACAGTCATGTACATCAACATATGCCCCAGTGTCTCCTCAGGATTGTTGTGTTTGACCAAACTGACAAAAACTAAAGACATTTCCTGTGTATTTTTTATTTTATTTTAGTTAGTTTTGAAAGTAGACAATATTGTTTCAGTTAGTTT
>NW_023339873.1:23559816-23560411 GCF_004916995.1 Morone saxatilis | reverse complement strand
TACAGGAACTTTGGGGGTGAGGCTTGCAGCACTGAAAACTCCTTCCATTCCATTTCAGCATATTTAAAAGTTCTGCAGACACAAATCAGTTTGTTTTTGTTCATTGTGTTTCAACACATCAGCATGGAGTAACAGAAGAAAGCATACGACAGATGTCGTCTTTTTTTTAAATGCTAGTAGACTAATTTCCCTAATCTTGCCCAACAGGTTGGAGGAACCTTTTAGTTCCATGAAAAGTATTTGATACTGGGCCTAATACAGTTTGTATTTATTCTTGTATTTTTGTTTGTATTCATGATTTGTTCTTATTTTGTTAGTACTTCTGGGATTCACCAATGTAGTAAAAACATAAGTTTTAAATTTGAGGAACATCAAAAAACACATATTTTAGAGATTAGAGTAATTATTTAGAGTAATTATAGTGAATGAATTATTAAATCTGTGGGCTAAAGAAATCTATTCATGTACACGCTGCAACACTGCCCTTATATAGTGTTTAATGTTCAATCTTCACTCCTACTGATAATATGTTTCTCTTGCTTGGAATCTTGGAAGGTTGTTGGTTCGATCCCTGGCTCCTCCTGCCACGTGTCGA
>NW_023339873.1:23557056-23559639 GCF_004916995.1 Morone saxatilis | reverse complement strand
TCCATTTACCATTTACCATTTGCTTTACATAAATTACAATTGCCAATATCTAGTGGTGTATTTGCAGATTGCAACTCTCTTGTTTCACCCTCCTCTTCCAGGCCTAATGTGAATGCCAACTGTATAGGTGCATTGATTTTATTTTTTTATTCCTAGCAAATGAAACTATAAATGTTCAATATTGTCTGGCACACTTAGCACATTGTTGGCTCCCTCGCTAAAAACCACTGACCTGAATTCTCATGCTGACTGTCCTGCTCCTTTAATGTTAAGCATCTGACCCAGATGACAAAGGATTTCATGTCAGTGCTGCAGTATTTGAGCTCAGATTATGTTCTAACCATCAACCTTTAATCTTTGTCGGATTATTAAGTGTCTTGAACCCAAAGCATGTGTACATAATGCTGAAACACTTGCTAGCTACCTTGTGTAGATGTGTTATAATATAGATTAATGTCTGTACATGTCTGTGTACTAGTTCACACACCTACATCTGGAACATCACACTGCAGCAGCAATGAACTGTGCAAATGAGAGATTTCATTACTAAACTCTGCATCCATACTTGCTTTTACATTTACATTTACATAACTTTATAAATGCATTTAAAGGACCAATCAGAACAATGACCCTTTCATTCACATTTGGATCACAGACTGTAAGCGTGAATGCGTTTGGAGCCTGCATCAGAAGCCTCTCATCTCAGCTCTTTTCATTCAGATTGGACAATTGCAATACAATGGATACAATGTGCTTTCAGGGCCAGCATTATCTGATCTTTACTGAGGGTCAAATGTAAGCCTCTGACTTAGTGGAAATTACATTTTAGCCTAGCTTAGCATAAATACTGGAAGCAGGTGGAAACAGTACGTAATCTGAAAAAACAAACTGAAAAAATACACCTAGCAACACCTCTAAGGCTTATTGATTAATATGAGCCACATACATCTATCAATCTATCAATCTATCCATCTATCCAGATATCTATCATTGCATTACTAGATTTGCTTCAGTTTCATTTTGTGTACTTGGAATGATTTTATGCAAAAATGTAAAAATAAAAAAATAAAACCTATTGCAACATTTCTGATTAATTTCTGCAACAATGTAAGGCAGCACAATCCAGTCAATAAAGAAGGGTTATAATGTTATAATGGATTCTTTGTGGCAGAAAAATGAAAAAAGATCCTTCAAAGATAGTGATACATATAATGCTATCTGTTAGTGTGCCTGAAGAAAAAGAGTTGATTCTGAGATGAAGTCTTTTGGTTGCATTAGAGCTCTGCTCTATTAGCTCTACAGTTTTTTTTTTTTTACTTTTTAGATGCAGGATGAGGCTGTTTATCAGAGACTGAAGGCTCTGTGAGTATAGTTTGTGTTCAGGTCTTCAAGTTTATATCTTATATACTAATCAAAACTTTAAAAACAACACAATTAATTTAGTTTTCTTCATAGAAATGAACAAAATGCTGAGATGTAGGCCTACTGAACAATTCTTTAAAAAGTTGTCTTACACCCCTTAAAATCTAGAAGTCCTTGCAGCCATCTGTGAAGCTTTGCCGACCCCTAGTGGGGTTGGGACCCTCAGGTTGGGAATGAACGCATTTAGTTTTAAGAGCTGCATGAAGAGCTTGGAAAAGTAAACTCAGTACAGAAAAATAAGGGTTGGTAATTGAATAATCATTTTAGGTCAATGTCTAGTTAAAGGCTAGTAAAATAATATACTAATTACATACATTAAAATATGTTCAAACCTGAAGCTATACACTCAACAGACCTTAATAAAAGAAGTCAGTTAACATAAACGAATCCTCCAAAAAATGTCCCTCATAAACCTAACTCAAAAATGAACTGTTCTGAGTGCACTTAAATGTGTGCAGTATTATGCAGAAGTTACAATAACAATAAATACTTGAGTTACTTCTATTAAAATCAAATATATTTTATGCTGACATTGTTTGAGTTAATAAACTTAAGCAGTTTAAGGCAATCTGTTCAACAGTTTGTGTTGAACTAACACATCAGGTTTTACAGTGTATAATTTGCTGCTGCATTTTTCAGTGTCATTATTGGTGTTTCATGAGGCTGGCTTTTGTTAAAATGTAAGTTTAATTATAGGTTCTCACAGAAAAGAAGGGCATTGTCCAGTTCCACATTTTACCTTATCCTCCATAGAGCCTGCAGACTTCAGTCAGTCGCTGCTGTAGCCGAAAGGAGCATCCATGCAAAATCCAAACAAGCCTTAAAAAAGAGTTGGTAGCTGGGTTTGTAGTGTGTAAGAGGATGATGCAGCAACAGCAACAGCAGGCCGGCTACTCAGTGTGTGAAGATGTGCTGAGAGGACGCCAGCTGTTGTAGTGCACTACAGCTTAGAGAGAGAGAGAGAGAGGGAGAGAGAGAGAGAGGGAGAGAGAGAATGGGTTTCATACATATAGCTACGATAATACATTTAGCCCTTCATCTACACGTGCACATGGTCATGTAAAAAGCTTTAATCATGTTTATGACCAGTTCATCTGTGATCTAAAATTACAAAAAAGTGTCAGCTGACATCCAGTTTACTACTACTACTACACACACACA
>NW_023339873.1:23554918-23556956 GCF_004916995.1 Morone saxatilis | reverse complement strand
ACACAACCACACTGTATTAGCCTGCATGTCTTTGGTGATTTTCTTTCTGAAATGCATTCCCTGTGGATTAGGATCAGTTCACCCAGATGAAATCATGATTTACCCTGCTTTGCTGGAAAAGTTGTCATTTAAATCTAAGCTTTTTTTGCAGATGATAACAAAATAGGATAGAGAGAAAGCTAAATTGAAATTCAAGTAAAATCCTAATATAATGACAGCTGTGTTACATACTGTGTAGTTTTATCAAACATATAATCCACTGGTCAGACTTCAGCAGAAGCTTCATTACATGACCAGCTGGTAGACTTTGACTATGATGTGCCTGACACTGAATGCTCCTCCATGCTCAGACTGCTGTAATATTTTCCACTACACTCCAGATGGGTGGCAAATTTAAGTGCAAACCTACATGTGACTTCACATCTGTAGATTGGTTAACAATTGGTAAACTCAATGGTGACCTTTTTACAGTTCTATAACTTTTAAAATTCAGATACAAACAAGAAAAATCAAATAACAGCAGCACTGTTCTGTAAATTTAGGACGAGATTATTTGTATTTACAGTAAAGTTACTTTTCATTGAAACACAAAATTTCCGTTGTGGGCACACATGGGTTAATTGGTTCTGAGCCAAAGGGGAAAAAAAAGATCCATTGTTGCTTTTTAGTGGGGGTGATGATATTAATTCGAAACATGTTCCGCCATCTTTGAAAAAAACAATGCAAAGGGGTTGTTGTTGGGTTCTGTTTGTGATACCTTATTTTTATATAAGGTCAATCTGTCAGCTGGTCAGTCTCACGCTCCTTCTGTCTTCCAACACTCAGAGGTAGAGACTCATCGGAAGGTTGTTGGTTCAAACCCCATCTCCTCTCACTGCATGTTGAAGATACTTCTGTGCGTCAGTGTTTGAGTGTGAATGAGTGAGTTAGGTTCTATTTGATGGGCTTTGCCATCATTGAGTGAATGTCTGTGAAAGAGTGAATGTGGCATGTGGTGTAAAAAGCGCTTTGAGTGGTCGGAAGACTAGAAAGGCACTATACAAGTACAAGTCCATTTACCAGAGTAGGGTGGGTCATGACCATTTGCCCTGGGAAAAATTATATCAAGCAACTTACAGTAAGTGCACTGGAACAGGCGAGTTTTCACTCTGTTAAGGAAGATGTGTAGAGTGTATACTACCCTGATATCAATGGTGAACTCTATCATTGTGGAGCCAGGACAGCAAACAGTCTGGATTTTGTTAACGTTCAAAATAAGGGAATAGCAAGCCAATTGGTAGTATTGTGAAGTGGATAAACTACGGTGTGTGGTTTTATCCATCCCTGTCTCCTAGAAATGATGGTTACATACAATTTATTTGCAAAAGCAACGGTCAGACTCTGCAGACAGGAGTCTGGACGCAAACCCTGGAGTCTGGCCCGACACTTCACAGTGCACTACACTGTACAGGAACTTTTAGTATTTTTCATCCAAAACATTTTAGAATTGTAGTCACAATTACAATAACAGTACTAGCACAAACTACAGGTGATGGGGTTTCACTTGGGTTTTTTGCTGCTGTTTGTTAATATAAGTCCACCTGGAGGACTTTGCTCTTGAAATGGAAGAGGAGCACTTACTCAAAATCTTCATCTTCTGATTTCAATGTAAATAAAAAGGACAAAAAATTCCATTATCCATAAATCAAAATTTCCAGTTGATACAGCATTGGTTAGCATAAAAATAATTGAATTACTTTTAAATTCCCATCTTTTCAAGATGTGACAAAAAATCATTAATAATGCAACTATAAAGTAATACTATACCGGGGCTATTATTTTAACCTGGTTTGATTATAGTTACTTTATTTCTGTAATCAGATTAAATAATCCCAATCACATGCAATCTGCTACTGCCATCTCTAATTAATGCAAATTACAATTTACCCTCAATATTGTCCTGCCAGAGTATCTCTATGCTTATACATTCTTAAATAACAGTGGATCACCTGCCTGTATATTCTCTTTTGACACTGTTAACTTCAATAATTTCTTCATC
>NW_023339873.1:23551524-23554807 GCF_004916995.1 Morone saxatilis | reverse complement strand
TACCACAGTCCTTTAAAGTAACTGTAATTAAACCCCTCCCCTTCCTCTCTAAGATTCTAGAAAAAATAGTCGCCAAACAGTTGTGTGACTTTCTACATAGCAATAATTTATTTGAGGATTTTCAGTCAGGATTTAGAGTTCATCACAGCACAGAGACAGCTCTGGTTAAAGTTAGTAATGACCTTTTGATTGATTCTGACAATGGACCTTGTCTCTTGAGACTTTGAGCATCAATTGGCATCTAAAAGGAACGCACTAAGACTGGTTTAGGCCTATTTATCGGAGTCTGTTAGTTTGTAACATGTCTAAGATGAATCTTTTCACATAACTACAGTTGTCTCCGCAGCTGTCACAAGGTTCTGTACTTGGACCAATCACTATTTACTTTATATACTGCTTCCGTTTAGGCAACATTAATTAGGAATCCACTTTTACATTCCATCTGCTTATGCGATGATACCGCAGTTAATCTATCGATCAACCGATGAAATTAAAATCACATTATCTACATTACAACACTTCTTCCAGGAATAAACTCGCTGCGATGGCACGCTGCAATTTTTCTGATGTTAACCCTCTTACTTGGCCCCAAAAACCTCAGAGACTCACTTTCTAAAGATATAGCTACTCTAGATGGCATTACAAATTACAATTGAATTGAATTGAATTGAATTACTTTGGCCTATATGTATGTATGTATGTATGTATATATGTATCGTTGTAACCTTGCGTTGTTTTCTGTTGTTGTCTGTGTTGTATGTCCACTGTCTGCACTTGTGGTCCACGTGGTGTGATGCATTTGTAGAAAAAAAAAAAAAAAGTCACAGATTCCAACTTAACTGAGAATGAAAAAAAAAAAGCCACTATGCAAATACAAACAGCCTACCCAGTAAGCTCGTTCCTGCACGAGACTGATCGGGAGAGCAGCCTCCTGTCTTGCTCTTGAAGGAGGTGAAGAGGTGCTGACACAGCTCCTCCGGGATGTCATTCTCCAGGTAAGTGGCCATGAAGAGCTGGAAGCCCTCATAGTCGATGGGCTGCATGGGAGAGGAAAGAGCAAGTAGGTTAACAGACTTACTGAAGCACACTTGTGTAAGTTCACACCAACCACAGATGGACGACTCATTCGTTACGACAACAAAAAAGAGAAAAATGTGATGGATGTTTCGGTTCAAGTTTCCCTGAAATGAAGGCCTTGATTTGGGGTGACATGCCAGTTTTCTTAAAAGTAACCGCCTAATGATGATATGGTTTGAAGCCATTAAAGTGAAAACACTCTCAATAGATTCTAATGGCTTTAAAAGGTCAGTAAATGTCAATGTCTGGGAGACCTGTCAACTGACCACCACAGAGTATCTCATTAAGGGTAGCAGGGGCAAGCAGAGGTGCGGGAAGTTGCACCCAGACAAAACCTTAGTGATTGGAGTAAACTGATGGTTTAAAAGACAACAAAACAACGTAAAGAAAGCAATACAGACAGCAAAACATGTCATATTAACACTCCTGAGCTGTAAAACTGAATATAGAAATAGAAATGAAATGCTCCTTCCATTTACCTCTGGCAAATCCCCCCACCCCCTCCCCCCATCTGCCCCTCACACAGCCATGTGGTGGGTGCATGGCAGCACTCAACTCAACGACCCCATGAACTCTGGCCTTTTTCCCCTGTGGCAGGGTGACAGGCCATCTGTAGCGGATAAGGTGGGGTTATGTTGTGTTAGTGGACAGAATGTGCATGCAGTCTGCTGACACAGACACCACACAGCATGCAGAGCCCTCCGGGCTGAGGCTTACTTGGTTGAGAACGTCTTGCTTCTGTTTAACAGTTGGGAACAATGAGGAGGAGAGGGAGGAAGAAAGGAAAGGTGAAAAGAGCGAGGTAGGAGTGGGTAGAAGAAGAGAAGGGGTTAGGTACTTTGTGTGAGGTAGTATCTCTGATAAGGATGTTAGTGCTAGTTGGTCTTCAGCTCTGCAGGGACTGTTTGGTTCTTACTGTGCTGCACTCAGCCAGGCACACGTGTTAGCCTGATAAGCCTGAAGCTATCTGGTTGCACACGTTAACCCTTAATTAAATAAGCACAAATGTGATTCAGTAATACAGACTTTCAATTAAGATTTGCCTGATTGGCCTCATTTTTTGTGACACACATATTTTATAGAAGGCTACGTTCACATTGCAAGCCTTTATTGCTCGGATCAGATTTTTTCTGTTTTTCTGTTCACATTTGTTAAAAGTGGCCCACATCAAGGTGCTAAAGTGACCCGTGACGAACATAGAACTAGAGGACGTAAAAGCCATATGAATTCAGATATGACTGTTCCCACTGAGGTCACATTGTAAAAGAATCAAACCTGTATCTGATTTGGACCACATATGAAAGTGGCCTGAAACCTCAGTACAGACGCACAAGATACCCTTTATTGTCTGAGACGCAGTGGGCTGTCTAAGGTGGTTGGGTGGATGCATGGGTCAAACAAACACAGTTACTTTCAACCTGTTTGTGTCTCGTGTGAAACACATCGATAGTATATAATTAGTGGACAGAGCTTTTGGGTCTGTGAAGTTTCTTACACCTGCATTCTCTCTAATGGCCAGCAGGGGGCAGCTCCATTGGCTGCAAAAAGTCTGATAATATTAAGTCTCATGGAAAATCGACCCAACTTCTCACTTGATTTATGAGTTCAGTAACAGTTTCCTGATGGGTTTATGGTCTCAATCTCTAGTTCCAGTCATCTCCATACAGCATGATGTTCATTTAGTAAATGATGTTCCATTTAGAGTAAAATAAGACCATAAGTAGGGTATGCTTTTAGGGCGTGGCTACCTTGTGATTGAACAGGTCATTTTCAGTGAGTCCGTCCAGCTCAACGCACCAAACTCAGATAAAACTGTCAAGCCAGGCAGTGCAATCGTGACATTTTCCTAAACCTAACCTTTGTTGCCTTAACTTAACCCAGCTGTTCCATTAACCATACATGTATGAGATGCCAAGGGGCATGACAAAACGGCATTGGTATTTGATAACCTGGGTATTCTCCATGCTGCAGAATTGTCAAAACTCAATAGCAACATGTTGGAGAGATAATCTGATTCAGCAACCAGTCTGTTGCACTTCTGCTGAACAATAAAAAAGCAAATTATCTGAACTTGATTTTGCCAAATCCTCATGACCTATATCCACCCTACAGAGACCTTATAACACATCTTATGTCAGTCTGACTGAACTACCAATTTATTATACACCAAACATTGTGGGCACTGAGAAGTGAAGTGAATAACACT
>NW_023339873.1:23548576-23551424 GCF_004916995.1 Morone saxatilis | reverse complement strand
ATAATAATCCAATACTATATGATATGATGACACTGAAAGGAGCCATTCTGCTGCATTACTTTACTGTACTGTCAGTACATTTTCATTCAACTATCTTCCTTCTGTGAAAACAATCAGTAAAATCAGACTGTTTTTGGACACACATCAGTGCTCATTCATAAAACTCAGTATTGTTTCGATCCTAAAACATTGTGTACTCACAAACCTTAGAATCTTGAGCACTGTAAGATGGTCTGTTTGGGGGGCTCAGTAGTAGCAAACAAAAGAAAACTAGCAGAATGGAAAAAATGTGACAGATGCAGTGAACCGTGTTGGAGCCACACTGTGAAGTGTGGTCAGACATGAAAGTTGAAGCAGAAAACAAAACTAAAAAACAAATATATATTAAAGCATATAGGAGAAACGTGCGTATGTGACACATACATTTTGTGCAACATTCAGGAGGATCAGAGCATGTTGCAGCTGCTTATGTTGGTTTTTTTAGGTGACTGGAAGCCGTTGTGGCAGCCTCTTGTAGGTTTGAAATCACGTAACCATTAATTAATTAATTAGATATATCAGAGCGATCTATTGTTATATCGAGATGACGAGATATAGTCGTATAACGATATAACAGTGCATAAAAAAAAATGCATGGCCGTTCTCAGCTTCCGTATTAACTGAATGATGATCACCTGAATCATTAACACAGGGTAAGACAACAAGCTCCCAATGAAATATTTCATAAAACTTGACTTCAAATTACAATCAATTGTCCTAATCACTCTTCACACAAATTAACATTCATTTAGCCTGAGCTCAATTAGGATCACAGTCATACATCTCATATGAATGAAAAAGGTGTTTCCATGTACGACACAGACAGAATTCACAGAGAGTTGAATATAAAAATATTCAGAGCTTTTTCCACCACTGGGACTTAAAGTATTACAATCTTCGAAGCAGTCCAGTAGTAACGAAGTAGATGTGCTTCGTTACACTACTTAAGTAGTTTTTTTGAGGATCTGTACTTTACTTGAGTTTTTTTTTAATCAAGACTTTTACTTTTACTCTACTACATTTAAAAGTTAAAAAATATACTTTTACTCCATTACTTTGACGTTTGCCACCTCGTTACTCGTTACTCGTTACAAATTAAAATAAAATATAATTAATCATCAAAGGATTATCTGGAATGGGCATGTCCGAGAGGACGAGAAGAACAACGCACGGTACTCTCGCGAAGATAAGAGGTAAGGGCGGGAAGCGCGGGCGGCAGAGATCAACATGGCTACCTCCGCAGTTAACGTTGAAGACGTTACCACACTCATAGCATCTCCTTCGGTAGAAGAAGACAGTCACTCGTCCTGGTCATACCTGGCAACAATGTTTGGCTACCTTGGGATGGGGGAAAATCCTAAAACATACAGAATGAAGTGCCTTTTGTGCCTACCAAAGTGCCATGAGATAAAGGCGTTTAAGAACTCTCCATCCAACCTTAAGAAACACATTGAGGTAAGTGAATTAAGTAACGTTAATCGCTGCCAATGTCATTTCATGTGCCAGGAATATAAATATGTAATTACTAATAAAACATAGTTTTAGCCAACATTACATGCAAGTTAACGTTGCTAGTAGGGTTAGCATCTTAACCTACTCGAAGGAGGCAGTTTTCCTCCCGCATGATAAATTTTCAATATCAAGTGCTTCACTCGTACAAGATCTGTAACTTGAAGTTAAGCAATATTGAAAATGTGCATTTTTGTTCATAGGAGCTGTAGTGAAATAGCATGCTGTTCAATAAAATAGCTTTGTTTTTGTTTTTTTAAATTGGATTTGTTGTAATGCACAGCTATTGCCAGTCTGGGTCTAGAGCAGATATGAAAAAAGTGCATGTATGTGCATGTAATAATTACCAGATACAGAGCACAAGTTGGAACCAAAACTGGATTTATGTTAACCACAAAGAAAAAAGGGGGGAAAGCAGATGTCCAAGCTCAGTGTGCTGCATGATGTTTTAGCTTGTAGATCTGCTATTTTTTAAACAATTTGGCATTTTTGAAAGATAAAATATAGTGGTCATTGTGGTAATTGTTGAATGATCAATTTATCATTTATCATTTATCATTTAAACTAACAATATTATTTCTTTTATTCATGTATTTTTCACGTAGAGAGCACATCCACACCATCTGAAAAAATATGAGCAGCTGACTTCACAGAAAAGAAAGAGGGCTTTGGAAGCTGGGACCTCCACCCTCAAACAGACCACCTTGCTGGATACCCGATCCATGTCTCAGAGTGCAGTTGACAGGGCCATTATTAAGTATGTTGTCAACGGGCTCCAGCCATTGTCAACTGTTGAAAATGAAGCCTTCAGAGAGCTTCTCGTAGATCTCCTTCCTACTGTCAAAGTCATCACACGGGTTACCCTGCGATCAAGGATTGAAGATTTAGCAAAGACTATGAAAAACGTGGTAACTGAGGAGATGAGTAAAGTGGACCACTTCACCACCGCTACAGACTGCTGGTCAGTTAGGAGAAGGAGCTTCCTTGGTGTGACTGCCCACTGGGTCAACCCTACAGACCTGACTAGACAATCAGCAGCCCTAGCTTGCAGACAACTAAGAGGTTCCCACACCTTTGATGTTTTGGCCGCTGCACTCAATGACATCCATTCTGAATATGGCATCAGGAACAAAGTTGTGAGGACAACAACCGATAATGGCTCCAACTTCCTAAAGGCTTTCCAAGTTTTTAGTGGGGACAAGAACAACAATGAAGCAGAAGAGGCAGAGAAAGAGGGGGTCATCCCTATGTTCCCCGGGTCCTATGTTCCCCGCTAAGGTTAGGGTTAGGGTTCCCCAGT
>NW_023339873.1:23545123-23548476 GCF_004916995.1 Morone saxatilis | reverse complement strand
TAGGACCCGGGGAACATAGGTACGCTCCCAGAAAGAGGATGAGGAAGGGAATGAGAGGGAGGAGGTAGTGGAATTTGTTGACATGACTTCGATCCTAGATGAGAATGATGGCTTTGAGTTCGAGCTTCCAAAACATCAACGATGTGCTTGTCATCTCCTCAACTTAGTGTCTACAGTTGATGCTGAAAAAGCAACAGCCAACATTGGATACAAAAAACTGCAACGCTCAACATACAGCAAGTGTCATGGTCTGTGGAATAAGTGTGGAAGATCCTGCCAAGCAGCTGAAGCAGTAGAAGATGCCTGCTCCCTCCAGCTGCTACAACCAAATGCCACCAGGTGGAACTCGCTGTTTATGGCTGTGGAAAGGCTACTCAAGATTCTGAGAGAGAAGGGAGTGCCAGTTTTGAGAGAGATCTGTGCAGAATTGAAGGTTCCAATGTAAATTGGAATTATGTATTTTTTATTTATTTATTTATTTTTGCCTGCCAGGGCTTCTGTGAATGTCCCTGACTTGTATCATATTCAAATGAGACTCGTTTAAAAACCACTTGACCCCTTTAGAAATGATGCCCGAGGTGAAAGTACTATGCTCCATTAAAGTCATTTCATACTATGTTCGCCTTCCTAGTGGTCTAGTTTACTGGAGCTATTAAATATTTTTACCACTACTGTCCAGCTTTCACCAACCTACCTACTACTGCACTCTAGTGGTGGTAAAAATATTCAATCACTCAAGTAAACTAAACCATTATAAGGAGCCGTAGATAACCTCGGAACTGGTTCATACACGCTGTACTGTAAAACCTTGCTTTGTATGTTTTTTAGGTTGCCAGTGTAAGTCCATAGGGTGCCTAAAACAGCACATTGGTCTACCAAAAGTACAACAGCTTAAGTGACTGTCCATTGCTGTCTGACAGCAAAATCCACCGGTTGTTGTTAAAAAAAGTTGTTATCCAACACATCCGACACCTCTCCTGACCGAGAAAACAAATCCATCCAGTTTGAAGTCATATCAGTTCCCATGTTGAATACCGAAAAAGGCCAAAAAGGTAGCACACACAAACTAACTACTGATCTCAATTTCACCAATTTATTGACATGTCAAACATACTACATAACGTTTTTTCATCAGAGCATGGAAGAAAATGGCCGCCATTTCTTTTTAACAGAAGTTGGCAGGTGATTGGTTTAAAGGGTCACATGGTGATTAAATTCATAAGGTCACATATATTTTGGGTGGATAATTACTAAGAACATACAAGTTCATAGTTCTAACTGAGGTTACAGATGATATACTTCTTTATGTATTTTGAAACTTGTTCAGAGGAAGTATTTAAAATTGAAATCATCATTCAGTCCAGCAGGTCTCATTGTTGAGTGCTGAAATCCTTTACAACTCTCTCTGAGAGATATTAATATTTTGAAAAAGGCCTTAGGAAGTCAGATAACATAGTATAAGAAGACTGCTTGACAGTGAGATGTGATGGATGAAATATAGAAATATAGTCTAAATAAACGTCTTCAAATAGTTAAAAAACAATGTTGTACACACAATATGCAAGACATGAAATTACACAAAAACTGCTCCTTAAAATGTAGAGAGAGCCTCAATCTGTATTTTATTTTAACAACATGCATTTGAAATCATTCAAATCCATATCCATATTAACGTATCATTAATAAAAAATAAAGACTTGTTTACTCCAGCTCTTGCAGACAGTATTGTAGTAAACATCTTCAATGGCATCAGAGAACTGTTCGTCTCTGAATTAAGTTCCTGTCAATCAGCACTGTAAAACCTGATGAGTTAGTTCAACTCAAACAGATTGCCTTCAACAGTTGAAGTTTATTAACTCAAAGAATTTAGGAATACAATATATTTGATTTGAGTAGAAGTAACTCAAGTATTTATTGTTAAGGTAACTTGGGTAAATTAAGTTAATTGCACAATTACATTCAGGTAATTGAAATGACACTCACATGCAGCATTTCTTTCATTTCAAGTTATTTTAAATGTGTGAATAGAATTTATCTGAATAGTCACTTTAGTGCATCTTCTTTAGACAAATATTACCAACAAGTTGTATTTGCTATTTTTTTCTTCCCCAAGAGCAAATTATTACATTACCTGTCAAAAAAGCTGACACATGATGAAATGTATAACTAATTGATTATCAAAATGGTTGCCAGGTAATTTTCTGTAGTTTTTTTTTTTGTGACTAACATAAAGTCTTTACACTTGGGACGATCATTACAAATATTTAGATTCATATTAATGATGGTTAATAAACTTAAATAAAAAATAAAAATGGAGAAAATACTTTTTGCTTACATTTTGGTATTAAAGAAAATTAGTCAATTGAACAAACTGGAATTATATCAACAAAAGTTAAAATGCTGCCCACATTTAGGTGCACTCAAAACAACTGAGTTACTTCAATAATTCATTTTTGAGTTGGGTTTAATTCATGTGAATATGGACTTTTGGATTAATTTAAGTTAACTTAGTAATTTTATTAAGATGTTTTGTCAGGTCTTACAGTGAATCTGTGAAAGGAAGCAGGTCCAATCTTGTGTTTGGATTGATGAGTTGGAATAAATGTAAATTAATGAATGAATCAGAATTTATCTAAATAGATTTGTGTAAGAGACAGAACTGTGCATAGAACATGTTACATGTATGTTAAATAATACTGGAAACGGAAAGTAGCTTAACAAGAAAGGGAGGTTTTAGCTCATATTCATAGTTTTGGTAGGTTATAAGGCATTCTATGCACACTGTTTACATACAGGGGCCAGTACATAATATAACCTGTGACTAACTGACATTAGTATCTCAACATAAGAAGATAATGAAGTCCAGTTCTTGAGATGAAGGCTCAGTTTTGTTAATAAAATTATATAAAGTACAGTGTGAATTATTTAACATATTTTTGTAGCAAAATTCTTCATTAAAAGTGATTTTAAGAGTTCATGGTCTTGTTTTGTTATTGCTACATGGTTCAAATATAAACCTTTTTAGCAACTCCCTATTTTTCTACATGATACCAAGTAGCAACCACTTTAAAGCCAATGCAGAAGTAACAAAAACTGCAGTTCCTCTAACAACCACTTGAGGCTGGCTCCAGCAGTGAGTATATCTCCATAAGGCCCCATATTAAAATGTCCAACTTACAGCAGAAATAAACATGTTTACAGCCTGGTACAGAAAAACAATTTTGGTCTCTATAGCTAATATTCCTGTTTATGACAACTTTACAGGGGGTGGATTTATATATAAATCACCTGTTTAAATTACATTGAGGCTCAAAGTTATACATAATTAACGGAATGGCTGCTTTGAGTGACAG
>NW_023339873.1:23535885-23545023 GCF_004916995.1 Morone saxatilis | reverse complement strand
AACTGACAGTAAAACTTGACGTTTACATTTGATATTTTAAACTGCTAATTTTTTTTGGTTTCTGCAATCTCAAATTTCTTTCTCAATTCCTTACGTAACTATCGATTTGCTCCATTAATTGGATGAGCAAAGTATTCTGGATCATATAGGTCTTCCTGCATTGGAATAACTCTCATCGCCCAATGGTCACACTCTCTGTCACCCTCTCTACCCCGTGTAAATGAAAAAATTACGCTCTGCAGATCTGGAGAGGTAACACTCAGACCCAGCCTTGTAAACTGCTCCATCAGCTGTGGATCAACTCTTGCAGGAGGACGGGACTTCTTCTTGACTACAAAGGCAATCACAATTAGGACACATTACATTGGCAGTTAGATCTCATTTAGCAAATACTGTATTACTGTGCAGGAACCAGGGACATTGGATCGACCTACAGAGCTGTGTGTGTGTGTGTGTGTGTGTGTGTGTGTGTAAGCTCTGGTACAGTGTGTAAGCAGAGCTAAAATTACACTTTCCTGTACGCTGAACCTTTGCAGGTAAGACATCAGACTTATGTGATGAATTATCTTTACATACATTCTGAATTTATCTCAAATATACTTCATTAGACTGGATTTAATCATAGTCATATCAGAACTGCACTGCAGACTGGAGTCTCTGTTAACAGTGACAGCCAGAGTCACAGCTCACTCATGAACAGGTTTAACATATGTTGAGTAGAAATGATGGAAAAAATTATCTTAAACACATCTGTTATTTTTACTTTAAAAAAACGTTACTTATGGGCTGACAGCCAGTAGTGACATATCCGCAAAAATGTCAATAATTATAATCATAATCGGAAATAAATCTTACCACACTTAAGCAGGAATATTGTTCCACAAGATATGGCAGTGATTACAAAAATAATGCAGACAAATCCAAGGATTGCTGTCAGAATTTTCCAATGGACAGTTAACATGTTGAGAAGATTTCTGCCATCAAGAGTATTCCCATCTGCAATGAAAGAAGATCCTGAAAGTCCATTCTGACCACTGAAGTTCATTCTGTCCATTCATGATATTCATCAAAAATCAGTTCAGAGTTTGACTTCTTCAGATTTTTGTTCCTCATCGTCATCATCATCATCCAATACCATGATAAATACCATGATATAGAGTGAACAAGCATTAGTTATTTTGTGGGTTTGATAACGGTCACTAAAGAGAGCATGAGATGGTTTGCCAGAGCCAGCTCACCATCTCCAGACAGCGATAGTCATAACTCTCTTGCTACTATAATTAACATCACCACAGCAGCATATCTTGGGAAACTAGAGAGTAAGATTGATGTCTGAGGGCAAGTCATTTGGGTGTTATAATTAATTAGTGTCATGTGGCTTGGTCTGATCCACTTTGTTTGTGGAAAAGTGTGGAAAGCTGGCAGATCGTGAGGAGATATGTGCTGAATTTGGTGTTGGCAAGGCCTGATAAGGTGTCCATTATCAGGAATAATGGACAGTTCCCTGCACAAAGTTCATTAATGTCTGATAATAGACACCTCAAAAGGGCATTATCCTGCTTACACCATGGTCTTGTGCCAAAAAAAAACAAAACATTATTTTATAAAGCCTGAAGTAGCCTGAAGTAACAAGTTGAATACAGTGAGTGGGATATGAGATGATGTCTTGTACAAAGTATCAGTGAGTTCATGAAGGGCAGTGTAGCGGCTTGTATGTTACGCAACCATTCCTATATTCAGGTGATAATACACTGAAAATATTCAATTTCTACCAATAAAGCCTCCTAACTGTTACACACCAGACCTTTAAGTACACCTGTAAGATCTACTGCAATTAGTACCTTTGTTGGTGACTGTGAAAGACTATGATTACAGTTGCACTCTCTCAGGAGATTGAACAGATTGTATTCAATAGTTAAGGTAAACCTAATAAATTCAGTGTGTACTTTAAGTCACATGTTCTCACCCCAGAAAATGGTGATGTTGTGACCTCCTGTTTGTACTCTACAGCCGTACATGTTGGTGCTTTGGCTCAGAGAGATCTCAGCTGTCAGTCTGAGGATCACAGATCCGTCTTCAGAAGGCATTGGTCCAGTTACAGAGATCCAATTGGCCTTGAAAGCCCCATCTCCAATCAGATGCACTGAGCTCACTGATTTGTCAGTACTCGTCACGTGACACCTCAGCAGTGCCTGGTCTGTGTCAGCAATGGGCTTGGCAAATATATGTAGCTCTGCAGAGAAATAAAGTAATATCAGAGATCGTGATTGGGGTAAAAAAAATCATTCACATGACCACTATGGGTCTTTGGTCAATGTGCAAACAATATTGAAAGTTCACACTTGATCTTGGAGACAGTAATTTGACAAAAAAGCTTTTTCTGGAGATTTCAAACACGTCATGGTCTTCCTCAGCAGGTAGCTGAGTTCAGTTCAGTTGTCATATAGTTCACTGATCTCAAGTGAAAAATAAAAGCACAAATACATTCTCAGTAATAACAAGATTGAGTCAACAACTACACTAGTGAGGCTGTACAGTGGTGCTTTGTGCTAAAAGCTATCATCAGCATGCTCACAATGACAATGCTAACATGCTGATATTTATCATATTCACCATCTTAGTTTAGTGTGTTATTGTGACCCAGAATGTATTCACATTTCTGTTTGTGTATTTATCTTATTGGGATGTAAAATTAACTTTGTTTTGGGGTTAGCGCTCCTAGTTTTTAATAGATTATTGTTTGATGCTTTCAATGCTCCTGTCTAACCCTAACCCTAACCCTAACCCTGTAGTAAAAGAGCAAGGACCCTGGCCAAGAGACTGAATGAACTCCGGACACGGACAACTACAGACAGCTGTGAATACCAGACCAAAACCACCCTCAGAATCCACTGTAAGAGGTCAAAGGTCATCAACCAGGAGTCAGTGTACGACCACAAAAGGAAGACACTCACATCTGACACAAGATGCCATCTTTGAACAGAGACACTGACCAAAGTTCCACATTTATGCCACTGAGCTATTTCCATAACTGAGACAACTTCATCTGCTGAGGGAGACTCTAAAGTGTGGTTGAAAGAAGATGTCTGTATTTTATCTGGACAGTTGTTCCAGCTCTCACCTGTGTTTTGGTGCGTTGATCTTAATTTCATTCCCTGTATCAATAGTGGACATCGTTCTCTGAGGAAGTGTTTGAAGGCAAAATTCCGTCCGTTATTGTTTTTCCACCAATGCCTAACTGGTATTGCAAAGGGAGACTGGGATGTCCATCTCTGGGATTCAGGGTCAAAGCTGATGAAGTCCATCCCATTCACTGCCCAGGCATCAAAAGCAGAGACAATCCCATCGGCTGACCTGACGCAGCCACAGCGCCGTTGTATAACATCTATAAAGTAAGAAAGTAGGATTCAGTTTTTAGCTTTAGTGCACAAAAACAAACATTTTAAGAACTTACACACTGTGCTGTTGATCAGTGCTGGAATCACATGGACAGAGTCTATGATAATATTATTTGCTTCATCACAGTGTTTAGGTAAGTTGTTTGATTCCAGGGTAGGTTTGAGCTCTTCTCTTTTTTTCCAGCTGTTACAATAAGAGATGGGAACTCCATCAAATACAGTTAGTTGTTCAAACTGAGGTTGATCTTCGGGCTGCACACGTCCTGTAGACAGGAACTCAAGAGAGTGGGAGCCTGAAAAACAAAAGACATTTGAAGGCTCAAAACTCAGACTGTGGCCTCTATTTATGCTATAATTATTCATGCTGTTATATTTAGAACAGATATGTTTGAATAAAGTGTATTTTACTGTTAAAGTAACATTATCTTATCAGTATGGATACAAAGACACACCACTACAAGTTCATTCCTCAGTACAGCAGTCAGGATATTTCTCCTGTCTGAAGTATTTGTTCCTGAGTAGGCCTATGTTTACTATGTTTATGCAATCAGGTCATTGCAGAAAGTCAAGAGTGACCAAGTTATGCATGTTAACAGAATAGCTGACAGAAATAAAAAGATCAAGTGAAATATGTGTATATATAAAAAACATCAGAATACAAAAAAATATAATTTATTTATCAATGTATGCTTGCTTTTTCAGTTCAGGTTTTGTTTTCAATGCCAAATTTGTCAACATTTAATGTCACCACTCTGGCCCCATACAATACCACTGTGTGCAAATACTCAGTTAAATGTTAAAGTCCTGCATTTAAAATCTAAAGGCCCTGCTCTAAGATCGGTTTAAAGTGGCAATCTCAAAGATTTTCATTTCATTAAATGTCTGTTAATTAATTATCTAATGCTGAATGCTGAGGCAGCTTCACATTAAAAGCATTTAACTGACAAAACATGAGTTGACTTTAATTATGAAGTAGTCACAGTAAATGCAGTGTGTTTGTCAGTGAGCTTGGCACTAACTACTTCATCAAAGATGTGTCTACAAAACAAGACAATAGACCATTTTCAGCATTTTTTGACAAAGGATCAGTTGAAGTGAAATATTACAAATATTGAAATATTGTAATGGAAGAAGAAGACTGCAATGGCTTTCACTGGCTTTCATTTTTGCTCTTAGATTCTGTGCATAATCAAAACAGATTGTTGTTGCTCACGTAATTATGGATAAATGCCTGACTTTATTAAAACAACAATGGTTTGTTTTGCTGCTCCCAGAATTCTGTGAGCTGTACTGTTAAACCACATTTACTGTTACCACCAGTAACAACTAGCACAGAAGAAGGATTGCAAAATATACCCACACCAAGACAAAATGCTCTTTCTATTTTTAAAGAATCTCTGCAAGTTGATATTGTGGAGATCCAAATGTAGTGGAGTTACATGTACAGACAACAGACACAGACTTTGCTCTGCTTCTACAGTTCACAATATGCCTCAAAATTCAGCAGTAGCACTAATGTCACTTACCACATTCAGCTGTTGACATTAGGAACCATTGGATCAAAAGTTTAATCCACATCTGCATCGTGAAGAACCATTTTCTGTCTTTTCAAACACAGGGTAAGTGGTTTCACAGTGGCAGCGATTAAAATGTTTACCTCTGAGCTTCTGAGATCACTGAGCAAACTGGATGGACAGGTCTGTCTGATCAAGATGAAGATATGACATGCTCAGACACACATTGTTCACCCTGTTCACAAGCTGGTATGGGCAAATAGTACTTAACTACTAAACTGGCACACCCATAAACAAAGCATTTAATTTCAAATAGACAATGCAAAGCTTCAACAGCTGCCTATTGGGATGGATGATAGGACTCAGAGAGAGGGAACAGATGAAGCTGATATGAGAGCAGTCGAGTTAGACAGAGTTAGACAAACTGATTCTTTTCTCATCACCATGAGATCAGGTATATTACAATCTTTAGAGTATATTTGTACAATCCTTATATCATAACTAACTAAGAGCAGACAGTTAGCAGCTCTGTGAGGCTGCAATGCTTTAAGCTAAATGATAATGCCAGTGTATAATGTATGTCACGTTCACCGTCATGGTTTACAATGTTCTGGGATGTTGGAATTGTCTTATCAGATTGTGATAGTCGGTAGAGACTGAACCAACAGGTTCAGTCACTGCACACAGTAACCCTTTCGATTTTATGTCCTTCCCAGGCTGAATATTACAGTTTTTCTTGATTGCTTTGACCTGCTTAAAGAAACTGGGATCCACTCGGTTTTCATCCTGTCTCAGCAGAGCCACAAGACAGCCTCTTGCAAATGTGTTAACCTTTCTCATTGGAGACACATTTTCCCCACCCTTTTGCAGAACAGTTAACACGGATGTCATTCAAGCAGTCCAAACTCCATTGTTTTAGCTATGGTAACCAAACAGAAACCATCTGTTCCTAGCTATTAGAAACTACCTACATCAGTATGAAATCACTGAAGCACCTGTTTGACACTCCTTCACACAAATCTTCAATTAGCAATCAGTCTGCAGGCCTTAAAAGGTGCAGCGTCTGTGTTGTTCTTTGCCAACATGGATGGAAGAGGTCTAAGGCAGATGAGAGTGAGAGTAAGAGGTAGAGGGGTCCGAGTGCGAGGTGGAGGTATAGTTGGAAGGGCTCAGGTTTCTGATGAAATTCGGGCAACTGTTATTGATCACGTTATCAATCATGGCCTTTCACTTAGAGAGGCTGGACAAAGAGTCCAACCTGTTCAACAGAATGTTGCATCATTTTGTCCAGCCAGAATTTTTCGACAGGAAAACAGGTAATGTTGCTGTACAGTATATACAGAAATATCTTCAGTGATATACTTTATGTAATTGTTTCCTCATTCCCATTACATGTATTCTTTATAGAATCCAAAGGCTACCATTCTCTGGTGGTAGAGGGAGAATTTTTAGTGCTGAGCAGGAGGCAGCCGTTGTGAACATGGTTGTGGCAAACAATGCCATAAGGCTGCGTGAAATCAGGGCAGCAGTGATCGCAGATCAGGGCATGTTTAGGAACATCAACAACGTGAGCGTGACCACCATTGACCGCATCCTAAGAAGGAACCATATGGCCATGAAACAGTTCCATTTCAAAGGAACTCTGACGTTGTGAAGGAGGCCAGATGCCAATATGTGGAGGTAAGGATACTGTAGTAATGTTTCCTTACCAAACTACGGCCCCCGGGCCACATCCGGCCCGCCTAAACAACTGGAGTGGCCCGCTTAACGATCCCAAACAATCCCTCTAAACATGGCCTATTATTTAAAATTGCATTTGAATTTCTTATACTCTAATAGATTTTATTTTGGTTTACATGTATTTTGTGTAATATTTACAGTATTTCAGTTTTCAGCCACAGTTTGAAAAAAAGAATCAATGGAATCAATAAAATTTGCATCAAAGCATTTCTGATTCTGGGTCCAAAGAAGGCAAATTTGACAACAAATGGCACTGGCATGAAAGCTACGTACAGTAATAGGCTACAATGACAAGCAATGTGTTCTGTATTTTGTATTTTGTTGTCCACTGTGTAATGGTTGATTTGAAGAGCTCATACACTTGTTTGTAAGTTGTGTTGTTTGAAGGCAAAATTAGCTTTTGTTGCATATTTTAAATGTTTTGGCACGATTAGCCAGCCTTAGCACTATGCACCAGGCCAATATCGTCCAGCCTGAGTCTCCTACGAGTCAGTCATCCAGTCATGCTGGTTTATCACAGTTGAAGGTCGTTGTGCAGTCTGACGCCAAGGCCCCGCCTTTCTTCAGGGGTGATCATGCTGATGCATTCTCTGTTCATGAATCGGAGGACATGATGATGAATAGGATTAAATGTGACACTCATGCTGAAATGTTTGACCTGATAATGTTGAGACTAACAGGCAAAGTTAGGGACGTGGTGAAGGTGTCGCTCCGCAGCCGCCCTGAACTGAGTGCGACTGACCTACCCACGGCTGTGTTTGACATATTGAAAGGTAACTTTAGTGAGCTGTCATACTCCAACTTGCCCATGAAAGACTTCTATAGCACAATTCCCCATGCTGATGAGGGTGCTATGGACTACTGGATTCGCCTTAACAATTCCATCAATGCTGCTGACGATTACCTCCTGAGGCGAGGCAGGTCTGTAGAGGACCCCAGTGCTGAAGTGGTCATGATGTTCATTAATCACTGTCCCGACCCTAGTCTTGCCATGTCATTCCAGCTGAAGGCACCTGAGCGGTGGACCACGGCTGAGGTTCACGAGCGTCTGGATAGTCGCATGAGAACTGTGAGAAAGACAGCAGCCCAGTCCCGACACGCAGTGGGTTTGTCAGCTTACAGTCAGAGTCCTGTGACTGATTCCTTTCAACCTTTCAATTCTGGTGTGTCTCAAACTGCCTCAGTAGCATGCCAGCCAAAGGCCCCTCATACCTCTCTGCCTGCTTCTATCCTGGCCTGCAGTCATCCTCGGTCGGACAACGTGTTGGTGGGCCCACACAAGCCTGCTTCCTTGTCCCTACCTCCTACTGCAGTCTCTGATCCAGCTCCTGCTGCCACTGACCCACCAGCACCTTGGATGGTAATGCTGCTCCTGTCTCCATGCCTGCCTCTAGCGTGACCAGTGCCCCTCCTACGTCTGATTGGCACAAGACTGGGATGTCTGCATTGGAAACTGCAGCTGCAACAGGTGAGCCATCCCTTGCTAGGTCCCTCTTGAGTGTTGATGACTGGGATGATGGCCGCACCACCTCATGGGTCCGTGAGCAGTCCTCCATTGATGAGTCCCCTGATTCAGACTGTCCACCACCTCCCTCTGAGGTACCCTCCCCTGCTTCTGATGGTCCTGTCACTGCTGTGGATTCCCCAACAGCTGTCCCTGCTCCCCCACCGCAACCATCACCTGCCCGTTCCAATCTACCTCAGGCATCAAATGTAGATAGCCAACTTACCTCACGATTTGGCCGATTTGACTCATTAGGCCTGTGTGTCGTTTGATTGAGTCCATGGCACAACTTGAGTCCATTCTAGGGGTTGAGTCAAGCTCCCGTGCTGTTACTCATGTGTGAGATGTATGAGTCAGTGTGACTTGCTACTGATGTGTTTCTTTTTAGGGTGTGTTCTTGGGCCACTCTTTATGTCGTGATAGTATTATGCTGCTGTGTGAAACCATCTTTTTTTTTCTTGTCTCATTTACACACATTGTTTGGCCTGAGTATGTGTGGTGTATAAGGCACCTCACTTTGTCTATTGAGTATTATGAGTTCTTGCTAGGCGCCAACCTGACATGTCCGGCCTCCTGAGCCAATATGTGGAACGTTTGAGACTTTCGTTAGTTTTCCGTTTCTGTACCCCGACGTTCACTTTCGTGGGTCCCTCCTATAAATGTGTCTCGCGCTTTTGCCTCTCCCGTTTTGCTGTTGTACTCCTTAGGAGAGGTAAGCGACACTGTGGTCACAGAAATTTCCGTGTTTTAGCCTGTTAAACTACATTTATAAGTTTACTTGCTAGCTTAAACTTATTGTGTAGTACGCTAACATATTTCTGTGTCATTTAATTTGTGTAGGAGCTCAAGTTGATAATGATTGACCGGAGGATTTTGTTGTTATTTACACCTTTTGTCAGGTATGTTTTGATATTATCACTGATATTAGTGTTATTATTATTATTATTATAGTATAGTATTATTAATGTTCATCATCATCAGT
>NW_023339873.1:23526765-23535860 GCF_004916995.1 Morone saxatilis | reverse complement strand
GCTCACTACTATTCAGTGTAGTTTGTTGCTACTGTTGTTGCTGTGCGTCTGTCCCGTCTGTCTCTTCTGTTTCCTCTCTCTCACCCCAACTGTCCGAGGCAGACGACACCCACCTTAGAGCCGAAGGTCTGTCTAGGTTTCCTGCCTTTTAAACAGTTTTTTCTCAATTGTTTACACACAATTACTGGTACTTGATGACACAATGAACCACCACATGTAACTCATGACCTAACGTCCTGAACCAATTCTGCTAAACTACAAACACAATCTCCTGCTTTACACTCCCAATTTGCAGTTCTAAAAACACACTTTTTTTCTAAACACTACACACACATGTCTCTGACATTGTGACACAACATTTTCATCGCAGAAAATATCTGTTTTCACAAGAACACACACTGTCATTCAATCTTTAAAGTTATTGCCTAACTATGCACACTGCCTCCTCCCACTGGGCAAACACCCCTTCGCTACCCACAGTTACAATTAGCAATCAGAAGTTTAGCATAAAAGGCACAGGTTAGGGTTAGATATTACGCATTATGCTTTTCATAGCTGGATCTCCATGCTAGCGATCATTCCCCCGCTGCCTTGGCCAAGGGAAACATTTGCTCTGCGATGTGGATGCAGGTACTGCTGCCAGACGAAACAGAAAAGAGGTGCAGCATATTTTCTTTTTTTTTTTTTTGTACGTAAAACTGTATACCCAGCACACGATCCTCCTGTGTTCTTGTATGTAAACCCACTGTATGTGCAACTTTGTGTTGGTTGGGATGTACACTGTGTAACATTGTTTTTTGTGGGAAAAAATAAAAATATATTGATCGTGGTTTTGTGTGTTCTGAGTATAAAACAATATTCTCGACACATATTTCACAACCCATACTTCATGTATTGTAGCTGCGCCTCTCACAGCCAGAGTGTAACACCCGAACAAACAAGGCCTAGAGGCACTCTATGTGAAGTGCGGAGAAGAGAGCTGCTGGTTACAGTTCATTGCAATCAGCTGTGTCTGACATGGCGACCACGGATTCGAGTGGTCCAGACTCGTTGTTGATAAATGTCGTGACTGTCCATCCGATCGTGGCTTTGGTGTGCTCAGTTGTGAAACAACAATACGATCTGTTCTGAGACACAGGACAGTACACAGTTTTGAAGTGGTAACCAGGTCGTTCATCTGTCTGCAGGAGAAGCTGAGGGCGTCGATGTCTGTCTGCCCCATCTTTGTGTGGTTGTGTCATTTGTCTTGTCTCACAAGCGTCTGGCAGAGGTCACTGGAGCATGCCGTTTCAGAAAGAATGTTGTGTAAAGCGAATCTTATCAGACAGGATTACAGGATATGCCAGATCTTGAGGACGGTAAGTTGTCGCTATGGGACGTGCTGCTTATACTGCCAGACATTGCATTGGGATGTCACGACACCTGCGATGGAGGGTCCTCGAGATAGACATCTGCGACGTGTTAGGAGTTCCTTGGCTTAGTCGGCATTAGACATACTAGCTGATCAGGGGAAGATCTGCATGAAACGGGTATCTAAATACGCACGTGAGGCATGAGCTAAAGATAGTTGTGGGGGACGAGAACCGTATGCGTACCGCCAGTCGTCATGGTGACAGCTGCATATCAATGCGATAGGTGAGTGCGTGGGTGCTCTGCTGAGCTGTGTTTCCGCGAGGTATGGCGCGGCGCGCGGCGGTAGTACTGAAGCTGATGGTGGTTCTAAGACTGAGTGCGTGTGTGGATGGACGGCGGTGTAGCAGCGAGTGAGCAGGGCCCGGCAGATTGTTGTGCAATGCGGGGTGCGGTTTAGCGAGTAGGGCCCGCGTCGAGTGAAGTGGCTGAGCGGGTGGGGAAGGTGTGGTTGGCTATTTGTTGGAGCTGTTAGTGCTAGTAGGAGGAGGAGTGAGGGCTGGGGTGTGTGTTGCGACTGTGAGTGCTGGTTGGGCGGCCGGTTGACGTAGGCGTGGTAGGTACGGTGAGTAGCGGGTGTGTGTGCTGAGAGAGACGGGTGCACGGAGGTGCGGATGTGAAATGAGAGTACATAGGTGGCGCAGGAGAGGAAGACGAGACTCGGTGACAGGGGCAGGTGGTGGTGTGGTGAGTGAACGCGGCGCAGTTCGTTGTGTGTGCGCCGGGAGTGCGCGTGTGTGAAGGCGGGAGGAGCGTGGGGTGGAGAAAAGTTCTGAGAAGTGGTGCAGGATTAAGGAGGAGACGTGGAGTGATGTGGGGCCAGAAGCGGGGGGTAGGAGGCGTGACGAGCGGACGGACAGGAGGTAGCGTGGCGTGGAGTGTTGGGTGTGGTCAGGGGTGTTGGGGGGTGAGGGAAGAGAGTGGGGCGGTTCAAGAGGGAAGTAGTGAGTGTGGTGAGGTTGTAGGGGTGTGGGGGATTGTGAGGAAGGGTTGAATCATGAGTGAGTGGCAGGGGGGTGCGTAGTGCGACCGGGGTCCGGGCGCGGGGCGCTGCGTGCGGAGAGAGGTGAAAAGTATTACAGTTTCTTTACGATTGTTAACACTAAAATAGAAAATTTCCACATATTCTGGAAATTCTACTCCAAGGGCAAAACACTCCACAGATTTGCAGCAACATTAACACAATGTCTGCTTCCCCCTTTTTTGCAAAACATTAATCACAGTGATTTGTAAAACTCTAACACACATTTTCACACCCTTAGACAGGCAGATAAGGATTGGGAGTTCTGGTCCTGTCATTCAAGAGCCCCGGATTCCCCATGGACCATACTATGCAAGTTGGATAAGCACATCCACCAGCGGTGGAAGCAACACGTGCTATTGAAACCGCAGATCAGTGTCTGCTATAAAGGACAGCAAGGTGAGTTCACCTTGTTCTTCAACAATGGAAGGCTAGAAGCAAGAAAAGAAAGTGCAGAGTGGAGAGTGGACACTGAGAGTGAGAGTGGAGAGCTCAAAGAGGAGAATGAAGATAGAGGAAGCAGGCAGAAAGGAGGTAAGGAGGCGCCAGGTAGAGAGCAGGAGAAAAAGAGGTAGAGGTAAGAACATGGGTTTTTGGACAATATTGTATTCAGGCTGCAGATATCCAAAGCAATACATCAATGATGACCCATATGTTCACATAACATCCAACAAGTCCTGTCACAGTTAGTGCTTAACCCATTCAAGAAGATCAGGTACCGATTGACAGAAATTCAGAGAGAGTGAAACATCTGCCTAATGAGTATGTGGAGTATGTATTGGTTCTCATCTTACTATGGGTGTGGTATTGCCACATCTGGCTTTAATAGATATTGATACTCCTATTGGTCTTTACGGTCTCTCAGAGAGTTGAAATGGATCGAACGACAATCTCAACACTGATGTTATAGTATGGTAGAGCGCTGGATTTAACCTTGCGAAACAAGAGAGAGGGAGAATGATAATGTGGCACAGGGCAACACAATGTGCAGGGCAGCGAGGGGGTACAATCACCCATTTGCCTGCTATTACACAAATGGGGTCCTCACACCATGCCAAAGCTGGGACCCTATAATCAAATCGTAAACGTTGTGCATTTCCTTTGACGAGATTGCCCGGATTGTCACAGCTTAGCCAAGTTGGACCGTCAGGAGGACATACGTCCGCTTTGGGACAATGGTCCTCATGTAATCGCGCTGCTCTGGTCCACGCAATTGGGTTCCGCATGACATCTTGAACTTGGAAGTGCTTATACTTCCTATGACTCCTTCCTGGATCAATAGAAGAGTTTTTTTCCAGCATGACGTTGGAAGTATACGACTGCCCGCCTATGCTAGTTTGCCCCGTTCATCTCGGCCATGGAGCAGGCCTGTGATATATCACAGCCCTTCCTGGCAGGGGGTGGATTCTCCACGACGAGGCCGATTCTTTCCAACGGTGCTGCCACAACTGAAGACTAGCCTGTGATCGTGGGCTGCAAATCTTATGCCGAATCCAGGCCAGCACGGAGAGATGATGAAAGTTACAGTATTTGTTGCTCCATTTACGTAGTTTCTTCTTCAGAGCTCAAAGTGTATGTATGTCATGCCAGTAATTTTTTATTTGTCTCAGATTTTATCTTGTTTCATTGATTCCCCATTTGTTGTCTGAATTAACTGTAACTGATATGTAAGAAATAACTGTCAAGTATGTGAAATAATACTTGAAATATTCAGCTGCAGCATCAGTGTGTGCAGTGCTTGGTAGTTTTCATAGTAGGTCTATTTGTGTACATTTCCCTATACTCAAACTAATCATGTAAGAATGTTGTGGGTTTGTCCAACGTATCTTTTTTTTTTTTTTTTGACCATCTAAATTCCTTGCATATACAATGTCTGGCCAAAAATCTAAGCCAATGCCTATTTTCCAAATAGTTTTTACAAATGTGTTTTTTATTATCCAGCAGTGTGAAACTGGCTGCAATATGTGTGTCATGAGGACTCGTTTGGTACAATGAAAACTAATAGATGTAGGCACAATCACTCCGTTCGTGGCAAGTCTCGTCTTCTAATCACGACCAGGGTTTTCCCAAAATAGCCTTCCAGTTCAGTCAATAGCACATTGTTTCTGGACACCGACCCATTCGGCAAGCCAAGCAGTGCGATGCAGGAATGCAGTTATACATTCACACTGTCACAATTGGGTAAGCCGGTCAGAAAACTCACGATGTCACATTTGTTCTTGGCTAATACACCATCACTCCACAATTCTTCGTTTTCGTGACCTCCCGATCGCGTAAGCGGTGTCATTACGCCGCGTGAATGAACTATTCCTAGTCATGTAGTTCATTTACCAGCGTTTTTAAAACAATTCGATGTTTTGCCGCCTGACCCAGGGAATACATTTAACGGTCTGGGCTTCGCTAATTCCACTCTCTAACTATTTCGGAGCTGCCAATAACCCAGAGTCAGATTTCAGCCGTGTGCTGCGGGCCTGAGTGGGGAACATTTATTCGCACATGAACCTGTTTGGTGGGTGAACGTGGGCTCTTGTTTGAGCTACTGCCCTCGGACAGTCCCAGCCTCCCTGGCCTTCGGTTGGTTGGGAACCCACGGGGCGGACTCTTAGCAAAGCTACACTGGGGTCCGGGCCGCACCGACCTGCAAAGATTTCCCGGTGCGGGGGGGGGGGTTGCGTGTTCATTACCGGAGCTCGCCTCCACGCAGGTAGATAAACTACAGTTAATACAGGTCCATTATCCTAAAAAGAGGCTGAGGATAATGACATTTGACACACTGAGGCAGACACGAGAGAGGCGAAGAGGAGAAGCCATCGCTAACATTTAAATGCAATGACTAGCATATTTTAGCCAAAATTTTCTTAAAAAAAGGTAAGGAAGTACCTAGTGGTTAGATAGAATCAGTTAACGTTTAAACTGTTAAGGCGGGTAAAGACCGGTCAATGCAGTTAAAAAACAGTAACTTTCACAGCGTATCACAGGAAGAGCTTACAGCAGCAAACACTGTAATCAGGGAGCATGGTTAGTGAACCAAAATGCTTACTGTATTCGCCAGTTCCGTCTCGTAACCCGGGCATTTGCCATCTTCAAGCGCTTTGAAAACCCCATTGACTATATTTTACACACTGAACGATGTTTACTCAGTGCCTCTTGTGGAGGCAGTGCACAGCTGACAGCACCAATGAACTGCAGATGTAATTAATAGGCAAACACAAAGGCACGACCCATGAGATAACAGAGTAAAATCGGTTACACTTATTGTGTAGTACGCTAACATAATTCTGTGTCATTTAATTTGTGTAGGAGCTCAAGTTGATAACGATTGACCGGAGGATTTTGTTGTTATTTACACCTTTTGTCAGAATAAACGGAGATCGCCTCCAAAGATATCCTGGTCTGGGCCTCTTCATCAAAACACAACGCAGACAACGCTAGAAACTAACCGGTTACATATACTATATCAATATATTTTATAAACATATCATATATATTATATTTTATGCATATATAACATATCAATTTCATTTGATCAATTTATATATTAGTATTTTGACTGGACTTTTACAATATAGAAGCTTTAAAAGAGTTTTCTGCTGGTGTTCATGATGCTGTCAGACATCACGTGTATCTGCTGCAGATTACAATAAAGATTATGTCTCAGTTCAGTCACTTCGGTCCTCACAAGCTGATAAAAACACACATCAGCGTCTCGAGGGGAAATCTCCAATTAGTTCATTCCTGCTGACATTGATCAGACTCACACACACAGTCCCCAGACACCTGAGAGGAAACAGCTGATGAGGCAACGAGAGGAGACGAGTGAGGAGAGGAGGCTTAAGAGCAAGATGAAGAGGAGAAGGGACAAAGAGGAGAATGAAGAGGAGGAATGTTAGCAGTGAGGAGGGTGAGAGGTGTAAAGTTTGTCATAAATCAGCATTTTTCCCCATAACTTCACCTCCTGAATTATTAATAAACAACAGTGTGTGTGTGTGTGCAGTGTGTCTAATCAGTGATATTCAGTCACGTCTCGTTATAATGAGCAAATCTGCTGTGAAATTATTCACTAAATTAACTGAATGTGTAACAGTGAGTGTGTTAATGCTGATTTCTAATTTTATTCTGAAAAACAAAATCCATCAATGTATGAGAAAAAAATGTGTCCTGAAGTGAATGATAGTGATGATGAGGAAGAGGAGGAGACAGGGTAGGACACTGATGGTTTATGTTTTCTCTGTTGACAGTTTGTCCTGAAGGTGGGGCTGCATTAAAGTTGGTTACTGACTTTGAATCTGATAGCGTAATGTTAGCTCTCTGGCTTGTAGCGTAATGTTAGCTCTCTGGCTCGTAGCATAACATTAGTTCTCTGGCTCATTCATCGGGCTTTATCCAGCACTTATTCAGGTTGCAGCAGGTTAAACAGGATTATTCCAGATGTCTGTCCCCCCCAGCAACTCCTTCCAGCTCCTCCTGGGGGATCCCGAGGCATTCTGGGTCTATCCTGGTTCTCCTCCCAGTTGGCTGTGCCCAGAAAACCTTAGGTCCAAGCTCCCTCCAGATGTCCGAGCTTCTTTTCCTCTCTCTAAGGCTGCAATCTACCCAGAGACGGTCCAATCTCAATGAAACTTCACACGTTTGATAAGAGTCCTGCCCTGAACACGTCTACATGACAATATTCAGATATAGTGAGAGCGCCACCTACTGGCAACAGGAAGTAAGCGCTGTGATGCGATTATGATCTGATTTCCGCAAAATTTTCATGTTGTGGTCCGCACATGTTACAACGGCACGTGACGCGGCCGCAGCATGCCCCGATTTGCGTGGAGTGCGAGGGCCCGTTCATCGCTGCTTGCAGCTTTAATTATTATTTGTTTTTTATCTTTAATGTAGATATTTGTAAACAGTGAGATCAATGATATTGTAACATTATATATATAAATATATTACTATTATAATAATCAATAATCCTGTTTAAATTAAGGATCAATATAAGGTCGGCAGTGTCTTCATGGTGTTTATTTGATTCCACAGTGAAACCCTAACCCTAACCCTAACCCATGAATTTCTTTTACAATTTTTAAAAATTTAAAACTACAGCAGTTTTACCTTTTTACTCATCTTTTATTCATGTTTTTCTTTTATTTATTAATCAGCAGAAAAGAACTGAAGACCAACACAAGAGGAAATATTTCACAACTAAAGATGATTTGTTTTTCTCTTTGTAAATCCTTTATGTTGTGATGTCTTTTCTTCGCTGTGCACTTGATGAATGTGATCACAGTGGAATTGTGTCAGCTTTTTCTTTATTTGTGAGTGGATTTAGTGTTAATGACAGATATTAATCTATCCTCTAGAATAATGATAATATAGACATTATTAGAGCAAAAACATCCAGAGGTTTATACTACAGTAAAGGTAAAAAGATAGCCTCAATATTGTAGTCTTGACTTCTGTGTCTGTTTGTACAGTAGTGACATTTCCGTTTGTATTCCCAGAAGACTTTCTCCTAAAATAATCCCCTCACTGACTACCTGCTGTAATTTACATAATCCCTTCTGTCTGTGAATCATGATGCTGATGAGGATGAGCACTACTGCAGGTTGGAGTTGACATCTAGGGTCGCTCATTAAACTGCAGTAATTATCTGAACCAGTATTTAGTTACTAATTAAGCTGCTTTGATGACTTTGGCCACAAGATTTTGCTGTATGGCGTGATAGTGCATCCATCTAAAAACACATACTTCAGTCTGTCATCACTCACCAACTGGTTATTTTCTCTGAGTACTTTTCCAACATTTGCCTAAAATTTAATTGCAGCACTTACGTAATACAATAATATAATATAATATAATATAATATACAAGCCATGTCTCATTCTGCTGTCAGGGTATCAATAATAAATATGCAACATTAAAATAAAGCTTGCTGCGGTTGCAGTTTAGTTAGGAAATGATCACAAGTTATGTTACCTACCTGAAAGGAATTAGGTTGCATAAATTAACTTGATTTAACTTTAATTTCAACAGTGGCCTCTTGGGGAAAGATTGTTTGTTTGTTTGTATATAAAATATTTGTCAATGACAGACGAAAACTTATCTCAGTTCAGTTTAATTTGAACTAAAAAGGTTTTTCTTTTTTCTTCAATCAATCAGCCGCTTATCAATACAGTGTGTGTGTATTACTGTGTGTGTTTGTGTTTAATATAAAGCAAAACTCTGTAAAGATGAACTATGAGCTGTCCTCCTGAAAACACCCAATTACACCCTGGAGAATTGTGTGTGTGTGTGTGTGGGAGAGAGTTCAATAAAGCTCTGGTCTCAGTTTATTGAGTCACTTTATCAAACTGCTTCTGAACACAACAGAGAGGTTTATTGACAGTGTGTGTGTGTTTTCATTTTCTTCTTGTTTTTTTAGTTTAAGGAAGGGGGCGGGGCCATTACTGACTCACCTGCTGAAAGAACCAGGTGTTGGAGGAGTGATGGTGCAAACATGGTAAACCGTTTTAATTATTTAGAAATAAAGCCTAACTGGAATCGAACCTTGGCCACTGTGGTGAGGGTACCAGGGTATCATTTTTGTTACTACTATGTGAATCAAATAGACAGTACAGACCATTGCCCTGTATCTACAGCACTGACCTATACCCTGTATCTATAGCACTGACCTCTG
>NW_023339873.1:23522381-23526665 GCF_004916995.1 Morone saxatilis | reverse complement strand
GCCTTGGCCGGCCATTTTTTACCCTGAGACTATACTTCGCTGAATTTTTTGGCAAATTGTCGCGCCTGGTAAAAAATTCGTATTCCATGCCGTCACATTCAGGTCCCGGCCACCTGAGGAAGGGCCCACTAGCGGCGCTATTTAGGCCAAATTCGGGATGGCACATAACTCCCCGGCATCGTTTGTCCCACAATTCAACGAGAAACTTCATATCGCACGAGCGTTCGGATGAATGGAGCTGAAATCTCCCTAAACTATAGGCCCGCCACCCTCCGCCTATTTTTTTTTCGGCTAGAGACAGGCAAATCCAGGGAAAATACGTGTGGGTTCCATCCATGCGGTTTTGTCCTGATCACCACGAAAATTTGCACGTAGAATCTGAGAGGTCCTAGACAAAAAAAAAAATTTAAAGTATTTGATATTCGAAACGAATAACGACCATAAAAAGTATAAACTAACACTTCCTGTTGATTTTTCGTCCAAAGAAAGGAAGTGGACGCATCTTCCCACATTGGTAGTCCGATCGAGCACCAAGCGGGGGGTCCAATATTGCACCGCCTGCCGTTCATAGGGCATGCGTGGCAAAACTTGAACAAGCCTGAGGCCCCCCCGCCACAAGGTGGCGGCTCTCCAGGTGTAAGTGAGACGCTTATATCTCTGCATCGCATGTGGATTAAGAATGAAACCTGCTTGAGGAGATGCTTGCCCATGGGCTCCCCCTGAAGCTCCCCCTCGAAGAAAGCGAAAAAAGAAAATCACACCACGTAGTGGCCCTGTGGGCCGGCGCGTAAGATCAGCTCCCTGCGCAAAGCCGTAAAAGTTAGTGAATCATGCAAATCTCCCGACAGTGTAGATTGGTGCCTATAAGCGTCACATACCAAAAATCGGTTTGCGCGTTATAGCGGCCCCTAGCAGGATTTTAAACCCCAGCAGCCGCCCGGCGCCCCCACGTGTCACCGAATGTATGAAACCTCGGTAGGCATGTTAACGTGCCGAGAGTACAAAAAAGCCTCCTTGGACCCATCGGGCCCAAAACCCACCCCAGGGAAGTCGGCTATTTGCCATTTCAAATTTTGCACTCACGCGGGCCATTTTTGTGTCTTTTCAGCTTTTTGCGGGCTTGTAATCGTAACCAACTCAACCCTAACGGGAATTTGTCCCGATCTGCCTTCAAAAAATAAAACGTATAAGTCAAAAAATGGTGCGCTGAAGAACACGGCCGTGCTAAAAAATTTGCGAACTGTACGGCCGAAAGGGCGTGGTCGTGGTGCGTCCAAAGGTTGGGCGCTTTTCACTTCCCGTGTCATTCTGACCGAAATTTGTCGCCCCATGTATGTGAACTAACCTCCCCTATCAACGGGAGCATGTGTTGATCGGCTCAAAAATTGTCCAGCGACAAGTCCAGAAAGGGCTGTGAATGAACCCGGGCAGTTTGTGAGCCTGTATGTCAAATGGGGTGCTGTCCGGGTGCGTGCCCGTCAAAATTGGCGCCATTTTGAATCGAAGTCAAACTGTTGTCATTTTGGCACTCAGGGTTTTATTTTACTGAACTTCTCCCTACAGGTCTAGTCGGATCTCCTCCACAATTGGTCAAGTACAGTCCAAAGAATTGGGCTGAATGAACAGAGCCGGGCTTTGTGCTGACGCTTGAAGGGCGTAGGGTCCGTACGTGCCGTCCAAAGTCGGCCATTTTGACTTCTGTGCTTTTTCCGTTGTATTGGAGCAATTAGCTGGACCGCAATGGGATTTGCGGCTCTGCTTAAACATTAGGTCAGGCAACATCAGCAAAATAAAGTGCTGAAATAAACGCAGTGCATTGTTGTGACTGTATGTTGAAGGCGTGCCGTGCGGCGGCCGTCAAAGTCGGGCCACCGTGAGCCATTTAAGTCGCTAAGAAGAATAATAATAAGAAACGAAGCAAAAACAATAGGGACCTCACAGTTGTCACTGTGCTCGGTCCCTAAAAACACACTATATACACTATTAACAATGAAGCTTTGGCAGTGAGAGTCCCGACCTATAGGTTGGGAACCAATGGTTTAAGTTGTGTCTCAAAAACCCTGATCAGAGCACACTCTGTGAAGTCATGCATCATTTGTTTTGGTATAATATTAATGGTGTCACTATTGAAGATTAATGAAGGGACAGAACTGTAAGCTGTGCAAATACACTGTGTAACACATTATCATGTAAGCCATTTATATGTCAGATGAAACTGAAGCTGACCTGACAGGCACCGAAATTTGCGCAGGACGGTAAACAACACAGACAAAGAAAGAAACAAGTAAAACTAAAATGAAATAAGATTTCACCTAAAAAAGAATGTAGGGCATGTTTTTGAATGAATGGCATCAGCAGAGGTTTGCAAATATGATGTAGGTCATATATAACATAAATCTAGTTCATATTCTTTGGTTTTCTCATCAACAAATAAGATAAAATTCAGAAAACAGTGGTGGCATTCCATGAAATGCAACCAGTGTATCTGTTATGTATCACTACCACCTAGTGACTGGATTTCAAAGTACAGGAGGACATGCACATGCAATATACTGCAGTGTGTCAAGTCCAACATGATCATTACAGTGAAGTGTGAAGGAAATTGAGAGAAACTAGTGTAAGGTTTCCATAATGATCTGACTGAATGTCTTTTTAGATAAATCCAGTTGGTTCAGCAGCAGGATTACTCACAGATATGAAAATGTTGAGCAGGTTTTCCAGCGTAGGCAGCTGTGGGATGAGCTTCTGGACCACTTTACTGAAAGCCTCGAATATGGAGTGGTCGTATATGCTGGTTAAATAAAAGCTGGGGAGATCAGCAGGAAGAATCCCAATCACATTAGATTTCAATAACACACAGCAAATCTTTCCTACCCAAAGCCATCTCTCTCCACCTCTGTCTAAAAGACTCTGCTCTATAGTTTCTTTCTTCACTTCCTCCTGCTCCTTTAATAATTTGTACTCCATCTCTACCTCAATGTTGTAAACATCAATCTTCTTTGCACACTGCCTTGTATAAAGTATTTTATCCTATATTTAAATTTCATATTTTCTATTTATATTTCTTTATATTTTTTTGTATTTTAGGGTATTCTGCATATTGTGTATTGTATTGTATGGATATTGGTTGTAGTTATTTTCTTTTAATATACATTTCTGACAACTTGCTACTGCAATAAAATAGTTAATTTCCCAACTTGGGATCACTATTCACTCGCTTACATGCTTACTGTTTGTCTGACAATAGGGTTGGGCGATTGGCTTTTTTTGACAGATTTTGGTCATTTTATTTTGATAATTTAATCGTCTGCCTCCAAATAATGAGGTCACTGTATCTTGAATCTATGAATTCCACTCTAAAATCATCGGTCTTGAAAATCAGGCTCTAACAGCCAGCATTAATCTCTAGTTTCATTCTCTAGGTGGTATTAAAGAAGCCAAAGGAGCCCTTGAGTTCTGGTGGCTCTGCAGCTAAGTCAAATTTAACTACAAATGATTTATCCCAAAAAAGAGTTGTCCAGTCATTCCCATCATCAAGTACAGAGTAGATATAGAATACATATAAAACCTGTCCCAGGTTAAAAGTAGTAAATCCGTCCAATGAGTTTGCATGGGATAAAAATACTACACTGACATGATGACTATAAAGATTTATGACTCAGTATAACCACAAACAGTGCTCAAGCTGCAGGTAAATCCCACCTCAGGTGTATTCGTTCAAGGCCTGCATCTGCGAGGTCGTCGTTGGCTCGTTTGTGAATGTCCCTCTGCTTCTCGATCTTATGGTCGTCCGACAAGCCGTCTACTTTGTGAATGAACACCTCGAAGTTGATGTCTGGGTTGACCTTGTAGGCCCTGGTCACTGTGAGATGCAGCCTGCTCAGAGCCTCCACATAGTCATCCTATCATGAGGAAGAGAAAAGATTCACACCACTTAGGAAGCAATACATCTACTGCTCTGTTGTTTTGGTTTGGACTACAAAAGTGTTCTTGGGTTAATTTCGTAGTGGTGACGAAACAGCCTGGCCAATATTGTTTGCAAATTGTATCACATAATTATCATATCAGTATATGTGTGCCAGCTGATAAAGAACCAGAAATGTCAATAGAGAATTGTCAAAGATATGTATGAGGTCATTTAGAAATTTGTCCACACTGACAAGTTGCTTTGTTAAGATTTGATTGATATACCTAGGGCTGTCTCTGTAAAGGAATTTCCTTTGTGGTGATTTAGAGTGGCTCAACAGCACGGTATTATCTCCATTTCTGTTGTTTTTGCTAATT
>NW_023339873.1:23516572-23522356 GCF_004916995.1 Morone saxatilis | reverse complement strand
TGTAAGGGTTACAGCAATGTTTAAACCTCAGAACCTGCTTGTACTGCTGGTCAAATGGTCAATGGTAATGGACCTTACTTGTATAGCGCCTTTCTAGTTTCCGACGCCTCAAAGCGCTTTTCCTACTGGCAATTCCGCTTTTACACCATTCACTCAGTGATGGCAAAGTCATCGGCAGAACTAACTATTCAATACACATTCACAAGATCGGGGCAATTCAGTTAGTATCTTGGCTCAGGCTACTCGACATGTGGCAGAGAAGGCGGGGATCGAACGCAACAACTTGCTGATTGGGGGACGACCGTTACCTCTGAGCACGCGCCCTGATCACTGCACTCTCCTCCCTCCTGCCTCCTGGGCTGTGCTATTAACTGGCACTTTCGACCAAAAAGTTCGCCGTTAGTTCACATATTCAGCTGCCACAGCTGTAGTGACCGTTTATAATTAGTGGACGATGTTGGCGTTGGCGCCATTGGAGGTACGTGTGGATAGTGCTGTATTTTTTTGTTGTGGTTATTGCTTACAGCCTAATTGTACCAGTACAGCTAATCAGCTGGGTTTTCATTCGTCTCCTTCATTTTTGGGTTCAGTTTGTAGCTAGGTGCACTAGATGTTTCATAGCATGATGTCAGTATTGTCTTTTATGCAGACTAAAAGTTTGATTAGAAAAGTTTGATGGAAACGGCAATTCATAAAAAAACAACATTTTAAATTTTTTACTTTTTGAAAAGGAGTTAATGTTTATCTTATGGTAGATGGAAATGAACTCTGAGTAGTTATGACTGTAGCACAGATGAACATGACTGATGAACTATTTCTGCTCTGACAATTTCCTCTCACTCTATGGATCTGTAATACATGCCATTATCTTTCACACAGGCACTTTGTGCTGTTATAAAGAGGCAGTGCATAGAGCATAGTATATGCATAAGAAATTAGACACATCTTTGAAATTGGTTTCGACTTTGTGTTAAGATTATTCTTCAGCAGCAGAGGAAAGGCTTTGTTGTACCCACTGCAGTGGTAGTAGAGTCCTGTTCAACTGTGGTATTAATACTTTTACTTTCAGTAAAGGATCTGGGGTCTCCATTTTATAAACTGTGCGTGGGTCGTTACTACAGTGGTACGTACGCCAAAAGCCAAGTTTTGCGTGCGCAAAAAATATTCGACTTATAACTGCGTACGCACACCTGTAGCATCTTTGCTTTTAGATAAATCACAGTGCCTTACAAATGTGCGCGCTTCACGTTCCGCCTGTCACGCCTTTTTACATAAATGGTCCATGCAAAGACCTTCATGAATGCGATCTGCATATAACAGACTCAGAATGCAAGTATTATGTCTTCTCGGACATCTGCAGCACGCCCCGAGTCGCGTGGAGTGCGAGGTCCCGCCCAATGCTGCTTGCAGCTTTAATTTAGGATTGTTGCTACTAGATCTGCTGACTCACTCATAGTGACACACTTCTTGCAGCAACATCCATACAGAATATTAGACAGGTGTATGAACATGTGTGAATGTGACATGTACTGTAAATCACTTTGAGCGGTCAGAAGACTAGAAAAGCTCTATATACTGTAAGTGTAATCCATTTATAACTGACCATTTTTCCAAAGTTCAGTCTCTGCTATCTTTTTCCCTTTTATCCTTTCGCTTTGCTGTTTATATCATCATTCTTTTTCTTAGTTAACAACTTTATCCATAATCAATCTTGTACCCGTCAAGTCAGGCTGGGGCTGCAGTTGGGTATGGAGGCCCCATGAAGCCTAATTGGCCGAGTGGTTAATCTATGCTAAGATTGATACTATGATATATATATATATATCAGGGTTTACATTAAACCATGTAATTGCCTGGCAGATGAAAATATCAACGACCAATATGTCCGGTAAGACATAGACGCGAGCAACACATTTTGCTTGCAGCTACCTCAGGTTCGCTCAGCCTTGCTCAGCCTTGCCCAGCCTTGCGTTGCTTGCTCTTAAATAAAATCACAGTGAAGTTATTCCAGCATGCGGTGTTCATTTCTGATTTCTGAATAAATAAATATATTCATTAATAGCACATGAAATAGCTAAATATTGTGTGACCTATATGATATATTGCCAAGACAACTTAAAAGAAAAGGTTTTGTTTCCACTGTCATTGAGAGATTCACTGAGTGCTCTCTGTCTGTATGTGTGTTCTTTGCTTTTCTTGACAACCGTTTGTCAGATTAACTTTACTTGTGGTGGTGTGTTTCTGGTGACCCAAGGAAGTACAGTGTCAAATTTGGTGCAATTTTGATATACAAAATGTTAAGTATTAATAAACCTTGAATAAAAAGCGAACAACGTGCTATAGAGCAGCCCTCTCCGTTTCATTCCTCTCCGTTTAACACAGTTATGTGTTGAGGCCACAGTGTTTGTGTTTTATTGCTGTTTAAATTTAGGCTATTATATGGCTATTATAAACACATGTCCAGTAGTTGTTCTAAATGGCTGGAACCCTGAATTATTGACAAGCTGCCCGAGTCCTCCATGATAAAGGAGATATATTATGCGCTACAGCACAGTGATTCCCTTTTCAGGTTCTAATTGAACGGTGCCCTACAGAATTACACAGGCCTAGATTAGGACCTAATTATACTCCCAGCTGGAGTGATAATTGAAGTGAGAATATGAAGCCGATCGGAGAGAGGATCTGCTGGGGGATCAGGGGTACAGAGAGTGTGCTTTGGGCTTTACACCGCATTCAGCTCTGTACTACTATTATATTCAGTATGCCACAGAACGCAGAATACTTCACCTTGACAAGGACAGTGACTTCAGCCACTCCAACATACCGCCACATCGCAAGGCTCTGAGGCTTTGTTAAGATCTGAATCAATTCTACACTCATGACGTACAACAATACAGACATCAACGCACATGCATCTGTGCAAGCTGTAACATACATTTCATATAAAGTTATGTAGATATCCAAATGTAAGCAGATCTTCTCATATCCTGTATAAGTACAAGTTGCCAGATTTTCTTCATTTTCTATTTTTTTATACATTACAGCAGTGGGCTGCAACCTTGAGGTCAGCAAAGCTTCATGGGAGGTCGCGAGGCCTTTTTGATTTTAAGGCATACTAGAAAACTCAACATTTCATTAGTTTCTGTGAAGAAAACGTTTAGATTACATTGTCAAACTACATAAGTTAATTTTATTTAAAAAATTGTTGAAACTGATTACATCGAATTTTAACTAAAAAAAAACATTTTAGTTTTTATGTGTATGTTGTAAAAAAGAAAAACTAGAAAAAGGTACTTATTCAAGAAGGTTTTAACTTACAAAATTGAAAGTTGAAATTTTAAAAGTAAACCATTTACTCATCGCATTACAGTGAATTATTTATTATATATTATTTATGACCTGAACACAAGCCGTATTAGAACAATGTATGGCCAAGTATCAGGGGGAAGAAAACACGGAATTAGCCAAAAAAGCAGCCTATTAACACAGACAGACAGAGGATTGTGTAAAAAGTGTATTCACAGAAAATAATCTAAAAAAAAATGCTAAAAGTCATCCAAACCAAGTTATTGTGTTCACTGTTTGGGTTCATTGTTCAGTTTATCAGTTGTTCTGTATTTACTAAATATAGTCAGGGCTGCCTGACATGTTGGCCCTTTGAAAATACAATCTATCAAATCACTGTTTTTTTATGTTCACATGTTTTTCTCTGTTCTTTTTTATTTGTCCATTTATTTTGCTGCTGCAGTTTTGCTGTAGAGATCAGGGCCTCAGAATTGTGTCTGTAGCTTGTGGGATAAATGACACTCTAAAGTTGTTACAGTACATCTGTGCCAAGGCTTGAAGCCAATCATACTTGGCTTCTATGGAAGATAATGGCTAGTAACAGAAAGGAGGAAACGTATACCAGACAGATGTCAAGGTTTATCAAGCTGAAAAACCTTCAGTGTTCAACAGTTATTCCATTATTCCAGCATTAAGAGTTGAGATGAGGCATTTCTCTCTAAAGCCTCTCTCATGCACTTGACGGTGTTGTTACACTGGCAATGAATGATGGGTCTATTTCGCAGCTTAACACAGGTCAATTTAACAGGAATACTGACAGGTCCTATTTTCTGACTGACAACTGAGAACTTCAAACATCAAATAGTCACCTACAGGAGAATGCAAACAGTTCCAAATAAAGTGGTTTATTAGCACAGGACCAGGAACCTGACAGCATGTACTAGACATGTAGTCTTATGGAGAAATTAGCTGACTTCTCACTTCATTTATGAGCTCAGTAAACAGTTTCCAATGATGTCTTTATGGCTCCAATCTATCCTAGTTGCAGTTCTTCCCATACACCTTGACTGTTCATTTTCGTAATCATCATGGTCCATTTCTATGGTAAAATAGACTTTAAAGCAGGGTATGCTGTAGAGGGGGCTACCTTGTGATTGACAGCTCATTCTCAGTGAGTGAATTATTAGTCTTACTTACTGAGTGAGTCACTTTGGTTCATATGGTCCAGCTCAAAGCACCAAACTCAGATCAAACTGTTAAATTAGGCAGTGCTGATCCTGGCAAGATGGATTCTCGAGAGATATTGTTACAGATAGATTACAGAACCTGATCCCAGATAGTAATTATTAATGCATGCAACAGTGCATTTTTCCTGCAAATGGTCTATGGTGTATGTGCTCAAGTGCTCTCAAGGTGTAGCTGTCTTATTATGTCTTTGGTTTAACAGAACACATGAGCAGTCTGCGTTTCTGCTGCTGCGCTGCTGCTGTCAGCCTGATCTTTCTATGTTGAGTTTGCGTTTGACAAATACAATACAATAAAAGCCTTCTAAGAGATTAATAGATTCTATAACTTGAAACAAATACAGAAGATGTTGAGTTAAACATTCTCTTTTTCATGTCTGTGACATATTCTACAGCTACAGATATAAAAACTGTAGTGAAAGATATAATGTTGCTGGTATAATAACAATATGACTATGAACAGATCCTTTTCAGATTTTTCTGGGAACCACGCACGGATGAAATAGGAGACCTCTACTCTAGTACTCTACTTTCTATCATTGAGTAAACTGATGACCCCTGACCAAGTGAAATATTTATATTTTCCACAATCATGCATACTTAAAAGGCTTCTTTTTTGACTAATTAAGTGTTTTCTTCTTATTGTTCTATCAGCTCTTTGATTGTTTTAACTGTATACCAATGGACTATGCTGTTTATAACAATTTCACTTATTATTGCTCACAGAAATTATGAAGGCAATAGACCTTTTCTTATGCCCCTTAAAATCAAGAAGGCCTTGTGCTGAAGTAAAAAGCAAGATGTTCCATGATCTTGAGGTGCTGCAGCCAGGCTTTAGAGTGAAATGGAATTTCAACTGCATTTAACAGTTTGGTTTTCTGTAAAAGCAGGCCTGGGGTGAAAAAGGTGACAGTTCTGATTATGTGGATCCCTCAAATTTGTTTATTAAAGAAATGTGACAAGGATATGTACTGCATTACAGTCAGTCAGCTGTTTTATCTTTAAAACATTTCTCTTTTAATTGTCCAAACATACCATTTTATGATATGCATTTTAATAGTGCTATTAAATGACACACTGCATAATAGAGAGTTGTATCCCTATTGCTGACTACTACTGAGCAGGACCTTTTACCATGTCTCTGATTGTCTTGATGTTACCGCTCTCATGCTTATACCATTGTGGCTCTGGCCTCTAGGGTGAAGGAGAAACAAGCTGTGAACACAAAACTGACATTTCAGTCAGCCAACTCACG
>NW_023339873.1:23501904-23516547 GCF_004916995.1 Morone saxatilis | reverse complement strand
TTTGGAATGTTTATTAAGGCAGTACAAGGCATAATTTAGATTTTGTGGCCGTCTAAGGCTGCCGACCTCATCACTCCCCGCAGATATGTTAAGATGTTAGGTAGTACCTAAAGCCAAAGTCGCTAAGAAGAATAATAATAAGAAACGAAGCAAAAACAATAGGGACCTCACAGTTGTCACTGTGCTCGGTCCCTAATAATGCTAAAATTAACACTGGCAAATACTGGTTTTATTATACTGGTATAATACTGCTCTACCACTGCAGTAACCTGAGCTGCCAACTGAAAAACCACGGTCAAGCCAGCCACCGTCTGAATTTTGATGCTCGTATATTCACGCTGTTATGGTGCTTGGAGAGGCCGAAAAAGAAAGACTTGCATTAAAACAATAATTTCTTTCATTATATTACACATCACGGTTCAATGAAATACTGTTAAATGTGCATGGTAAACCAGTATTATTCTGGCCCCCATTCGCAATTATTCAAACTTTTATTCCATATATACAAACCTTCCATTTATTCAAGTTGCACATCAGACGTGCCATGGTGCAACACAAAAACATTACCATGCAGCATTTGAAGTATAATATGAAGCAAATAATGAGCTTGGATGTTTGCCTTGGTACTCTGGAGTCTTCTGTGTTACTCTGAATTTCTCCTAAAGGGGATCAATAAAGGAATATCTTATCTTTACATGTCCCTTACCTGAAAAGGTGATCTCTGTAGCTAACTAGGAAAAGTCTTATTAATATATTCCTATAAAGCCGAGGCTGCGGGTCACAGAAGTCCAGGTATTTTTATGCCTCAGTAATAAGATTCTCTTTGTCCACTGACGGACCACAAAAGAAAATGAGACAAGAAAGAAAGCCAAGGCGCAGCAGGGGGATGTTCAGGTTGTTGGATTCTGACAAATATGCGTGGACCGATGACTTTGGAAAATGGAACAGTGGGTTTACATAGAAAATAATTGGGCCAACTGTTATGACAGATGTCATATGGCTCTTGTATATGAACACATCTAAATATTTTACAACAAATCATTCATACTGTACATGCTACACAATATGATTTTAAAAATATGATTTTGTGTGATTTGTGTCACAATGTCAGTTCTGTTTGACGAAGCACCTGGCCAAGCTGGTAGCATCGCTGTCTGCAATTAAACCTGGGTGGTGGGTGCCTTTTCCAGTATTTGTTTGTGACTCAGTCAAGGGTGATGTGTATAGAAAGGGTTTTTCTTAATATAAACCAGGGGTGTCAAGCTCAATTTAGTTCATGGGCCACATACAGCCCAATTTGATCTCAAGTGGGCCCGGACCAGTAAAACCACTACATAATAACCTACAAATGACAGCACCCCCACTTGTTTCCATTTCTTTTAGTGTAATGAAGTACAAGTACATTTAGAAAATGTTCACAATTGATGAACAGTCCATTTAAAAAGTTGATGATGAATAGCTTGAGATGTCAGAAGAAAAATTTCAACAAAATGTTTTTAATGAATGTGGAAAAGCTGTGATAGACTGCTGTTCCTCAAACCGGACAACAGTTCATTTATCTTCTCTGTTCTGTCCTTGCAAGTTCTTTCGCCATAATGAGTCTGATAGTGGCGGCAAATATTATATTCCTTGAGCACTGAAAGACATTTTCCACCGGTGGCTCCTGCAGGAACTACGCCTACGCTTGTCAGTGCTGTGTCACTTATCCTGTACACAAGCACGGGTGATCTATAATAGTGTATCCAGCATCAGTACACTCCTCCTACTCTTACGGCGTGGACACACTGCCCACATGAGCAGTGCGTGACTGCTGCAGCTCTGTCTCTACACAGGGAGCGCTGCTGCTGCCAGCCCTATCATTCTACATTGAGTTTGCCTTTAATTATTTCTTTGTTCTGTTTCTACGGTATCCCGGAACGGACAAACCAAACACTGAATCTAGATAGGAACTTTTTAGTGGGTTTTGCAGCCTGATGGAACTAAATCCTACACTCTGAACCTTTAATACTGAACGTTTTGTAGTTTCACAGCCACTGTAGTTTCTCCAATGTGCTTTCTTAAGGTCAGCAATTTCAATCTTACCGCCAGATGAGATAAACGCTACACTTCCTTAATTTGTATTACTTTATTATATACAGACATAGTCATAATATCGACCTGTTTGAATACAAGTTGGAAAATAGTGATTATAGCAACTCCCAAAGGGGATCATTCTTGCTTGTGTTCTTTTTATTTGTTGTTGAAATGTGTCCTTCTGTTGCTTCTGTTTTGTCGCTTTGCTTGCGTTTTAGTGCCTTGAGCTTCTCAGCCACCGTAGAAACAATGTCTAGGCTAGAGGTGCACAGTTAACCGAAATTGCAGTGTTGCCATCCCAATATCCAAATCACAGAAGTTTGTGATAAATCAGCATTCAATCATCTCCAGATTTGAGAGAACATAATTGTTTGGTACTGACCCCCAAAAATGTTACATCATTATCATTCTAAATGTATTTGTTAGTGAAAATTAAAATTGTGATGCAAAACTCATAATTCCCACACTAATCGAGAATCATTTTGCAATGTTTATGTTTATGATGTTTTTACCATATTGTGCAACCCTACTCTAGGCCTAGACAGATGTAGAATCTAAGAAACAAGTTTAAATTGGACAGGGCTCAAAATCAACAATGTTTTGATGACGTGTTTATCACACGGGCAAATGTAATGGAACCACCCAAACTGAACTCTCGAACACCGTATGGTCACGATTCCTCCCCTGGGCCAGGTAATGCTTGTTTGACCCATGTCTGGGTGGGGAGGATGTGTGTGTGTTTTGGTGACAGTGTGAGTGTGTGTGTTTGTGTAATTTACCTTAGGCATCACAGCTGGGGGTTTTAACTAAACTAGGCCACATTTGGCCTGAAGTGAGTGAATATTTAACCCATCACAGCTTTGTTGGGAAATGTGTGGCCGAGGGCACAAACAGGATTCGCTAATTTCACATTTTGACTATGTATAGAGGTCGATGCCAGATATCTGCAGATTACGCTCTCTTTGTGAGCACAACTGTAACTGTCCGCTTAAGTAGCTCTCAATAATATGTGTGCTTACCTGTGTGGAAGCCATGTAGGTACCAGTTGGACCGGCTCACATAAATCAGCAGATTGTTGTACAGAAGACTGCCATCATTATCATCACAAAACAGCTGGAATATTATCCTTAATTAGAGGCTTTAGTAAAGGGAGTCCTTTTTTTCCGGCTCATTTAATTAATGAACTCCTCTCTTGTGAGAAACCTGGCATGCTACGCTCTTGGAAAGCTCAAATGTGACTAAAATATTCCTTGGCCAATAAACTGAGCCGGGCCTTTTGTCAGTGAAATGCAATTATTTCTTTTTTCTCTTTGACAACAATGATGAATTCACAACTCAAATTAGCTGAGCATGTTTGCCTTCTTTGGCTGTCTCCAGTCTGTGGAGCACTGTAACTAATCTTAGTCCACATACACCGATCAGCCATAACATTCTGGGCACCTGGGCACCCTGGTGGTCAGAAAGTTCTGCAGCCCCAGACCAACAAACTGCTCTGCCTGTGTGTTCTGTACACCTTTACTATCAGTACCAGCATTAACTTTTTCAAGCGTTTGAGCCTACGTAGCTTGTTGGATCGGACCACACGGGCCAGACTTTACTGCCCACGTGAATCAGTTAGCCTTGGCCACCCATGACCCTGTCTCCGGTTCACAGCTTTTCCTTCCTTGGACCACTTTTGATAGGGACTAACCACTGCAGACTGGGAACACCCCACAAGAGCTGCAGGTTTGGAAATGCTCTGACCCAGTCGTCAGATGGAAAAAGGAGATGGAAAAAGGGGATAGAAAGGTGTCAGAACACACAGTGCATCACAGGTTGTTGGTATGGGGCTGTGTATGTGGGCTGTAGCATAATAAAGATAATTTTGAGTGAACTATTACTGGTTACATTAGCATTGTTAATTTGCTATCATCTTTCTTCTCCGAGTCTGACCTCTGCTCTCTAAACACACACACTCCATTATGATCATGTACTACTATATGTGAATGCACTGTTAGGGCTTAAACTACATTCATGGGTTGATGATCCCTTCTACTGATTCTGCATTCAAGTTCATCCCAAAGTTATCTGATGGGTCTGCTGGCAGCAGATTGTAGTGGTGATGAGAACATTAATGTCCTTTCACCTGAATTTTCCTTGAATCATTTTTGACAATGCGAAGGGGAAGAATTCTCTTATTGAAAGTACACATCATCTCTTAGGAAGTACATTATGACCATGGATGGATGAACCTGTTCCAAAGTACCTTTGTACATGTGTAAGGCTGTTTGGCTTAAGCATGTAAGTAAGGCATATGTAAGAGTTTGGTTCGGCCAAATTACAAAAAAACACATCGTCTTACCTTATCTTTTCTGTCTCTACATCAGTAGTAGTATACAGTGGAGCTGAATGGACTCAAAGCCTCCATTTCCCAAAACAATGTCCCTATTTCACCCGCCGTACATGATGTGTTTCTACGTTTTTTTGGTTGTTTGTCTAACATGCATCCATGCCTCTGCTCTTCAGCTTGTGGATGTGGTTGCTCTACAACTCCGCCATGCTTGCAATGTCCACTGAAGTGTTTCAGAAGTAAATGTCTTCAATAAGGATTACAGTGGCTGACTTTTTGTTTTGTTTTACACAAAATGAAAACGCTATTTGGTGTTTGTTTGAGAGGGAGGTGTTTATAGTTTTTGGTATTATCTGTTATTTGTGTGGCCTTTGAACGCATTCATTGTAAGTTGCTTTAGAGGAAATACCAAAGGATTCTGAGGTAACGAGTCTACAGTGGACCTGTATGTATACAGTAATATGAAAAGTTCCATGTTGTTCAATAAGAGGAGGAAGCCCAGAACCAAGAAGACAAAATTCATATTCATCAGATGGACTAAAAAAGACTAAACAATGTTTCTGTCTTTTGTTTGTTCTCTTTCTGTGTAAAAAACAGAATAAATTAAGTGTGAAAACCAAGAAAGAACAGAATGTCCTTTCGCCCCAGTGCTGTTTCTCTCTGTGTCCTGCTCTACTTTTTGTTTAAATTGTCAGACTCCCTGCCTTTAACCTGTTCCCATCACTGCTTTCACTCCTCTCTGTGTCTCTCTCCTTTCCACTTTGCTCTCGACATCTTGGACTGCCTGTGGTTGAATACTAAAATCAGAGGTCTGTTGTTTTTCTGAACACCAACCACTGTGTGCTTCCTTTGAAATTGTTCAAGACAAGACGCTGTGATATTGTTTCTTGGAACAACTCAAACTGCTGCCTCAATAGAGTCAAAAAGTCCTCCCTGTGTAGTATTGTGTGTAAGACGATAGAGTTAAGCTTAGTGTGTGTTTTTCTGCCTCCTCTCCTTCAGTCTGACAGACAGTGAAGGTGGTTTACCCTATGACAAGGAGTCTATGGCCATCATCCACTTGAACAACACTACAGTCATGTACCTGAAGGAGGTCACCAAGTTCCTTGCTGTGGTCTGCTTCCTCCGCAAGGAAAGCTTTGAGAGAAAAGGTTAGTCAATTTACAGTCAATACATTTGCATGCACATTTGAAACTAATAGCGTGTAACTAACAGCCATTCACCATGTCCTCCATTACTTGAGCTCAGCACTTGTGTAGAGTTGCAAAGTGGGATCCCTGGTTCCATAAGTAAAGGTTCCAGACAATGTTACACGACTCACGGTTGGAACCCTTCTACAGCTTCGATCATCATGAAACTCTCCCGATTCAATCATCAGTCCAAATGATTAGGAGGTCCATTCAAAGTTCAAAACTTTGAGGTTAACTATGACTCCCAAGATGCATTTCGGCAAGAAACATTCGATTCCAACCCGACGAGGGCAGTATACATGCCAACAAATATTCTCGTCTGCGATTAATGCCATAGGAAGAAGAAGAACACCGACCAGCACGGAAGAATAAAAACATGTCGATGGTGACAAGTACAGCTGCAGCGTTTCACATATGAACTCCTAACAACTTGTCAGATATGTTCATCACATGTTGGAAACACTCCGTTTGGTTTATTCGAGGCGTTGCACCATAATAAAGCATGTACTCTTCCGTAATGATGAGTGTTTTTGATATCAATACAAAATGACCACAAACCACAAGCCACAAAATTATAATTGTGATAGAAACGGAGGACAGTGTGACTCCAGTCTGTCCGCCCCTGGGATTTTATAACTGAAGTATGAGCAGGACGCACCAAGCAGTCTTTGTGGAAATCTGATGTTTTTCCATCACAGATGATGAACAGGCAGCAGGAAAGATTACGTTGACTAATCGTTTCTGTTATTTCTTATTGAATACACACTGTGGTTATTTTCTTAAAATGTTTTTAATAGAAGGAGTCTATGTTGTTAAGTACAAGGGATTTATTGTTTTGTTTTTAACTGTGGTATTGAGTAAAATGGTATCAAGAATTGTGAATCGAGTTTCACTGGTATTGATATCGACTACTAAATGTCTTATACAGTGTCAGTCCTAGTTGTGAGTAAATTCAGCAGGTATGTTTTGTTTTCTACTGTAACTACAAAGCTGTTATGAGATGTCTAAAGCTTGGATTTGCACCTCTGACTGTCTAAGGACAGTGATAATTATATTGCTAGCTCTTTAGCCTATGAGCACTACCATTTCTCTGTAAGGGTGCTCCTAATGATCGGTCACCAATTGTAATCAGTTGATATCTCTGTTCTAATTAGTTTGATCAGTGATCTGACGCATTTATTTTATTCCACAGCAAAGTTACATTCAGTCTTTGATGCACATAGATGTAAGCGCTTGATAGCCTAAGTAAAACATATTACTGCACTGTAATTAAACTGAAACTTTATTATTATTTATTTATTTATTTATTGTTTATTTGTAGTCTATTTTATTTTATTTTATTGAATTGCTTTAATGTTCCCTTGTCCTTACAGAGGCACTGTAGATTGCTGGTGCTCTGTGGTTCAAAGATTCTCTACAAATAAACCTTGTCTCAACTCACCTAAGTAGACAGACAACCTAAATGACCTAAATAGATTATTTTGTACTATAGAAAACAAACAGATGAAGCACAACTCAGTGGATTTATGTGTATTTTCTGCTGCTGTTACACAGAGTGCTTTATAATGATTGAGCAGGCAGGTCAGCTGCTGGGAGCTGCCCTGGAGCAGCAGGGGGTTCACCGCCTCACTGAAGGGTACTTATCCACTGCTTGTTGATGGAGTGAAGGGCATTGCTTGTTCATCCTCCCACATCTTTATACAGGCTGGGGGGATTTCAGTCTGCAGTTCTTTGGTCCCAGGTTGACATCTCCAACCTCCACAGCAGCAGTTTACATACAGCCACTGCAATTATCTGCATTGAGCTTTCTTTTAGAACACAGAGTCAGTGGACAGAAGCCGCTAAATCTGATTTGAACCCATAATAACCACAGGACATATGGTGCAAAAGTAACATGCTGACAGAGAAAAAACATGTCTGTGGTCTTGTTACTCAGTGGCTGTCAGCCACATTTATTCAGAGCTGCTCAGCAGGCGTAAGGGTAGATCTTTTTTGATGTACTGAATGACGTAGTGTACTTCGATGTGTCTGTTGTTTACTCTCATTGCTGTGGTGATTATTTTTTTTACTGAGTCCATGTTTAGTTCAGCAGTCTGGTTGAAGAGCCACTTTGAAGTCTGATACATTTCTCTCAGCTCATATTAAGATGCCTGGAACGGTCCACGTCTTAGAGCAGAATGTATGATGTATTTTCACCTGGAGCTCTTCATTAAGCTGACTGGCTTTATATTATGTTTCCAGATTCTTGAAACAAACACAATCTATTATGGGTTGGAAATGAATTTCCGTTCAACCTAACAATAAGATTACAACATTAATTCTCTTTGTTGACGGTGAATATGGATATAGTGGGATGGCTGGATATGAAACCACAATACTATTTTGTTACCAACTGAAGTGTCAGTAGCCCTGCACACTATGCTTGCTAGGATTTGTACTCTTCTCTACTTAGTTAGTTTCTTACTAAATAAAAGGAAAAGGTTTTCTTTAGAAAACTTGTTTATACTTCTAAGTTATGAGCCAGCATCAGTACCAAAACTGCCATACTGCATCATTTAGTTTAGCTTTGTTACTTTAATAAAAAATTGCCACATGAAATCACGCATCCTCCACGACTGCATATATTTCAATGTAAAGCCCCTACCAATGCTTTAGTTCTGGATTTTGCCCTGTCTAAATGTGCATGGAGAGGAAATGCTGCAGGGAGAAGGAGTTGCTCTTTCCTATCAGCCTCTGTCCTCCTCACGATGTCAGCAGACACACTGGGGTCGACGCAAATGGTACATCATATCGGAATTACCACTAAGATGAGCCACACATGTTGCACAGTGCTTGCACACAGTCGCTATTTTATCCACCTCTTTGTTCCGTCATTGTCATAGGTAACTCTAAATGCAGAATCCTCCCATACGGTAACAAAAACAATGCTGGTGGATAAAAACACTATCGTGATGAATTTATCGTGATAATCATGAATATCCTCACATGGGTTGTCTTGAAAAATCTCTCCAGCATACAGTCCTCATGATTTATTTTGAACAAGGGGGAGCCCACATCTTTCCAGTCATTCCAAAATTCTGACCCTGTCACCATGGCTGAAGGCTCCATTTGCTTGTTATATCTAAAAAAGTAGAAATAGCATAGATTCCAAAATAAAGAACAGGGAGATGAGGTATTTATGATGAGGTGCAACAGCATCATGTGTAGGCTACACTGAAAATATCATGTAAATCAGATGATGACAGCCACACAAGCCTTACTTCCTGTTTCCAGTAGGTGGCATTATGACAGTGACTGACTATTGGTATTTTGTGTTAAGGGTGGAACTCTCTGGAGATTGGACAAAGTACACTGAAGTTATGACAACTTCCTGTTTCAAGGCAATATGTTGAAATCTGACACCAAGCCACAGACCTCACATTCGACGTCACAGTCACAAATCGCAGAACTTTTAATAATGATGATCTTTACTTCCTGTTGGGATTGGGATATGGATCCCAAAGTCTTTTTTTGTTTGCTGGTCATGATAAATGTGCATACCAGTTTTCATACATATCTGTAAAAGTTGACTCGGGCTGAGTTTAGGGGGCACTGTCAATCAATTTTTTCACACCCATGCAGCTTGCACGCCTGAGGTGATCACTAATCGGTTGACTGATTAATCGCGCTGATTATCTGGCATTTTGACATAATCAGCATTTGCCAATATCTGTGCTCACAAGGTCGATAACCAAAAAATGTCTTCAGACACATCCGCAGGCAGCCTCATCAGTGTGGCTGCTGTGGAACGATGTTAGCGCTCCCCTTTGGGAGTTTTGGGAAGGTGGTGAAAAAGTGTGCAATGCATCCTGCTGTAAACCTGAATTCCGCGTAAAACAGAATAGAATTATACATGGCTCTTCTTTGTTTTGTATCTGCATTATACATCGGCCCTGCTCTCTAAATATCGACCAGTACAAATCCCATATCGTTAACTGCTAGTGACCACACAGAGAGCGTTTCGGCTCCCTATCTTTCTGTACTGAGTCTGCCTTTAATAAATACCATACAGTAAAAGCCTTGGGATGGATGAATGGAGTCGGTGCACAGAAACACCAGAGAGCTTTATATTGTTTCCATGTCTGTGACATAAAGGAGTATATATTTCTGGTATAATTTCGTGTGTGGCTGCTCTAAAAAAACAAGACATTCTGCCACGTACACATGCTGCAGATGCGTCATATGTGCACCAGCCTTCAGGCTGGTGTGCTTTTTTATCGTTTCAGTGTTTCTCTACAGTGGAAGTGCAGCACAGATTTAGGGTTCATCTGTTTACGTGTGTGCAGGCTCAGACTGGCAATCTGGTCATTCTACCAAATGCCAGATGGGCCGGCCCACCAGTGGGCCACAAAGCCACCACCAGCTGTGTGGGGGCAAAAACTGACCACAGCCCACTTGATGTCAGAACAGCTCATGTGACTGGGGGTTACACTGTCACAGAAATTGTCAATAGGTACCCTGTAAGGCAGGGGCAGGAAGTGGTACTGGCTGTTGTCACCTCCCTCCACCCTTTCAAATGAATCCATCCATCCATGTAAAGTCAGTGAAATCCAGACAGCAAGAGCATTATTTGAATCAAAAATACAAATGAGGGTTTTTTAATACAAATGCAGATCCTGCTGTTCTGTTGCATAAAAAAGTTATCTTTAAAAAAAACAAAAACAAATTCAATCGCAATATATTGCTTGGCCTGCATCAGAATATACTGCAATATACTACATCATGATACGTATTGTATTGCCAGATTCTTGCCAACACACAGTCCTACCAAGTGTTGTGAGCATTATCATTTTTTCCATGTCTGAATGACAAAAAGCCATTACTTTAACAGACAAAGGATATACAGCCAGCAATCTGACATATTTATAAGTGTTATAGTTAGCAGCACCACACTAATATCCCACAGACATAAGCACATGTGACATTATTGGTGTACTGGATAAATTGAGCATAGTGTTAGTTCAGGCAGGCCATGAAGTCAGGCTCAGCTCTCAGTTACAGCTATATCATATGATCACAGCTAGTCGTAAACACACATTCCTCCTAAGCTTCCTATTGGAAACCATACACAGTCAGCTGACAGCTCAGCTGATTCCCTCAAGCATCAATTGGCAAAACATCATGGCCCTTATTATAGCGCTTTAGCCTGCCTTATCTTTGCGCTTTCTCTGCAACCGTTCAACCCACCCTTCACCCAGTCTCACTTTATGTTTTATCTTAATAACAGAGTTCTTTTCTGTTGCCATTGATGCCTGCTCTCGTACCCTGGGGTCCTTGCGCCGCCTCCTTCTAGAACTTTTCCATGAGGCAGAGGAAAGGGCAAGGGAGTCTTCCCTCCTTTAAGGGTTTTACACCTAGGCACGTGAAGGACAATGAGTCCCAGAACAGGGGCCATTACGCAAATGTAATATTTTCTGCTGGAAATAAAAAGATATTTTGACAAAAGTGGTCCTGACTGAAATATCCATGTATACACCCATACATACAGTGTGAAATCAGAAGTGGTTATGAAGTGTGAAGCAGTGACAGCATCAGTTTGATTCCACACATCAGTGATGGAGATGAACATCAATTATAAAGACTATTTATGACGTTTTCTTATTCATGAATAACTGTCCAAACTTGGATATTCAGTGTACCACATATGTAAAGCATCAACAGCAGTGCCTCAGAATCAGGGCAAAGAAAGGGGGCTTCTTCTTGAACTGCTTTTTCACAGACACTACAATCACAGTGGGAGACCTCTGCTATTGAATGGCCAACAATGCCAGTTTGTGTACTGATAAAGGAGGCAGAGCAGTTTGCTGCAGCACAGGTCTGTGCCATGTCCTTTGCACTGACTTACTGAAATTGGAATATCTAGACACAACCCACCACAGCTTGTTCTCTAAGTACTCTGCTTCTCTAAGTGTATTGTAACCACGTGTCCTTGGCAACAGACAAGAACAATATCTTACATTAAGTGAATCAGGTCGTTCGTGTTTGTCAAAGTTCTTACAAAAATACAAGATGCTCCAAAGAGACAGCTTGGTAAAAATGTTCTTTGCTAACAGCTCTAAGTGTTTTTTATTTATATATTTTTAACAATATCTGACAACCTGAAAAATTACTTTTCATGACTCAGACATGTCAGAGCTCACCTGTTCATTTCTTTAAAAGAACCATTATATTTTCTGCAAAAACCTGTGTGATTAAATGAAAACCAAACTGGATCAAGGTGCAGTGTATCATGCTGATAGAGCAGACAGAATATTATAAAAAGGCAATTTATTACCTAATTATCAAGTGCCCACAATAAAATGCATGGAAATAGATTGCAAACAAAATCAATACCAACTTTAATTCTGGTTGTTTGCCCATGAGGAATGTGAAAAAGGTGGTTGTATTGAACTTGTGCCAGGAGATAACAGTATATAGGAAAGCAGCAGCTGCAGCTGGTGAACTATAAAACTAGACTTTTCTGAGGTCTGCGTATTGCTTTAGATAATGGAATGTTCAGCATGAACCCTTTAATCTGGTTTACAATGGTGGTATGAGCCTAAAATAAACAGATTTTGCTGTGATTTAATGTCAATAAGTTGATCAAAAAGGTGTTGGAATAACTACATCATGATGGTGATTTGTAAAATGTCTGAATTCATTCTTTGTGGGTCTGTGCACAAGACGATGGGCAACTTTCCAAATGCTTGTTTTATGAACATGATTGGATCAATCGGTGCTATGCTAACTTAGTTTATACTAAAGTAAAACCGATAGACACATAGCTCTTACCAGGTACTCTGCATTTCTCTGAGCAATACCCTATTCTGTCCGGGCTCCATATAAATATGAAGTAAGGTAAATGGGCTGTACTTATATAGCATCTTTCTAGTCTTTCAACCACTCAAAGCGCTGTACACTAAATGCCACAGCCCCCTATCCACACACATTCATATACTGTTGTCATGCAAGTGCCAACTGCTCATCAGAAACACACATTTAAACACCAAGTTTGTGGATCAGTATGTTGCTCACTTCAGCATGCAGTGAGAGGAGCTGGAATGCAGGATAAGGCCCTGAAGAAGCAGTATCATACAGCTCTGGATGCACATACATGGGTACAAGTGGGGGGGGTAAAAAGAGAGAGTGACGAAATATCCACTTTTTAATCCCCACAGTTTAAAAATAAACTCTGAGCTCTCCTCTTGCCAGTAAACTTCTCCAGATTAGAGCAGAATCCAGTGTGACTACGGTGTTTATTCCCCCAGAAGCTCCGGCTCTGCCCCCGGCTCTCTTTGCAGAGCTCCCCGGGCTCAAGCGGTTTTCTGTCAGCGGGCAGCAGCTGCAAAATACAACACTGCAAAAAGAAAAGAAATATGCACAATTTTTTTGCTCAAAGTTCAACTTGAATGACAATAATGCCAATAATAGCGCGAACATGCAGAATTTGAAATTTCGCCATTCTCGTCATTTGGACCCTTTTACAACCCCTAGTTAATACTTAGGGAAATGCATCCAAACACACACTTTAATGTGTGTTCCTCTTGCATCATGCACACTAGGGATGTAAGAAAGTATCCAAAAATATCACATTGCGATAATCTGGTTTGTAATATCGTATTGGTTCTCAAAAACAGAAGCGATTTTTATTTCAGCCAAATGTATCTCCTTATATATATAGAACCATGACTTCCTGTAAATTAAATTATTGTATTCAACAAGAGAAGTTTTTGAAATGTTGCCTCTTGTTCATAGGCAACATTTCAAAAACTTCTGCAGTGTTTACCGGCAATTAGTCAAATACTGCCAAATGTATAACGAGATTATCTGAAGCGTCTTAATCCCTCTATGTATAATGCATGAACGCTGCTGTATTGCTCCAGAATGATGATAATACAAACATGTATTACAAAATGACAGTCCTTAAAATTATTAAATATCTCCATCTCCTGAAATGCTGATGGAGAAATTTGTTTCTGTGTATATGTCCTCCACAGTCCCTATCATCATATTCACTGCTGGTGTTTACACATGGATTTCTGTCTGTATGGCAATTGTTCCTGTGCTCCTACATGCAGTTTAGCTTTACTCCCTGTTTTCTCTGTAGTTGAACAGTCTGACTTTGTCTGCCTTCTGTTGCTTGGTAATGAGCAGATAGTTACACTCAGTGACTGACAATGGCAGTTCTGTGTTTTTTTTCTTGAGATTATAAATCCCCATGGAGATCATATACTGCTGAGCCTCATATGTAAGGAGAGCAATGTCTGCAGTCAGGGTGGCACAGACTGTATGCCGCTTGCAATCTTGGTTGTTTACAACCTTTAATGTTTGTGTCACACAGTTTTTTGTTTTTTTTCTCAAATAGATCTCTTCCACCAACAGGGAACCCACTCCGTTCTGGTTCACACATCTAGATTTGAACTGTTCAGAACATTTTGGTCAAAACTAAATTGGTTCCCAGCTGGAACCAAAAAATGGGAACCAAAGTAGGCGTGTCATATTACACAGGTCATGGTGCATTGTATTGATGATGCATCCAGTTACTATAGTTTCACTCAAAACCGGTGGAAACGTGGGCTGGTTCACTAGATAACACCAAGGTTCCAAGAATCTTGAACAGAACCGGTTTAAGAACCAGAGCCAAATTGTTGGAAATGGGGCCAAAGTAATCTAACAGTCATTCCGACCACCTTCTCCAACCCTGCCACAAATGCACACATTTCTTACCACTTCATTGCAAAAATAAGATTTTTACAGTCTCCTAAAGGTACTCTCTATTATGGGTCAAGCTTCAAAAACACTAGATCCTGTAGGGCTTTTCCATTGACACTTTTGGCCACACCACAGATTTGCATTTTCATTACCTGTTTAAACACACCAAGAGACGGACCGCCTCCAGAGTAAGGCCAAAGCCAGTTGGTAAATGGTAAATGGACCTGTACTTGTATAGCGCTTTTCTACCTTTCTACCACTCAAAGCGCTTTTACACTACGTGCCACATTCACCCTTTCACACAGCGATGGCAAAGTCCAT
>NW_023339873.1:23501463-23501804 GCF_004916995.1 Morone saxatilis | reverse complement strand
TTAGCTAGCTAGATATAACGTTACTTTTTCACGGCAAGCAGATATATCAGTCGACATAATCGAGACTGACAGCTAACATCGCTAACGAACGTTAACGTTAATTATCAATAATAAACTTTTGCAGTAACGTTATCTGTTTGCTGTCGTACATTGATCAGGATAAAATTGAACTAGTGGATACTGTAAAGTTTGTTAACGTTTCTTACCTCAAACGATGTGGTGTCCTAAAATGCTTTGACGTCTCGGATGATGTCAGGTAACGTTATATTTCCAGTGCGTGTGTGTGTAGTGTGCGCGCGCCGCGTACAGCGGGGGGGGGGGCAGAGCCGACTGACTGGGAG
>NW_023339873.1:23495892-23501360 GCF_004916995.1 Morone saxatilis | reverse complement strand
TTTTCGGTTCATTCTGAGACTGTGGCGGGACAAATTAGACCATGGCGGGCCGCCACAGTCTAAGTAATTAATGGAAAAAACACTGAGATACTGTGTTATAAAGTGTATATAAAGATGGACAACATGACAGCTGGCCAAAAGTGAAGCCAGAACATCTCTATCGCCCTCTAGTGCCTGGTTGCAGCATCGGCGATAAAGCCCGCCCCCTTCATGTGGGCAGATGGGACATGGGTAAAAACCAAAAGGATCAATCAAATAAATATTTCCCAAAGACAGTTTCTGTCATTTTAAATCATTTTTTTCACAGTGATGTATGTCCAAGTGTTCATAAGGTTGTTTTAATTGCTTATTAGTAGTACAACGGATCATAGTTGATCTGTGATCCGTACAGCCCCACATGGTTCGGCGTGCATGTGAACCACGGATGAAATTTAACCCTACATTCTACTAGTAATAATTCTCAAAATCTCAATGTGGAGCAGTATAAGATCGACAAGACAGATGCAGACTGCATTTTACTCTAAAGCTCAGTGACTAGAGGAGCGACTGATTTGAAAATGTGTAGTGTTATTATACTGTATCATGTATAATAATCTCTTATATGAAATTATAGTATACTTTGTATGTAATATATATATTATTTATATTTTATGTATATACTCTATGTACCTATGTCTTTATGTGAGGCTATGTACAGACTGTGGCAACAAATTTCCTTGAAGGACCATAAAGAATCTATCTATTCGTATTTTTTTGCTGATCCAAAAAATTATCCAATCCATGACTGTTCAGATATGTTGGCTTCAATTTTGTACAGTGGGAGGAAGTGGAGACATATTGTCCATCTTTATATACTGTCTATTTGTGTTTCTTTCATCTGTAGGGCTCCTGTATGGTAATACCTCCCCAACCCTGTTTAAATCCTTCATAGAGGCATTATGGGCAGGTGATTTTAACATAAAATTCCCTTTTGAGCCCAGTTTTTAAGCCTATGTTTGTTTATGATTGGCACAATTGGCACCATTAAAGATATGCAAAATTAGCTATTGGCAGTCTCTGTTTGCAGTGTACCCATAGATGTATAGACAACTGTTACTGGATTACTTGGATACTGAGGAAGACTGAGGAAAAGTTCTTAAAAGTTCTGAAGCATTGTTTTTTGGGGGATTTGTGGACATTGGTTATAATGATATCAGGGATACTGAATATTCTGGGTATCAGGAGGTCCAGTGTGTAACATTTAGGAGGATCTATTGTCAGAAATGGAATATAATACTAACAGGTATGTTTTCATTAGTGTATAATCACCTGAATATAAGAATTATTGTTTTTGTTACCTTAGAATGAATCATTTTTATCTACAGACACTGTGGGTCCCTTCCATGGAGTCTGCAATGTTGAGCCACCATGTTACTACAGTAGCCCAGGAGGGACAAACCAAATACTGGCTTTAGACAGGGCCGTTTTCTGCGCATTTTATACTATTTATACATATTACAACTATTTTAATAATAATTGTAATATTTAAAAAAAAGTCTGCTATGGCTGCCATGTAACGTTATCCAATGCTTTGGGACAAATGTGCCGGTCAAAGGACGTCCACTAAAAGTGCCTGCTTTTCCCACTTACAGACAGACTGACACTGCTTCTTTATATCACCACTTCCACCCTTTTGGTGCTCCCTCTGTAAACACAAAGGTTCTCAAATTCCCATGGAAATGTGACAGCTATACTTGTTTTATTGTGAGAATTTTGGGAGCTACAAACAGGATGACAGGCCAGATGAAAGTTTAATAATCCTGAACAAACTTTAGGTATGTGTTTCAGAATGTCAGTTGTATGGTTTGTATCATTAATGTTTGTACTGTAAAACCAAAGTTTGCTGCAGTGTGTTTTTATTGGTCTAAGGACTTTATAGAGGATACTCATGTAGTTCATGTCCCATGTTAGGTTATTTTAATTAACTCACAGGGCTATACTGTATAATTAACATTGTTATACTGTATAATTAGCATTGTTATACTGCATAAGTAACATTGTTTTTTCAACCGTGCCAACAGCTTGTCATAGTGAAATCTAAATTCTCAAGCAAACTGACACTGTGCACCTTACTCATGCTGAACATCGCCTGCTGTGTGATCAAAGACAGTTCACTGTTTGATAACTAATTTATATGTAGTTTATTTATGTATTTATTAAATATATTTTAACACAATGCTGTCACTGTTTCTTATGCTGTATAAATACACGTTGAATAAAAGACTGAACTTTGAACTTCAGCTTTAAAGCCAACATGGCCAAAAAGTCCACAGAAACAAAATCACAATTGCATAACAATTGGGCAAACCAAACTGTTGATGGAGACCAAAAGCTCCAGAACAAATAGACCTTGTTGTGAGATTGTTAAAAAGCTTAACCTAATTTTAAGGCCCTGTATTGCACAGGAACCCAGGGTAGGCCCTTATCACTGTAAAGTCCAAACTGAAATGGATAATCAGGCCTGTGGCGTTACCCCAAACACATTATTTCCTCCAGAAGACTTATTTTTTAAAAAGGCTCAGTAATTTCCTAAAACAGCCAATGTATTTTTGTTTTTAACTGGAGGGATTTGTTGGAAACTATTTTCAGCGGCGGATTACTCCACATTTGGAGCTGTAGTAAGCATTTCTGGCAGAAGGATAGCATATGTTGGATAGAGTCAAAATAAACTGTGTGTGCTCTACCCAGTGCAACAGTGGCTCATTGATGTGTTTTTGGATAACAATGGAGTTCTTTGGCAGTGTTTCTCTGCGGCTGTGTGTACCCCTAATAAATAATCAATAAAAAAAATTTAAATGTAAGTTTGAAATTACTATTTTCAGTGCATTTAAACTGCTGCAAGGTGCTGTAAACTGTCAGCTGCAGTTGCCTTCCTGTCACCAAGAATGACAAAGATCAATGAATGTTTCTTAATGCACTGTAAGTGCAATTAATCAAAAAGACAGTTAAATGCAGCTTCAATGCCATCTTAGTGTTATTGCATGATGACAAAAAATTGTTTACATGAATTCAGTGATGGATTCAAAACATTTGAAATTAAGCATTTAAGTGTTTTTCTTAATAAATCAGACATTGACGATGCAGCGCTGTATTGTACCTCGTATTGTTCCTAGATTCCAACAACAAGAATCTGCCCTGAAATACTGCAACAAAGTACAATACATATCACGATACAGGCGTTATGATTCAAAATTGTTAGTGAAGCAATATATGGGTTTTAGTTTTTTGTAATGACAGGAAAACTGTCAAACACACCAACATATGCATAAAATCTGAGTTAAAAATTTTTTATGCAACCAGAACAGTTGGATGTGTTATCACAGTAACATCCAACATCATATTCCTCAGGTTCTATTTACAACACTGCTATGTTTGTATTGTATTGATTCTGTGTTTTTGAGAATCAATACAATATCACAAAACAAAATATCGCAATACAATATTTTCTTTCACACCTATTTTCATTCACATACCACCTTGAAAATGGCCGTGCCAGTTTTTACATCGGCAAACTTTAGCCTAACTTTAGAGCATTATTTAGCCCTCTTCCCAATAAGCTAGCATGATGGTTGGTACCAATGGATGCATTAGGTCATCTAGTTTCATATCTAGCTTTAAAATGGAGCCTGCTGCAGCCTCTGGAAGACAGTGTGGCGTGGACACACCCCTGCAGCGCTACTTGGCTGAAAAATATTTCAAAGGGGGTACATTAATGCAAAACACTTTGAGACCCACTGATTTATGGCACAGAGGAATTAGATATATCAGGCTTTGATACAAAGTACTTGTTAGTAGGTTGCATTCACTGTTGGTTTGGGATTTGTTGACAAGAATAAAGATATAGAACATCACCAGACTCTGGAGGATCTTGTCGCATTGATCTGAGGTTGTTCAAGCAAGTATTAAAACCTTTTTAAATAATCTGTATTGTTGTGTTTGTTCTGTTTCGTTAGGGATTGTTAAAAAGTGAAGCCCACAGGAGCCTCCTGGTCTGCTGCACAGCAGGCTGTTAGCTTGTTACAGTGCAAGGGACAAATGTTTTTTTTCTTCTATAAGAAACAGAATTGGAGAGTTGACTGGCCACTCATCATGTCTGACAGATATAGGTCACTCACTTGTTCTGGCTTGGAAGTAGCTTTCATACACTTGATGGGGCCTTCGCTTTCTTTTAACCTTTTAATCCAGAGAAGGTTGAGGAGGCTGTGTGTGAAGGTGAAGCTCTCCATTTACCTGTCAGTCTTTGCTTCACCCGCCTTTCATTATGAGCTGTAGGAGGTAAGCTACAGCACGCATCTATAAACGGTCAGGTTTAATTCACGTTTGAGTGCCTGGCCTCAGAGTCAGGGACACAGCAAGGAGCTCAGAGAAGAGTTGATACTTAAGGTAGTTTGGACAAAGTTACTAACAGGGACTGGATGGATGGATACATTTTCTTAATTTAGTCCCAATATAAGATGCTCTCTAATATAGTCTAACTCCGATAGGGTTTTGGCACCTGATTCTTTTCCTGGAAACCTGGATTGTTTAAATCAGTGGAAGCTATTTTGTATCGTTAAGTATATTGACATATTTTGTGGATATTTCATATTATATTCAATAATAACAATAACAGTAGAGAACAACTGATAAACTCTCCAATTTCAATTTCAATTTTATTTGTATAGCGCCAATTCATAACAGAAGTTATCTCAGGACACTTTTCAAATAGAGCAGGTCTAGACGAACTCCTTTTAACATTTACAGAGACCAACAGTACACCATGAGCAAGACCTTGCGAGGGGCAAGGAAAAACTGCCCCTAGTGATCCTGTTCCTGTTTTCATCTCTGGAATAGTGTTAAATAGTCTTTAGTTGCAGTGTCCCTGTTGTTCTGCTGGGTGGGTTTGTAATTAAAGGCTCAGTTCACAAACATTACAAACATATTTTGACAGTTACCTCTGCTGGTATCCAGCCATACAGACAGTTTAACTCAAAAGTTTCCAATTCTACTTTCATTCCTGTCTTTCCTCTACTCCTCTTTTTCCGCTAATATACATTTTATTTATAAAAGGGAGGGAAAGGGTAAAAAAGAGAAACAAGATTGGGTGGTGGGAAGAAAGAAGAAAAAAAAACTGCTAATTTCCCCACATCCCACTGGGTCTGGGAACTGTTCATTCAGGGTAAATGGGTTTTGCCCTCAAACAGCCATTTTTTGCTCTCTACCATGTTAATTAGTCCTCCTTTTTCTTTCTATTTCTCGGCTTATACACCACTCCCCCTTGCTGCTCATCAGCACTTACACACACACACACACACACACACAAATCCTATACAACAGACTACCCTGTACCCATATCATTTATCCCAACCTCAGTTTTTGTTTTGGACTTTTTGTTGTTGTTTTTTCATTACAGTGTATAAGGCCTATTTTGTCTGTCTGTCTGTCCGTCT
>NW_023339873.1:23494854-23495867 GCF_004916995.1 Morone saxatilis | reverse complement strand
CCGTCTAACTTTGAACTCTGCAATAGAAACGGTGCACATTGGTATTCTGATTATTGAACTGTCATTCCTTTAGTATCTTGAAATGATTATATCCTAAATCTGTTCAACCTAAGCTAAAATGTTATATAAATTAAAAACCATCATAAAGTATTAAAATTGAGTCATAAATATAAAATATAAAATTGTTTTTTAGTTAATTTTTTCATAGTGATTCAAAATATTTCTAAATGTAGGTACCTGTGGAGGTCTGCTTTTAGAGGGTTCTAAATCTTACAAAATAAATGAATACAAAGTTTACAGTTGATTATTACAGTGGATGGAGGCATAGTGGATATCTCAAAACCTGCACAATAAAACCAAAATCATTTGCATGGCAAGACAGGAGGCCACTAGGGGGAAGAGAGGACTATGTTTGAGGGGTATTTAGCTTCACGTCCCCTGAGATGAAGTGATGATGTTGTGCTGCTGTGTGTGTGACTAATAAATAAGATAGGGATTCCCTAACAGATGTGTATGTTTTGTCCTGCACACCTTTACCGCATCCAGTGAGCATTTATCTGGTGGTGTGTCCAGACTGGCGCTTGATTGACATCGCTTTGACTCTCCTGTTAGCTTTGACTTTCCACATTCCCTCCTTTACTACCCCTAAAGAGCAGGCGTTCAGTAGCCGATCTGCAGTAAATGATTTTTGTTGTTGTTTTTTGTTTTGTTTTTTAGCTTCAGGTTTCTACATCACAATGTACAAATTGCATACTGGACCCAGGTCGGACTTCCTAACTATTTGTGATTAAAATCAGATTTTCACTTCTTCCCCGGAGTTCTTGTGCTTTCTCGTCTCGCAGGTTCTCATGGATCCTGGTGGAGCCTCCTGCCATGGTCCTGCTTGACTGCCATTGCTAATATCACTGATATTAGTGTTATTATAAGTATTATTATTGCTACAGTTACTGTTGTTGCTGTTGTCACTACTCATTGTCCCCCATCGTTGCTGTTGTCATTGTCATCATCTTCTT
>NW_023339873.1:23492791-23494795 GCF_004916995.1 Morone saxatilis | reverse complement strand
TGCTACTGTTGTTGCTGTGCATCTGTTTGTCTCTCTCTCTCTCCATTTTCACATTTAAACTCAGGGCAATGTCCTGAGAATCCAGTCTAAAACAGCTTAGTCCAGGTTAGGATTAGCACGTTTCACGTTTGGTCCACTGGAATGGCACCATAGAGGGCACTTGATCTCATTTTCTCCATTGGAAGGGAACCCTAGAGGGAACCTGATCACATTGCCCTAAAGGGCACATTTTGCTGTGTTTTTCCCAACATGGGGGCACAGTGATACCAGCCATTGTTAGTGCAAAAACAGACACCTCTACCTTGCTATCAGATGACTCCCTATAGAGGTGTTCCAGCTCCACAGTCTAATTAAGGAATGCAGGACTGATGCGATGGAGATGTGAGAAATCAGCTGGAAGCCAAATAAACCTGTCTTTATCTGTAAAAAGTGGTAAAGCTGTTCTCGATACCTGTAGTGTCATGTGAGGAGCTCATCATGTCGCTGCTCTCTCTCACCTGTCATTGCCCTATTAGTTTCCTCTCACAGTTTCTCCCTCTAATTGACAGTTTAATTACTAAGACTGTCCCCAGCACGAAGCAGCATCACTAAGTTGCTTTTCCTGACAAACCATGTGAATAATGTTTATAATGTGTTGTAGCACAGTGAAACCCTTTTGTGCCTGGCTTTGCCACCAGAAACTGCAGTTTTCTTTGTCTCCTAGCAACAGTCAACATTGGTCTCTTTTACCATGATGACCATCATCTTTCCATAACCTTTAGTATAGAGGTTACAGATCAGAAAACACTCCTATGAAACTCCGGATTAACCAGCCCAGTTTGAGGTCTTCTTTTTGCATTTTCATTCACAAATTAAGAGCATTATGTAATGGTTTCCCCTTAAGAATTTACAAAAACCATAATTGTAATGAATTTTTTTTTTGTTATTTTTAAAATTGCCCTTTAGTAATTTAAAGCTGCTGTAGGTAACTCTTATGAAAATAACTTATTGTCATATTCACTGAAACATTCACTATATCCTGACTGACATGAGACAGATAATCTGTGAAACAATCAGGTTTCTCTGATGTTGGCTCTGATTGGTTGTTTTCATTCAGGTCCGGTGGATTCTTGCAAATATCAGAAGAAGAGCTAATAGAATAGAAGAAACACTCAATGATCAAAAAGGGCACCCTTAAAGTAAAAGATTAGGAACCAGTGCTCTTCCAGTGGACAAAACATGGTGCTTATCCTTTTCCTGACTGAGCTGTTTCACCATTAATACATCACAACAAAAAAAGGCAAATAAAGGTTATTAAAGGAGCAGTATAAAAAGAGAAACACACTATATAAAAAAACAATTCATTCCATGTCTCATCCTTGCAGGTTTTTCAGCGTTTTCACTGACTGCAGTTGTGTTCTGGAAGGTTTTTGAGCCTGGTGGGTTTGGTTTCCACTCAGTTGCAATTCAGAGCACACAATGCCAACCTGAATCAAAAGCTTGTGCAACGCGTAAACACAAAACATGAACATTATAGTTAACAATAGGGACCCTTAAACACATATTTAACAAAGTGTGCATGGCTGAATCCAGCTGGAAAAAGATTTACTCACTCTATAATTTCTGCAAACTGCCGACAGTGATTAAACATTTCCTCTTCTTCCCTTTTATATTTACCTGTTTGTAATTCAACAACAGTAACAACAAGTGTTATCACAGCATCTACACTACCTGCCGCTGCATGTTCCCAAGGTTATTTTTTTACTAGAATGTGCTTAACTGGAGATGACAGTTTAAATCTCTCACAGTAGGCTATCTAAACAATTAGAAATATACTATATTATATGTCTGTTTGATTTTCAGTTTCCAAGTCATAATTGCAGCTTCAATGTTGACATGAACGCTGCTTATATGTTGGGAACTCATAATTATGACTCCAAAATGAACTCTGCATGAGGTTGAAGATATGCAGAGCAAAGATGGGAATTATGGGAGGTCACTGAACTCCATGTGCCAATGAGAATG
>NW_023339873.1:23487973-23492691 GCF_004916995.1 Morone saxatilis | reverse complement strand
CAACGTTGACCCACTTGATTCTAATCTTAAGAGACTCTGGATGACTCTAATCGCTGGCCCATAAGACTGCACAAAGATAATCGTGTCAGTCTCCTTATCCTTTAATTTTTTTAATTTGTGTATATAGAAACTTATATTGATATCATATATTTTAGGCAATTGATCAGTTACCCAGATCACAACACAGTCAGAAATGGAAGCCATAACGCGTACAATACACACATATCACAAAAGTTACAAGCCTTGAAAATGAATAGGTCCCCATTAAATTATAACACCTCCCCATTTCTCAACTCCCCCACAATATACCCTCCATTAGAGGAACCCTAAGAAATACAAAGCAGAAAGTAATAAAAAAGATAGAAATAAAAACAAAGCAACTCACAACCTATCTGCCCAGGACCAGATATATCAATGGGCTAGTCAAGACCCAGTCTCGACTAGAGAGCGCAGCGCTGTTTTGATACATGATGCTGTTAACAAGAGTTCAAACTTCTTCTACCAAATATAAATCAATTGGAAAGGGAGCCCATACTCTATTCGAAAGTGTCCACCAAGGAACCAAGAAGATTTTCAGCTGTATGATCTGATCTCTTTCGCTTAAATAAGATCAGAGCCTCGACGACATACCTCACCTGAATCCGATCTCCCACTGAAAAGGTCGGGCAAAGGGGACATATTTTTAGAATTAATCCACATGTCAATGGGTCACAAATTACAACCTACGCGCGTGTTATGAGACTACAGAATGCTACTGCTCTCTTTTGTGTACTTGTGGTATGCATTTCCAAGGGTGTGACTCCAAATATAGCAGTGAGTGGATTGGGTTTGAGGGATGTGTTGCATAAAGCTGAAAGGCAGTCAAATATGGAGGACCAGAAATCAGCTAGGGAGGGACATGACCAGAACATGTGACCCAATGACACAGTTTCACCCTATCTGTCCCAGAGTTTCCACATCTGGGGCAGATAGGGTGAACAGATGGATATATTTTCGCTAGCCTGTCATTGGAGTAATGTACTCTATGAAATACCTTAAATTGTATCAGTCCATGCCTTATACATATAGAGGAGGTGCGTATGCTGGAGATGCATTTAGCCCAGACATCATCCGGAATTACAATTTGCAGGTCCCTTTCCCAGGCTTCACGTATTTTAGTGTGTGTTGGAAGATCAATATTATGTATTATATTATACGTCTTAGAGATCAGACCCGTTTCATGGATTCAGATTTAATAGATCATATGCTGAGTCTTTATTTGGCGGCTTGGGGTAAGTAGGGAAATGTTTGGAGGCAAAACTGCGGGCTTGGAGATATTTGAAAAAGTGTGTTCTTGGAATATCATGATCTCTGACTAGGGCTTCGAAGGACAGAAAAGAGTTCTCATCAAATAGATCAACAAAGAAAACCAGTCCATGCCGATGCCAACCAGCGAAATTCTGATCGATCTGAGAAGGTGTGAAAAGATGGTTGAGGGACAGAGGAGAAAAGCTATTCATCTGGTCAAGGTTAAAATGTTTACGAAATTGTACCCAGATTCTGATGGAATTAGAAATAACAGGGTTACAAAAAGTCTTATTACTGGTCTGCGTCGACAAGGGAGCTGTTAATAGAGAAATAGGGGATATTAATGCGTGTGATGAAAGTTCCATCATTGCCCAGGCAGGCCCATTTTTGTCGGAAAATGCCGTCACCCAGTATGCCAGTTTGGAAATGTTTGATGCCCAGTAATAATGGAGAAAGTTTGGGAGACCCAGTCCCCCTTCAGATTTAGCTCTTTCCAAATAGATCTTCTTCATTCGAGGTGTGGAATGATTCCATATAAACACTGAAATATAGCTATCTAATTTGATGAAGAAATGTTTTGGGAGCCAGACAGGAATTGTTACAAACAAATACAGGAATCTAGGTAGTACTGTCATCTTGAGGGCGTTAATGCGGCCCGCCAGCGAAATGGGAAGGCCCGACCATCTCTCAAGATCCTTTTTTGTGTGCTCTAATAAATTATCGAAGTTAGCCTTCTTAAGTGTTTTAAATGTGCTGGTTACATGTACACCTACACTGCAAAAAAGGGGTGTCTGAAAACAAGATAAAAACACTAGATTTGAGGTAAAATGTACTCAAAACAAGTGAAATTATCTGTCCATGCAGCAAGATAATTTCACTTGACAAGATTTCTTGAATTAAGATAATTAAATCTAGAAATAAGCATGTCTACAGAGGTATTTGGAAGGCTTAACATAAGCTGAAAATGCTGGTTTTAAGATCAGATTACTTATAATTGTACTTTATACAGCCCCAAATTAAGTGAAATATACTAAATATAAGCATAAAATGCTGGTTGTAAAATGAGATTACTTAAATTTAATCTTTTTACAGCCTCAAAATAAGTGAAATATACTAAATATAAGCAATTACATATTTTTTTTACTTACTTTTAGCAAATTAAGCTTAAGATTAGTAAAATAAATATATCAAATTTAGAAGAAAATACTCAATATTAGTGAAGAATGACTAAGCTCTGTCTTAATGCAAGCTGGTTTATCTTGAAACAAGGTTTACTGCATCTTTAAACCTTAAAATCTAAAGCCTGTCCTTATTGTTAGAATAATTGTACAGAAATAACAACCAGAATGGCTTATAAGACAACATTTATTTAACATCAGCAAGTCAAGGTTGCTATAGACATTTGAATACTTTTCCATAAAAAATAAAAAAAAATCTAAAAGCAAAAGAGCAAAAAAACAACAACTTCTCAGCCCTCTCAGTTATGTTTTTTCAATTGAACGTATCCTTTGAAATACAGGCCTCGATGAAGTAATACCTCAGTGACATTGTATAAGCTTGCGCAACACACACAAAACTATTGTTGGCACAGCTAACAATAATAAGAACTGACATGACAAAATACTCAGCTACTTCTCAATGAAAGACTTCCAATCAGCCATTGCTTTCTTGTAAGCACTAGTGGCATCTTGATCGTGGATTGTGTCACCAATTACCTCTGTTTGAATAACTGACAGGAGAGTAGCAACACATTTCGGATATCTTAAGTGCAAAGTGTAGTAATATGCCATTAACACCAACATCCCGTCTGAGAAATCTTCCTGAGGGAGGGTGGTCACAGGTACGTTACCCACAGCCACGATGATGGTTGATCCATCAGAAAGCAGAACTGGGGAGGAGAGAGGACACTTCTCCAGGTACAGGGCAGGGTCTTCGCCTGACTGGAACAGAATAAAAAGAACAATGTGTAGAGAGTGAGAAGACATAAAAATGTATTGAAAGTCAGGTGTATGTGTTTACAAAATCGTTTAGATAAATTGATCAGGCAACTCTTAAAATAGTCATTATTAAAAACACTCACAAAAAATACTGATTTATTATCACCCGGGAAGAAATAAGCATGAATTACTTCAAAATGGGACGGGGGGACATGTGTTTAAAAAACATTTGTTTGACAGATCAAGGTGTAGGAATTTAGGATGGATTAAAAACTGATACAAGCTGATGCAAGGTGGTATATTTTTAATGTTTCTGGAATGAATGAATGGATTAATTAATCAAAGGTTTTGAAACATTTCTTGGTATTCCTTTCTGTGAACACCATTTGAGGGACACAAGAGGCACTTATGTTTTCCCCTTTTTGGAAAAAGTAGGTCATATCTGTGATTGTGAACTTAGGGTGTATTGTTATTTGAACATGCACAACAATGTGAGAAAATAAGAGGACAGTAAGGAATCAACACAAAGATGTTCTTACCTTCAGGACATGAAGAAGTGCCTCACAGCTATTCCCAAGCTTCTTTGGTGGTGAAGTTGGTGAGGGGAAAAGGGATGGGAGTGCATTGAAGAGGGCAAGCGTGAACTCCACTAAAGAATAGAAAGATTGGTCTGAATGGTCTGAATATGGTATAAATCACAATACATTTGCATATGGAACAGCAACTTACCTCCACGGACATCCAATGGAAAAGGGGGTTTCAGGGCTTTCTTCCACACACCATAGAACTGCACCTTGGCACAAAAGTCTGCCCATCTTCCTTTCACTTCCTCGATGTATCTGCTGTTGGTGCCACCTACTATGCGCCGCAGCTCATCCATTGCCTAAAACATTGTGCACAGTTATTCAACCATTGGACATTTAGAGCACAGATGGATAGACAGTAATTCAAGTGCAAGTATTGAAAAAAAAATCATACATTTCGAACATCTTTAAAGCATGGCCTCAAAGATTTTTGCCAGGTCGGTCTTCTTCCCGTCGTAACATCTGCATGCAATGCACAAGCCCCCGTCCTGGCCTCAAACACACAAGGTCCAAAACTTGAGCAACATCGCATTGTACATGTTGCTCAAGGTTTTGTAGTGCCTAGCCTGCATCTTCAGACTGTCCTGGCCGACTGAAATGGCAAAAAACAGAGCTGAGACATTTCAATGTAAACACAATATTATTGCATTATTATGCAGGTCGGTCTTCTTCCCTTGTAACACCCAAATCAAGTCAATGAACTTAATTGAAATAAGGTAAATACAATCAAAATTTAAATTGAATCTCCAACAGTTTAGACTCTGATTTGCCGCTCTGAAAGCCATCATCATGGATAACAGGCTGAGAGGTGTGCTGAGGTGGGCTTACCAACATCATCCTTTGCAGGTGTGGTTGGTGAAGCTATCACAGTCCTGAGTGAGGAGCCTGAGGCTGATGCGGGTGGCAGCAG
>NW_023339873.1:23486736-23487948 GCF_004916995.1 Morone saxatilis | reverse complement strand
GCTGGGGATGCTTTTATGGGAAATAATGAAAAAAATCTCAATACAATTAAACACATGATGACAAGCAAAACAGGCAGATAAACACACTGCATGCCTAGCCATGAACTCTGGTTCAACAAATACAGACAACAAGTTGTATGACAGCACCCCTTCATTTTTTGCCCACAATTTGCGCACCTGCACAAGAGTTGTCCTCGCTGAGGTCATCATTGCTCTCAAGAAGTACGGTGTTATCACTCGAGTTGCTTGTGTCTGTCCAATCTGTCTCCATGTCTTGGTTGTCTGCACTGAAGAGAGCTGTCTTTGCCACTCCTCTTTGTGGTACAGAGCCCTGCCTCTTCCGTGGGGACCTCATATTTTGGAGTCGCTTGTAAATTTTGGTGTAGATGGTGAGCTGTGGTAAAAGAATGTTGATACGTTGTTTGTCTTGTTGCTGACCTGCCCACAGTTTTGGTTTGGATAAAAAATAATACTTACATATGGCATGTTCAGATCATCATCCCGTAACATTGGGTAATAGTCTATAATCTTCTGTGACATGGCTCTCATTTCCAATTTTGACTGGTATCTGACTTCTTTCCCCATGGGACTAGCACGCAGGATAGCAACCATACTGGTTATTGTGTTCCTTACAAGTCTGCAACATAGCTCCTTGGACATTTTGTAATTTTTTTCCTTTCCGTTGCAGAGCAGTGCAAAGTATTGACTACGCACCATGTCTAACTCTGAATCTGTGTACACCACATACTCTGGAGGGTCTGGCATTTTCATTTTTTTCTCAGCAGATATGGGGGTTGAGGTTTGAGGCTGGCATGGTGGCATGGCACAATTGCTGGCATCTTGGTCCGTGGTATTTTCACACTATTAGGATTATGTGGGATGAAAACAAAATGCATTAAAACCATAAAAAATATGGTACAATTCAGACTTTACTCATTTTTACTCATTCCAATGTGTGTTTACATTTTCACTGATGAAATTCCAAAGTTTCTTTCTTTTGAGGAAATTCTCTGGGCCAGGAAAAAGATCCCTCAGGTCATCCCGGCTAAGGCCTTTCAAAGCCTCATTTTTCACCCTAAGCATATTTTAAAGTCGTTCAGCAAATGAAGGTTGAGAAAAAATCCAGCAAGCAGAAAAATGTTGGATTTCAAATAAGGTATTCAGCTAAGAATGTGCACTCTATAAATAGCATCAATACATTAGATATAAACT
>NW_023339873.1:23479543-23486664 GCF_004916995.1 Morone saxatilis | reverse complement strand
ATCGTCAAAAGTATCCATCCCGGATTCATCAGCTCCCTGAAGTCTTAACAGGCGGTACCTTAGAACTACCTGGGAAAACCCATAGGCCAATAGAGCTCGTTAGCTAATAGCTAGCGACCAGCGTGTAAAGGTGCACATCAGCTATCAACTAGCTAGCAAATACCCCGGCGGACAATGTTTGCAAAACAGTAACCCATCACAGCAACAACCAATATGTTCTTCTTCTGTTTCTTGGCAGATTTTGTAATATACCGCCATAATATATACCAATTCAATACAGTTTACTGACCTTGAGCCGCTGTTCTTGCACAAAATGCAACGCTCAAGTGGAGAACCGCGATCACTGACGTCATTGAGGTGGGACCGTTGGAGGATATGAACTGAGGATGCGCAGAACTGATCGGATGTAAACATGAACTTGTTAGTAAAATATTAGTAAAAAAAAAAACATTTACCATCATAAAATTAATTAAGTCACATTTATAATTGGAGAAATGTATTGTTAAATTAATAACAAATGATTGCATGAGTGCCCCCCTCCCCCTTAGGGTCAATAGCCCGCGACAACGACGGTGCATCATGGCAGCGTGGAGGTGTATGATATGTTTCGTCTTTGTTGCTTTAAGTCTTAAAGTACTCCTTAGCCACATTAATAAAAGTCACAGTCGCAGCCCGGATTTTGGGGTTTATTGTGGTATTGACGGATGCGAACAGGACTTTAGAGTTTTCAACTCTTTCTTTCGCCACATTAAACGGACGCACCTTCAGTATTTGAGGACTGGATGCCCACCAAGTGGATGGAGTACGACGCCTTCTTTGGGACAGGAAACATTTGGTGTTTCAGTGTTTGCCAGCTGTAGCACTCCTGCAGCGGCCAGCACTGTGGCTGTCCCACCTGACGCCTTTCTACCTGAACCGTCACCGCAGTCTGACGCTGACGGCTGCCTTGAGTCCGTAAGTTTCCACAATTCAATTTATTTTGACCTTTGAGGGCCTATCATGCCAATTAGGTTGCTCTCTGTGTGATGCTGACTTGTGTTAAGTAATTTAATATTTTGCCCTACATATAACGATATATTTAAAGGATGGCCGCATTGAATCCACACTGCGAGTGTGCGCGTTAATCATGCATGATTTGAGTATATGATGCACACTTTCTCTTTCATAGGCCTATTATTGTCTCCAGTGAATGCTAAGTTAGTTATCGCCATAATACGACGTTATACAAGTTAAAACAGACAACAATAATTGCAATAGGCCTACAATTCGAGAAATTAATTATGTGCTCTTTGCACAAGAATAGTCCTAAACATAAAAAAATAAAAACATTTAACATTTCCTCTTACCTTAGACGATAGAGCTGGACCAGTGAAGCGAATGTGGGATTAAAATTAAGTTTTCCCCTCTCGTGCGTCCTCTCAAAAAATTCATTTCAAATCAATAAGAACTTTGACTGTGTCCATCTACTCATTCTTAAAAATGTACTTCTCATTTTCTAAAGGAAGAAGCTGTTGCTGTGACATCCAGAACCAGACCTGATATTGCTAGATCTGCAGCGGCATTCGCCATCAGTGTCCGGGAACAGTGCCACTTATCACAGGTAAATTTGTCTTGATGGGCAAATGCTTTACTATTAGTATCATATTTGTGAATAATTCCTTGAAACAATATTTTTAAACATATATAAATAATAATTTATTTCAATATTTTAATGTAAAATATGGGCCTGTGATCAATGATTATATGGGTGAAAAAATAATTTACATTTTAAATATTTTCCCAGAGCACTGTCAACAGTGTCATCTCAGGGGTGCAACAGTACCAAGCTGCTCTCATTGACACGCTAAGGGAGAGAATCAGAAGGGTGTTTGAAGAGAATCCAGACACAACTGCTCAGCTCCAAGGTGAGGCTTTGGCTACGTTTGATGCGTTCATGGATCCTTTCTCAACCACAGCATATGGACAGAATAAAACCATCCGGGAACTATTCAATCCAGTCAACCCAGAGGAAGTTGTGGTGTCCCAGAAGATTTGTTGGGTAAAACGTGGTCTTTCAAGAGTCATGACCTTAAGAGGCAAAAGTTTTTACTATGTACCACTCATTCAAAGTCTTAAGCAGTTACTGACCAATCCCAGAATCTTTACCATGTTAACCACTGTACCACAAAGAAGTGAGGGATTCTTGTATGATTTTACTGATGGAGCTCTTTTTACATCCCATCCATTATATTCTCAAAGGCCAAATGCATTGCAAATACTATTGTACACCGATGAAATTGAAATATGTAACCCTTTAGGCCCCCATGCCTCTGCAAATAAATTACTGATGTTTTATTATAGTTTAGGGAATATAGATCCAAAATTTAGGTCGAAGTTGGCTGCAATAAGACTCCTTGCTATTGCCAAGGCAAATGATATTTCTCAGTGGGGTGTTGATGTTATACTAAAAAGAATCCTAGAAGATCTGACACTTCTGTACAATGGTGTTAGGATTGACACCCCAAATGGTGAAATTGAGTTGTTTGGTGCTGTGATGGCCATATGTGGAGACACACTTGCCCAACATGAGATTGCTGGATTTAAACAAGGTGTTGGTTTTGCTTATAGCAAATGTAGACATTGTGAATGCTCCTTTGAGGATATGCAAAGTATTTTTGAGGAGAATAGGTTTGCTGAAAGAACTTTGGAAAAGCACATTAGGCAGTGTGTTGAAATAGATAAAGCAAGCACAGAAACATTGAAAGCATCCCTCAAAACCACTTATGGGATTAACAGAAGAAGCAGACTAGTTGATGTTCCAGCATTTGATCTGATCAAACAAACGCCACAGGATATAATGCATGTCATTTTTGAAGGTGTTGCACCAATGGAAATAAAGCTTGTATTAAAAAACCTGATTCTGTCAGGACAGATAGAATTAGATGAGATTAATTCAGCTATTCTAAATTTTCCTTACTCACCTCTAGACATACGAGATAAGCCATGTCCTATTAGTGTCAGTACTTTAGCTGCTAATGACAATAAATTAAAGCAGTCATGTGGACAAATGTTGATACTTTTAAAAATCCTACCTTTTCTTTTGAATGATATGGACAACGAGTATGTCAAATTTATTCTCAAGTTAATTAAGATTGTTCAAATTGTCCTTGCTCCTGTTATTTCTTTAGAAACTGTATTACGACTCAGACACATGATTGAGCAACATCTGCATCATTTCAAAGAACTTTTCTCTGAAGCCAATGTAATACCTAAGCAGCATTACATGTTACATCTACCAAGCCAAATCATATCTCTTGGTCCATTAATTAGAAGTATGTGTATGCGATTTGAAGCTAAGCACAGTTATTTTAAGCAGTGGGCTTCTAAGTTAAATTTCAAAAATGTCTGTAAATCGCTTGCAAACCATAATCAGTTCCTTGAATGTTGTCAAAATGAAATAGGCATTGAGCATCCAATTTTTGCTAGTGAAAGAGAATCGGGGCCTGTCTCAGCTGTCAAAAATATTGATTATGTTAAGAGAAAAGTCAAAGATTTTTTAGGCGTAGAGGTCATGCAATCTGTTGTCTCAGTAAAATGGTACATTCTCAATGGCAATAAGTACATTAGTGGGAAATCTATGATTATTGTAGATGTAGATGGTGCTTTCCTAGTGTTCGGACTGATAAAAGATATCTTTGTGATTGATTCCTCTTATGTTGCTTTTGAGTACCAGCGTTATGAGACACTGAATTTGAGTCCAGAATTGCTGGCATATGAGGTGGCAGTTCCCAATGTTGCCCAGGCTACAGAAGTTGTACATGAACTCATTGACTGTATTTCCTATTGTTCAGTCAGTTTCAAGGAACATATTTGTGCCAATAAAATATAGTCTTTGTGATATTATTGCCCACAGACATTAATTTGGAGCAACGATGTATTGGGTGATCAAGTTTGCCTGTTTCCTGTTTTGTGTTTCCTGTGCCTGTTTTGTTAACAAACATTGGTCATCAAACAATTCCATGGACTGTATGGTGAGTTGTGGTGAAGGCTGTATAATTTATCCTGACATTGTCTGAACATACTTGAAGTCAGAGCTATAATAAACTCTGTTTCTTTCAGATGCTTTTTGTGTGACTCTTGAATCAAGCAACTTGAGATTGTTACTGAATCTTAAAACAAGCTTTATTTTCATGAGAATTTGGGGGAGAGATGTAAAAGATCTTATTTTAACAGTTATTTAGCTCATTTTAAGATTTCATGCCTATTTGAGACAAAAAAGATAAGGTTGTGCTTGATTTAAGATTATAGTGTAAAGTTGAACACTTAAAATAAGAAATTCACTCTTAAAACAAGATAAATTATCTAACACTTCTAAATCTAAGTTTTTTTATCTTGATAAGAATCAAATAATTTGCAGTGTAGGTATTTAAAGGATTGATATTCGGTTTTAAAAGGAAATGCATCATAATCTAGTGATCTGCTAATATCATTTATAGGGAAGAGTAGGCTTTTTGATAAATTCAGTTTATAGCCAGTGAAACTCCCAAATTCCTGTAGTAGCTGCAGGAGGTGAGGTATAGATTGGCTTGGGTTGGCGACAAAAAGGAGTAAGTCGTCTGCGTAAAGCGCAGTCTTATGGGTAGTATTTCCTGTGATGCCCTTGATCCTTTCGTTGTCCCTGATTGCAATGGCAAGAGGTTCTATGGCTAAGTCAAATAGGAATGGTGACAAACCACAGCCCTGACGCGTACCTTTATATATTGGAAAGTATGCTGATACAGAGCCATTTGTTTTCACAGCCGACATTGGGCTACTATATAAAATTCTGATCCAGTTGCTGAATGTTTCTCCAAATCCAAACTTCTTTATGACTGCATGCAAATACTCCCACTCTATCCTATCAAAAGCCTTTTCAGCATCGAGTGACAGAATTACCTCAGGCTGCTGTGTTGGATGGGTGGAGTACATTACATTGAAGAGCCGCCTCAGATTGAAAAATGGCTGCCGACCTGGGATAAAGCCGGTCTGATCTTGATGTATAAGTGATGGTATCACATCATTCAATCGGTTTGCCAGAGATTTGGTCAGAATTTTATAATCACAGCAGAGGAGACTGATGGGTCTATAGGATGAGCAGTCAAGTGGGTTTTTATCTTTTTTAATATTAATGATATAGTTGCTTGGGTGAGGGTCAGTGGTAAACAGCCAGTCTCCAACGTTTCGTCATACATTGATTTAAGTATAGGCACTAATCTGGAAGAGAATATCTTGTAGTACTCGACTGGTAACCCATCAGGTCCTGGAGTCCGCCCACTATGCATGGAGTTAATTGCGGCTTGAATCTCGCTGATGGTCAGAGGTTGATCAAGGGAGAGTCGGATGTCTGGACTCAGAGTGGGGGCATCAAGAGAGTCCAAAAAGGATTGCATTTTAGCTGTATTCGTATCCGCATCAGACAAATATAAATTTGAGTAATAGTTTTTGAATTGGCTGTTTATAAGTTTTGGGTCACCTGTGGTTACACCCGGACCAACGTTAATCTCTGTAATTTGGGAATTGCTGGCTGTCTGTCGGAGTTGATGTGTGAGCATTCGACCTGCTTTCTCACCGTGTTCGTAGAATTTTTGCTTGGTTCTGAGCAAATTTCTTACTACCTGATGAGTAGAAAGGTTATTAAATTCCATTTGTAATGAGATGCGCTCTTTATGTAATTCTGGTGTGGGATATATTGCGCATTTTTTGTCGATGTCTGTTATAGACTGCTCAATTTCTAAAAGGCGTTTTTTGCGTTCTTTATTCTTATGTGCCACATATGAAATTATCTGACCTCTAATGTAGGCTTTATGTGATTCCCACAAAGTGTGACGTGATATATCCGGACGGTCATTTATTTCAAGAAAAAGGTCTATTTGTTCAGCAACAAATTTTTTAAATTCGGTGCATAACAATAGAGAGGGGTCAAGTTGCAGTTACATGTTCGTTGTGGTCGGATGTTTTCTGGAAAGTTAATGTCTAACTGTACAGGAGAGTGATCTGACACTACAATGCTATGGTATTGTGAATTGGTGACATGTGGAAGGAGATTATTATTGATAAGGAAATAGTCTATCCTGGAGTAACTTTTGTGAACAGGTGAGAAAAAAGAGAATTGTTTCACGTCTGGATTTAGTTTCCTCCATGGATCTACAAGACTATAGGAGTGTATGAAAGAATCAAGGACACCTCCAGATTTGGACAGTTGGCTGTCCGGTTTGGGACTGGATCTGTCTAATTGTGGGTGTAGTACGCAGTTCAGGTCTCCAGCTATAATGAGCTGATGGGAGTTAACATCAGGTAAGGATGCAATTACTTTAGTAAAAAATTGAGGGTCATCCCAATTTGGACCATATATATTAACCAGGATGGTTGGAGCATTGTAGAGCTTGCCAGCTAATATGACAAATCTACCATTGGGGTCTTGGATTGTTCTAGTATGATCTAATTGGACTCCCTTCGTAAAGAGGATTGCCACACCTCTTGAGTTGTGATTGAAATTGGAATGATAGACCTGGCCGATCCAATTATTTCTCAGTTTTGTGTGATGATTGACTTTCAGGTGTGTCTCCTGCAAAAATATAATGTCTGGGCCAAATGATCTCAAATGGCAAAAAATCTTGTTACGTTTAATTGCGTTGCCCATGCCTCTAATGTTCCAGGAGATGAAAGAGACAGAGCCAGGAGCTCTATGTATCTGCCTCTGTGATGTCATGTTATATCGAATTTATAAGGATATGTCATGTCCTCAAGCCCTTGAAAAAAGTAGTTGGATCTGATAATACAAACATACAATATAAACAAACTTAAAATACAACTCTGAAAGGTTGAAAAGCAGTCAACAAAAAACTCTTGGTACCCTTCCTTGAGGGCTATTAGCCCACCCATGTAGGTTGCTCCATCGCCTGTTGAGCATACCATCGAACAAGAACACTTAGTGTCTATCTAAACCCTACAAGAACTATGCATGAATAGAACAGTAAAGAAAGATAATGATCCTCCAAGATTGAGAATTCCAAGTTAGTTACTTTACGTAGCTGCCATACACAAACAAGAACTGAAGGAATAAGTGAAAATCTAATTAAATTAAAAAAAAAAAATTTAAAAAA
>NW_023339873.1:23478616-23479476 GCF_004916995.1 Morone saxatilis | reverse complement strand
ATAAATAAAATAAAATAAAACTAATGGAAATGGAAAGGAGTGAAAAGAAAAAACAGTCTCTCTGCACCTTAATACCTTAGTTATTGGCCAGTGTACTCTGATTACAAGTGAAACCCCTGTCTGAATAGATACCAACATAATGGTTAATGTACACAATCAAAGCTGTCATGTCTTAGTTTACCGTTCAGATGAGAGGCAAGCTGGCTGTACTTGACATTTTATGGGATTACATGTTTAATATGTACGTGAATGTGAGGTTTGCAGTCTCTCAGTTACCTGTATCCTCGGTTTGTAAGTATTCGGTAATGTACTGCTTAGCTTCAGCAGGGCAGTCAAATGATCTCCGATCTCCATTCGGGGCAGTGATTTTCAGCGTCGCAGGGAACAAAAGGCCAAACCGGGTGTTAGGGCAGTGTCTCAGCAGCTCTCTTGCTTCTTTGAAGGCAGCACAACGTTTCCTCACGGCAGCGGTGTAGTCTGGATAAATGAAGATCTGTTTGTTGTTATGCAGGATGGGGCGCTGGCTTGATGCTTTCCTCAAGACGTCCATCTTTTCTTGAAAGTAGTGAAACTTCACAACGATCGGTCGCGGGGGATCCCCCTGCTTGGGTCTAGGCAGCAGGCTTCTGTGGGCACGGTCAAGTGTCGGAGTGTAGTCCAGCCCCAGTGAATCTTGTAGTAGCTTAGCCACTGATCCTTCCATGCGAATATCCCCGAGGCTTTCGTCCACACCGATAATACGGCAATTATCCCTGCGTTGCCTTGACTCTAGATAGTCCGTCTTGGATGTTAGCTGCTTGACTTGGGAGGACAGCAAAGAGAGCTGTGACTCTAGTTCAACGACCCGGTCGGAGTAGTGG
>NW_023339873.1:23477603-23478516 GCF_004916995.1 Morone saxatilis | reverse complement strand
CTGATGGCTCAGCTGCATTCCTCCTAAGCTTCTATTGGAACAACTATCACACAGCAGCTCGACCAGGCTCAGTCTCATTCCCTCAAGGCATTCAATTGGCAAATATCATGCATGGCGGGCCTTATTTTTGAAGACTGCTTTTGCCTGCCTATTCCTTTGGCTGCTTCCCTCTACAAGCCTTTTTGCCAACCATCACCTCCACCCCAGCTCCTCCTTTTATGTTGTATCTAATTAATCAATGTCATTTTCTGATTGCCATTGATGCTTGCTCTGTTCTGTACCCTGGGGTGTCTCTGCTGGTGCTCTCCTTGTCTTAAACTTTTCCATGTACGCAGATGAAAGGGCAGGGAGGTGTGCCCTCGCTGCCTTAAGGTTTTCCACGTAGGCACGTGGAAGGGCAAGGAGGTCCCAGAACAGAGCCATACCGCCAAATGTAATGTAAAAAGTTCTTTTGACAAAAGTGGTCCTGACTGAACTATCTTTCTTGGTTCTGATTGGTTGTTTTCGTTTAGGCTTGTGGATTTTTTTTACAAATGCTGTTTAGGAGCTCTAGAAGGAGCCATAGGAACCTATTTTTTATGCCTGATGTACTAATGTCAGGATATAGTGAAAGTTTAAGCAAATATGACAAAAGAAGAGAAGTTACCTACTGCAGCTGTAATAGAAAATGTTTTACTTTGCATCAGACATTATATCAAAATAGACACACAGACAATATGCCAGATGTTTTTCTTCTCAGTACAATAATAAAACAAATAAAAAAATGAATTAATGAATTATAAAATGTATACGTTTGATACCTTCATACCTTCTTTAGTGGCCTAGTTATTATAATCTTACCAGGTTTTTGATATTTGATATACTACAAATTAACAAAAGTGATTCGAGTCTATATCTCTAATTATTACCACAC
>NW_023339873.1:23473226-23477503 GCF_004916995.1 Morone saxatilis | reverse complement strand
AGCTCCTCACTTCACCTGGTGATAGTACTACCTGTTATCAGAGCTTGAGAACTTCATTTTGAAACTTGGATCGATGATGCACTGTAACTCAGGAGCAGAGTCCCTCTGGCTGCAGGTTGGGGGCGGCTTAGCTAAGCCTGATCCACATCTTTTAAAGGATCTATATCAGAATAAAAGAAAAAAACCCTGCAAATCATTCACTTAATTTATTCCACTCATGTATGTCTTAAGAGCATTTGCCCTGTGTTCTTCTCTTTTGCTTTTTCAAGTGCTCTTTCATTAAAAGTCTATGCCTTGCCTCCATCGCTGTAACATATTCCTGAGGACAGCTGCCAGTGATGGTGGATTCTGAGGTGGAGTCGTCATTATAAATAATCTCAAAATTGCCCTGCACCTGTCAACCGGCGCAGCGGATTCACAACTTTCCCCCGGGGGATAATGATAGCCTTGGAAACTGATAAATGTGCGGGGTGTAATCAGGCCCGCCAGCTCACCCAGACTCGTCTATTCTGGGAGGTGCAAAGGAGCCTGGGAGGGTGCCTTGACAGAGCTCAGGTGGATAAATAAAGAGAGGATCCTCTATAACCTTGTCTAGCCCTCCAACCCGCTCCACACACTATGGAGACATTCAGGCATACAGGATGAATTTTCTTTCAGGGTGAGATACAGTGTGAGCAGGTGGGTAGTTTCTGATAGACTCTTCAGAATATTGTTCTTGTCAGGTTGGAAATTCCTCTGAAACAGCATTTAGAGCCGCTCGGGACAGTAAAGCTCTAAAGTGAAGCTCAAACTAATGAGATTCTATCATGTGCTTTAAGCTTCCTGAAGAGAACTTGATTTTGTCTTTTCAGGTATTTTACATTCTACAAAAGATGAAGCTAAGTTTATGTGTATGTGCACTCCCATAGCTTGTTTACAGTCATGTGATTCTGATGACGCATTAAATTTAAATGGAAGGCAGGTAGTGTCAAAACAGAATGGATGAGATGCTGTGCTAGTTTAAATGATATTAGAGAAAAATAATCTAACAGAAATTCACAACATATGTTGGATTCAGAGGAACGATTTTTCATCTGAGTTTTTTTAAAACAGGCTACATTTTACAAGTACTCGCAAGCGGTTTTTTCAGGTGTTTTTTAGGTCAATTTTCCCTCTTATGAGCAACAACTTTTGGTACTTGATAAAAGCTTCTTGTGGTTTCTCAGTCTAATTCTCAGAAAATCATGTGAGAATTCATCTTGTCAGAGTTAGCCACAATAGAACCAGACCAATGAGAGTCCTATAAGGATCTCCTGGCAGCTACTGCATGAGCTACAGGCGTGGTTTAATGCTAGGTGTGTTAGGATCGTGTGTTTAAGAGGTTAGCATAGATATTGCTAGAATCAGTTTTATAAGAACTAGAGTATTTCTTCACTGAAAGAAGAGCAAAGAACAGCACTGGAGGCTTTTCTCCACGGAAAAGATGTTTTTGCATGTTTTCTGGCTCCAGTAGGAGTTTGACTATATTATATGGTTCGTTGATCTGATTAGTTGAAGTTTGCCTGTGATAGACGGTTATAAATGTAATGTAAATTGTTGATTTTGTTGGTAAGTATTTCACAAAGCCATCTGAATGCACCTCAGCTATTCAGTTTTATCTGCAACACTGATGTGTTTCTGTGTCCACAGAAAGGTCATATTGTATATGAAAACTGTCACATGGTTTTGTCTTCAGTGCATATATGCGTGTGTGCTTGTGATGGCCAAAATAAACACATATTGTAAGGACCTGTCAAATTGTCCCCTCTTCACCACCTCATGCTCCATGTGACATGTCTTCTGTGATTAGCTTTCCTATGACAGAGCTATCATTAACATACACAAAAGCAATTAGAGTTAGAGTAGATGGCTGTCATGGTGAGCCTGTCACAACTGAATGGTTTGGCAAAATGTGGAAAAACAGACTTGAAAACAGATGAGTGAAGCCCAACTCCTGTATTTACTCTTTGATGATCTTTATTTCAATTCCCGTCATCCCAGTGTGGTCTCTCTCCCCAACCACTACCTATTATACTCCCGTCTCTTTGCTCGGCTTACTTTCACTTTTAACCCCTTTCCCCCGCTATCTCCCCATCTCTACTTACCTCACTGTTATCAGAAAAGCTGTAGACTAAAGTGGCGGTCTGGCCTCGCTGTGGTTTAACTCTTCTAATCTGCAGCCGGAATCTGGAGATCAGCTGGATCTAGCCCCGCTTATCTCATGGCTCAAATTACACTCTCGTGTGAGACAGTGAGTGTGTGTGTGACAGTGATTGACAAGGTGTGCATGAGTGAGAGAATGAGTGCAGAACCTGTGTTTGAAGTGTACAAGGATTAATAGATTACAAGGTGGTGCTGGCTGCCTGTCTTATAAATGTTTAAGTTTCCACCTTTATCTACTGCAGGTTGTAAGTCTGGCTTTCCTCTCCAATAACAATGTGCAGCGCTGCAGGGCTACACAGTTCATCACACCTGCCCGCTTTAAAGTCACAGTCTCAGAAGTGCCACTGATGTTCATACCTAGAATGATATTTTTGTGCCATAACTAAGCACAAAATAAGTTAAAGGTCCAGTGTGTGTTAACATTTAGGAGGATCTATGTCAGAAATGGAATATAATATTCATAGGTTTTCATTTCATTAGTGTATAATCACCCAGAAATAAGAATTGTTGTGTTTTTGTTACCTTAGAATGAGTTGTTTATATCTTCCATGTTAAACCTTCCATGTTGATCCCATCATTTACAGTAACCCAGAATCGATAAACCACACACAGGTTGTATATTAGACTGTTCACATTTTAGTCTCTCTTAGGGATGTTCCTTTACAAAATAAAGTCACAGTTGGTTAGGTTTAGAAAAAGATAACACCTGACAAGCCATTTCACATGGGACACAAACATCATCCTGGATGAAAGTCCTGTGTTTGTTAGAGCTATCCATCCCAACCTACTTCAAACCTGGATGTTGTCACACTTTTGACTGCACCTTCATACATGGTTACTTTTCCTGTCTAGGGGACACAAAACATGACACTGACCAGTATCCTCTAGTGGATCAGAAGGGCTGTTACACACTTTGGTGTGAGACTTGGCTGGTATGTCACAGTTTGTTGGAACACAACACATCTTGAACAATGTAACATTTAAAACAAATAATACAAAACTGGGTGGAGATTTAAGGGTTAGGGTTCTATAGACTTGAATGTGGGAGTTTTTTCAAGCAAGAGTTTTTTCAAGCTCATAATTGGAGCACTTCCAGGCTTGGAAGGCATGAAATTCTTCTGGTTGAATCATCACCACAAAACAGAACAACTGTGTTACCTATTATTTCACTCAAAAATACAAGGCTGTGCAGTGTAAATGTAAGGACAGCAGGGAAGTACGACTCCCAAGAAGCATCCACTCACCGTGCTGTGGGCCTAACAGTTAATAACTAATCTGTTTCTTTTTGGATTATGCAAGATTTTTGGTCCGTTCAGAAATTACTGTACAGCGTGCACTTGTGCACTTGACTGTCGAAAACATGACCTTTAGGTATTCAACTTTAACTCAGTATGCTGTATTAATATGTGGGAGTGTTTTTTTTTAAGAAGTTGTATCTAGCCATCGAAGTGCATGTTGGGACTTGCTCATGGTGGTACTGTGGGGGGTCTCTGTAAATGTTAAAAGGAGTTCGGTCTAGACCGTGCTCTATTTGAAAAGTGTCCTGAGATAACTTCTGTTATGAATTGGCGCTAAAAATAAATTGAATTGAATTGAAATTGTGTTGTAGTCAGGAGTATTTTTATCTCTTTTTTAAAATTGTATTTATTCTCCAGGCCAGGCTTAGAGTGTGAATAAAGAAATGTGCACTGTAAAATGTAAATTGTTGATATAAGTATAGTATATAAAACAAAGCCTAATCCTAATCCCTAACTCAGCTATTCTAGTACACACATCAGTTTTATCTACAACACTGACGTGTCCACAGAAAGGTCATCCACAAAAAAAAAACATCACATGGATTTGTCTTCAGCCTGCTTTTCTGTGTGTGTGTGTGCGTGTGCATCTTTGGGTGCACTCAGAGTTCATAAACTGCTCTCCTTATTCACTAGTTGTGTTTGACAGGCTGAGGCCAGCGTAGTGAGCAGAGCAGCACTCAGACCACCTCACCACAGGGTGAAACCACAATCCACAGGAGAGAACGCCTTCACTTCTGCCAACACCCTGCGACAGTGGCGTGCACAGACTTTTTGGAGGGCAGGGGCGGAAAGAAAAAA
>NW_023339873.1:23470038-23473126 GCF_004916995.1 Morone saxatilis | reverse complement strand
ATTCACTTCACCTATCAGTGCTCACAATGTAATGGCTCATCGGTATATATAATGCAAACAATTGATTTTGCTTCTGCTGTCATTGAGTGATTCACCCAGTGGTCTCTCGACTTCACACTTGGCGGGTGTATTTCTGGGGACCCAAGAGTAAAAGATGGTGCAATTTGGACAATTACAAAAATAAAATAAAATTCGAAAAAACAGCGAGTCGCTCACACAGCATAGTTAGAGAAAGTAGCATAGAGATGCTGTTACTCATCTGTTTAAATTAACAAGATTCAGAAACAGTTGCTCTGTGTCATGCTGTCCTGTTTCATCACTCTCTTTCCATCAAGTTGTGCGGTCATAAGATTTGTATTTTTTATGTTTTACATTTAAATGTAGGCTATTATATGTAAAACTTATGCCCAGGGGTGACAGTAGATTGATGTTCTTGCCAGTACCTTTGGCCTGCTGTTCAAGTAGCTGGAATAAAACTGAACATAATGAAACATCACAACTCATTTTGTCATTTTGGAGATTTATGTAGGAAGAGACTGCCTTCCTAAAACCCACAGAAGTTGATATCAGACAGTCAGTTGCAGCGGAAGTTGACTTCAACGAGCAGTAACTTAACAGTTTGGAAAGGCAAAACCCATGTATTGGTGTTACAACCTCAGTAACACGGAGTCCAGGGGAAGTAACAATTAATAATTTACCGGGTGTTTAAAGAAGGGCAGGAAACAGAAAGATTTGTACTTTTAAACTATTAATTTCAACGTAAATGAGGTCAAACGTTAACCCAAAACAACTTCCTAAAAAGAAAGGAAGTGAAAAAACATTTAACTAAGCAAATCACTGATCCAATAAATAAATAAATAACGCTATCCCTCCACTGAGGGAATAACGGTAACACATGCGACGAGCACCACACAGCTCTGCTCCACACCCGACAGCAACACAACACTATCTGGTGGTTTGGCCCACTGGCCTCGTCTGCTTCCGTCGCAGCAGCTTTAAAACAATCCTCCTGAATGCTAAGCTACTGCAGGTGTGCCTGACCAGTCGGAGGGGAGGGTGGTACCTGGAACAGGGCACAAGACAGCAGAGGCAAAACATGTAACAATTGAAAAAAGTTATAAATAATTATAAAATGTAACATTGTGATTAATAGCAGACAGATTGCAGCAGGGTGAAAAATGGTGAAGCTTCCATTATGAGACGTGCAAATTTACAGACGCTACAGGCGGCTGTGGCTCAGAGGCAGAGCGGGTCGTCCCCTAATCGGAAGGTTGTTGGTGAGTGGTCGGAAGACTAGAAATGTGCTATATAAGTACAGGTCCATTTACCATTTACTCATTAGTTATTTAAATCCATGCCGACATGATCAGTCAAGATCTAATGTTAATGATTGTTCTGTGTTCTTCTACACATCCAAATGGTCACACACAGTTCAGGTTTATACAGAAAAACAGAAGTAAAACAGCCATCCTCCTGATAAATCATGAACTCCTCTAGAGCTGTTATTTCAGCAACCAAAGCCAACTACCGCAGTTCCTTTCAGCACAAATTAAAAACCCACAGGTGTGCATTCAAATGCACTGAAAAAATTTAGAAGCAATTCTTAAGAAACTACTTCACCTGCATATGTTCAATAGCTGCTATTTTATAGTTAAGTAGTATTAAAGGCCATTGGCCATCAAAAATGAAATCTAGTGCCATATCGATACAATTTCCAGATATACCCTAGCTATATTAGTTAGTCATTTAAAGTAGAGCGAGTTTCACTCTCTTCAGGTAGATCGGTCCTTGAGTGGCCCATTTGGCAAATTTTATGGTGTACTTCCTTTATCATTTTAAAGGCACAGTGCAGGAAGTATAGTTTTTTGTTGGTCCTTTGCTACCTGGACAACAGAAAAATAAATCTTATTGGCATCTTTATGGAGACCATCTGAATATAATTGACACGCTGCATGGGAGTGTGCAATAAAGTCGCAAAAGTGTTAGTTAGTGTTAGTGTCAGTTAAGTCCGTCTGGTTACACTGCAGTGTTCACAGGGAGGCCCTAGCAACCAAAAACATGCAGACGATCTACTTTCAGGTTTCTAAAGGATGCAACAAAGTTTCATTAAAGTACTTCTGCTAAATTCATGGCTTTTACACTCTTATGCAATGAAACACAAAGCATTTCTGCTGCATACTGAAGTGCTTTGGTTGTCACAGGGTAATGCTTGCTTCACAATTCCAAACAATGTGGTCATGGGTGAAATGTAATAATTGAACACCTCAACCAACTCGCTGAGCTGCTGCAGAAATACTTCCCACCTATGGACGAGGATTCACAACCCATTTGAAGCTTCCCTTTTCCCACAGCTGCCATTTCAGGGACATGAGGAGCTGATTGACCTGTCATCTGATGGAGCACTGCAGTTGGAGTTCAAATAACAGCCACTTGTGGATTTTTGTACTGAGGCAATGACAGCATACCCATTCTTGGAAAAGCAAACCTTGAGGGTTTTGATGGTCTTCGACACAACTTATTATTTCAGGCTGGTTTCTCTGCTCTGGCAGCAGTAAAGACTATATACCACAAAGTCTGGAGGCTGTTGAGAAAGATTTGAGGCTTAAACTGTCTTCAATTGCACCAAACATTGAGAGCTTTGTGAAAAGATGCAGATAAGATTCAATTCAATTCAATTTTATTTGTATACGCGCAATCATAACAGAAGTATCCTCAGGACACTTTTCAATAGAGCAGGTTAACGAACTCTTATAACATTTAAAGACCCAACAGTACCACATGAGCACACTTGGCGACGGGGGTAAGAAACCTAGGCGACCCTTTGGCTTCTAGGTGGGTGTCATCTGCCTTGACCAGTGGGGGGAGAGAGAAAGAGAGAGAGAGAGAGAGATAAAGAGAGAAACAAACAGAGAGAAAGAAAAAAGAGAGACAAACAGGATGTACAGCAGCCAACAGTAGCAACAACTACATTAATAGATAGATGATCGATTGGACGATCATGAAAAAGACGGTGACAATGGCAGCAGCACAGATGGGGACAGCGAGCAGCGGCAACAGTAACTTAGCAATATATACTTAATAATAACTA
>NW_023339873.1:23463697-23469938 GCF_004916995.1 Morone saxatilis | reverse complement strand
TGGCACAAATATCAGCCCATATAAAATGTTGTACATTTATGTTGCTCAGAGGTTGAATTTTACCCACCTGGTGTAAGCAGTATAAAGTAATTTGGAAAATAATTGACTGCAGCTCAGCACAGATTTAAAAGCATTTATTGTACAAGTTTTCACGCATTTCATGGCCACCATAGTTTCTCCTTCGTACTTGGAAGCGATCGAGTTGCAATTTTCAACTACACTGCTAGATGCCACTAAATAAAATAAAAAACATTCTGTGACTTCCTGTATATTCTTAGAAGGCTGCTGGAAACTGTCACACTTAACTGCAGCTTTTTGTCACTGCCTCCTCCTGCTGTCTCCTGAGCTTGTCCACTTTCCAAGCTCTCAATTTTTTTTTTCTCAAAGCAGTGTGAATAAATCCATTTCTGGTTTTGTGATCACTTCTTAAAAGACTTGAAACTAATATGGATATACGGAAGCCCTAAATGGTCATGGAGTCGAACATTTTTTTCATGCCGTTATCACAAGTTAATTACTTTGCTATCTCTGGATAACAAAGCTTGTTTTCTCATGATAACAAGTTAATATATCTCATTATCTAGAGATAACAAAGCTCGTTGTCTGACGATAAGTTAATTTATCAAGAGAAAACTTCTTTGGTCCCTGAAGCAGAGTCACCTGTAAAGTTGCTGCTGGGATAGCCTTCTCCTTAAATGATCTGAATGTGATCTGTCCACAGTGTCTGGAGCACATTGGGCAATAGTTGCTAGCTGTTAGAACTAAACAAAACTGTCATCACAAACAAAACATTATTTATTTATAATTATTAATCAGAGCATTCACAAAAATCACTCAACATCAGCAGGGACAGGCTGTTACAGTTTACATCTCTTGCTTTGTTATCAGAGATAACAAAATAATTCCCTTGTGATCTTGAGATAACAGCATAAAAAAGGCTTCCATATAAATCCCATAAAATGCACTGAAATTAGCAAAATTGCCTTCTAAAGGACAACAAGAACTTGGCGAACAGTATAATTAAGCATAGTTAATACATTTGAATAGGAAATAAAATGCTTATTGATGATTTCTGACACACATTTCATGTTCCAAAGAAAGTTTGGCTGCACATTTCTCGGACCCAGTCACACCACCCACCAGGCTCATCAGCATGCTGACATGGTCTGCCTCCTAATGCCCGGATACACCCTTATTTGGACCCAAGGTTGGCTCTCTGACATTTCAAGCTGATTAAGAATTTGCCTGGGCCGTAACCTTTGCGTGGCGTGAATCTGGCTGTCATTGCATTAGTGCTTCCATTATTATGCAGTCACATCTAATCTCACCTGGAGCTCGGGGCCTTCCTCATGGATGGGAAGGCTGCTAAAAGCATTTTAATGTATGTGGGGGGATTATTTGAATAGTGCTCTGATTCACAGATAGGGCTGAGGCGTTTAGCTAAGGCCAAATCGAATCAATGTCATTAGACAAAAAGATTCCTAATTTCTGGCTGAATTACACCTCATTTTGCTTCTGTTTAATAAACTAAATGAGATTGTAAGGGAAAATGTGCCTATAGTGCTGATACCGTAAACTCCTAATTGTGGAGGAAGCCTGTGTTTACCTCCTCTGCAGAGAGAAACAGGCCTACAGCTGAGACTGATATCACATTATATTTCCTAAATTAATGCATGTATGTTTTGTCATATTTTTGGCAAGATTTTAGCTATTGATGCTGTTTTTTCTTTGGTTGAACACTTTATCCCCTTTTACTTTTTACTTTACTTTTTTAAGTTTTATTAAGTAAACTGTCCACAGCACTAATTCCTTCAGTCTAACAACAAAGTATTGTTATATCCACCAGTCTGTTGCTGTGCTCTTTATTTTTAGGCAGGCAGATCCAGAACTTGTAACTTACTATCATCAATCAATCATGAAGCATTTATTTTATCCAATAACCTGAACCCTATTCCCTAACCTTAAGTAGTACTACTGTTCTTGGGCCTACTACATTAGCATTATCACCACTACATTACCATTACTCAATTTCAGTCTTCTTCCATACAGCATAATGTTCATTGAGTAAATGATGGTCCCATTTAGAGTAAAATAGACGATAAAGCAGAATATGCTTTAGTGTGTGGCTACCTTGTGATTGAGGGGAAACAACCAATCAGAGCCAAGAAAGGTAGTTAATTGTTACAACTCAACAATCAACTATCTTCAAGCCTTCAACCCAAAGTGTCTTTCGATCTTTTTCGGCTCTAATTGGTTGTTTTCGTTTAGGCCTGATGGATTCTTGCAAGTTTCATTAGGAGCACTAGAATGAGCCAAAAGAACCAGATTTTTTTCACAGATTATCTGTTTTATGTACTACTTTCAGAATATAGTGAAAGTTTCAGCAAATAGTTATTTTTATCAAAGTTACCTACTGCAGCTTTAAACCGTGACTGGAATTGATTATCACATAGTTTTTTCTCTTTCCTTTGTTTTCTTTTAAATATTACAGGGTTAATTTGCTGTATATATTTTCTCATTCAATATTTTCAAAGAAAAAATGTTTTCCCTCTACAATCAATATAAAACACAAACCAATAATGACCATAGTAATCTGCTTTGTTACAAGGCACTGACCGAGCCAGGCTCTTGAATCATGCACCATTGTGTTTTCTAATAGACAGAGGGAGCAGGCACTGAGAGAATAAAAGCCCTAATCATGTAATGGTTTGCAGTTCCACCGGTGGATCGAGGGAGATGTCAGCAGGGAGATGCACAAGTTTAGACTTCGGCGCTCTGAAATGTATACTGCGCTCAAAGGTCCTGCCCAACGACAAAGAGAAAGCGCCTTCTTCCAGGACACCTGTGACCGTGCCTGCCCCTCCAGCCCTCGCCTGCCTTTGATTTGGATCCAACACATCTCCCCTGGTGCAGTTTCACTTCCTCTGAGCTGAGACCAGGCGAGGCTGCAAGTCAAGAAGCCTCTTGAGCTAGTCTGGTGTGAGCTTCTTTTTTTGCCTTTTTGTTGGCTCACCCTTTTTTTATTTTTCTGCTTTTTTAGCAGCTTTTTGTGAGCTTGAGAGGTGTTGGGTTGATGTATTTAACTTTGAACAGAACCAGGCTAGCTGTACCTCCCTGCTTTCAGTCTTTATATGTTGGCTAACCACATCCTGAATCCAGCTCTGTACTGAAAACACAGACAAGATAACTCAGAAAGAAGGCAAATACGCATTTTCCCCAAAATATGAAACTATTCATATGTTACTAAAGACTGCAGGTATAAGTGGCCTAAATCAGATTCATATGTGAGTCAGATCTAGTTTTGTACAGCACAGATCTTTTAAATTCTGTTTTGGACCAATGTTATGTTTACACTGATTTATTGCTCAAATCTGACTTTTTTGTGTCTGTCTTGTTTGTCTTAACATTATATTTAAATTTTTTCAGTGCAAACAGTTCACCATCCTGAAGTGACCCACATGACTGTGGATCTAGAGTGACATAAAGAGGTCACACTGTAAAAAAAATCAGACCTGTATCTGATTTGGACAACATTTATGAAAGTGGCCTGAACATGAGCCATTGAGACCTGATTTGTGCTGTTCATGAAAAAATCTGATCTGATTTACATATGAGCAAAAAAATCGGATTATGGCCACTTGTGTCTGCAGTGTGAACATTGCCTTTCATGTGTGGTCCTCAACCAGATACATGTAGATTCTTTATGTCTGTATGACATAGGGTGCTGCGATTGATGTGTTCTTTTGTAAATGCCGGTTAGTTCAGGACTCTGACCTGTTCACACTGGACTCTGATATGGGCCACATTTAAAAAAAGAATGTTAACAGCCAAACCAAAAAATCTGATCTGGGCAATAATTGAGCAATAAGGCTTGCAGTGTGAGCCTACATTACATATACAAAAGCATCTAGTTAGACCAGCCAAATTGAATGGGATGCCTTTTAGCACCATGTCAGCTCTAAATGTGTGATTATCACCACTTTGTCAAGTTCTCAAAGCAACATGAGTCAAATACACAGACATTCAAAGGCTCCAGCAACCACTAAAAGAGCAAAATCGTTTAATGGCGCAAAGGGAACATTCTGGGAGGTAATGATAACATTTGCCAAACAAACAAAATGCCTCAGCAAAGAGGAACAGCTGTGGGAGGTGGCAGCTGACCAAAGGGTTAGATGGACCCAACAGAACTGCTGCTAAACACCCCAAAATATACACTATACACTATAACTAGGAGTGGAAATAACACCTCTGTGACAATGTACTCAGCTTCATAAAGCTGAAAGCAGGACAAAAACATACATTCCAGGCAGGAGTGAAGTTTGTATTTGACAATTAAAAGTGAAATATTAAAGCAACAATTACATATGCTGTGCATTGTAAGATGATTGAGGTAATGTAACTGTGACAGTCATCTGCTGGAAATAACCTGCTCTCATTAATGGAGCGAAGCCTGCTAGCTAGTTCAGGCAGTCAACTCGAGCTGCGCTGTTATACACACATGACATGCCTTATTCTATAATCACTAACCAAGTGCTCCTCTCTCCAATCTGCCAGGTCTTATTGTTAAACGCGCAATTTCCAAGCTCTCCCTCTGCTCTTGTCAATGTCGCTGCATCCAATTGCTGCCTGCTGCTCTGTAAGCTATTGCTGCCTGGCTGCACTGTAAGCCCCCACCACCACCCCCAGCATCACCTGTAGGCCCAACTGGGGTTAAGGTATATTGCTCATCCACTCCAATATTTCTATGGTAAAACATATCTGCAGGGAGTGATGAGGTCAAAGAGCCTAGACGCCAAAATCTAAATATGCTATTGACCTGCTGTTAATAAACATTTCAAACGTGAGTTTGTCTGACTGAACTGATGTTATTATGGCTTAGCATTAGCTGATAGAACAAAATTTTGGAACTGTTTGAAAAGGATCCATGAGGCATGCTGGCATGAGGTTCCAATATACAGTACATTTCCTGAGATGGTTAAAGGCTGTTGCTCTCATCAGTGGCTTCTATATCTATATGCACATAAAAAACGTAGTAAAATATTTCAAAAGAAACTTTGGCTGGTTTATCTACAACGTATCATTCTTGTCATGAGATCTAAATGCTGTGACAAAATGAATCTTAACCCAAGATTAAAAGTAAAAGTAAAAGCACTGGGCCCTCGGTGCCAGTGGCGTTAGACTGGCAACCCATGTACCGAAGGCTGGGTCCTTGCTGCGGCCCTTTGCTGCGTTGTCACCCTCTCTCTGCGCCCCCTTCCTGTCTGCTCTCCTGTCTGTCCTATCCAAATAAACGCATAAAAAGCCGGAAAAAAATAGTATATACAAAAAAGTAAAAGCACTGTAAGCTTATAAATTACGACAGATTATTGGGGAGTGATGAGCAAAAGCCTTAAAAAACCCCCCAGCCGGACCCCCCTGACAGGTGGGATGCTGCGGTGGTGGTGGCTTAACAGTGCAGCAGGCAGCGAATATGGATGCAAGCGACATGACAGAGCAGAGGACTGAAGCGGGGAATTGTGCAGTTTAAAATAGACGCCAAGCATGAAGGAGCGCTTGGGTTAGTGATTTTATGGAATGAGCAGTTCGTGTGTGTATAACAGCGCAGCTCGAGTTGACTGCCTGAACTAGCTCGCAGGCTTTGCTCCATTTCTGGAAGAATTTCTGGAAGTGAGCCAACTGAAGGGCAGTATCTCTCCACAACACTCTCTCTCACTCGGTCTTTCTTTCTCCTGCTCACTCTCTCTCTCTCTGGTAAACAAGCTGCTTTCTGGTTAACACTCTTCACATTTACATTTAAACTATATGGCATTATAAATTAAATGATATGAAAATGTTTATTTTTCGTAGACATTATAAAGAGAGTGGAAACATGGGGCTGGCAGCAGCAGCTCTGCAGCAGCCACGCAGCTGACACGCTCTGACAGATGCAGCCGTGACTTGCCAAAGGTGCAATATGGAAGAGTTGACCACCTGTTCATTCATACTCTAAACAAATAGGGGGCAGCATATCACCACAGTGCTGCTGTAGCTGCTGTTAGCTAGTTAGCACAGTTAGCGTGGGAGCTGGATACTGGAAATACAGCCATTTGAGGCTGAATCCTTATCTTGACTTGGCATTTGACCTAGGACTTACCCTTACTTAGGTCAAGGACAAACCCTATTAGAAAACTTCAACTAATTTTAACCTAACCTGGGGGCGGCTGTGGCTCAGAGGCAGAGTGGGTCGTCCCCCAATCAGAAG
>NW_023339873.1:23460708-23463644 GCF_004916995.1 Morone saxatilis | reverse complement strand
CCCCGGCTCCTCCTGCCACGTGTTGAAGTGTCCTTGAGCAAGATACTGAACCCCAAATTGCTCCCCAATGTGTATGAATGAGTTACTTTCTGTTCGATGGACTTTGCCATTGCTATGTGAAAGGGTGAATGTGGCACGTAGTGTAAAAGCGCTTTGAGTGGTCGAAAGACACTATACAAGTACAGGTCCATTTACCATTTAAAAACTGCTCTCCCACTGGGCCAGTTAGTGTAATTTACAATATTTTGGACAGGAGTGACATCCTTTCATCCAAGTCTAATTAGCTGTAAGATATCCTACATGATGGATGGTGGCTCAAATGAGCAAATATAGGAACGGAAGGGACAGATCCATTGGCTTTATTGTGGTTTCACTGTGGGGGAAAAGAACACATAAAATTCAGCTTTCACTCACTAAAAATGAGTCCATGTGCTGTTATCTTCCTCCTCCAAATGAATCTGATTAATGTTGAAAGTTCAGTGCAGAGATGCTGTTGCTCTCAATGACTCCTGTTCTCTTCACTTATCTGAAAAAGAAAGAAATGTCTTTTTCTCTGTCACATTTTACCTCTACTTCAGTCGGTGAGAAATAAATTGCCCTGATGCAGTGTTCTGCTTCCTCTAGGAGTTCACTTTCATCTTTGTTCCCTCTTTTGTACAAAGTGGATGCATGTATTTTCTAGATAATACTAGGAAGCAGACAGAAAGAGCTGCAAAATCTGTATGCATAAAACAAACAGCATATTTTGTACCTGGGAAACTTCTCTCTCTGTCACTGTGTGTGTGCGCTTGTGTGTGTTTTGTCCGCAAATGTTCTGGAGTAAACCAATCTTTATGGTTTACACTTAACCTCACTTAACCCCAGGATAGAGTGTGTTGCTCTCACTCTTCTCACTTCAGCTAATGTGCATGTGTGCATGTGTGTGTGTTTGTTTGTGAAGGTCAGCGCTGCGGGTCGCAGGGCTGCATGGCTGCAGCACAGCCAACTGGTGTTGGCAAAGTGTGCAATGCTCACATTAGAGAAATGAAGCAGCCGCCTGCTGGATGGAGGTGGAGGCAGATGTTGAAAGGCAGCTTCCCAGAGGGCAGAGAGGATTAGCAGGTTAGGAGCATGCACTCTCTGCTGCTCCTGTCATTTTTACTTTCAGCTGAGTATTATTGGTCCTGACAAAATGTCACTTCCAGGTCTGACATATTAGCCCCACTATGGGTTCCTAAAGTGAGTTTACTATTTGTTTGGGCTGGTTTTACAGTACGTCAGATTGGTTTATGCGCACAGTGTATGATGCTCAATTTTTAACTTCCGTGTAGAAAAATCTAATTTAGTGTGTCCATTTAAAGTAGCATTTTAAAAACAGAAACTCTTTGCATATTGATGAGGCTCTATGAGGCTCCTAATAAAGCTTTGTGGGGCAGGTAGCACTAGCTCTCGATAGTGCATGTATTATAATGGAGAGTCATGGAGAAACTGTATCAGAAATGTTCAATACATTTAAATTCTGTAAAGAATCGGTCTGCCCATCAATACTACACAGGATTTGTTTAGGCACAGTATTTAGTGTATGTCACCTTCGTTTTGGCTGCACTTTGAAAATTTTGTAAAGTAGGGTTTCCTGTCTTTGCTTTGCCTGTATAAAACAGGACACCATATCTGCTTACTGGTAACTCATGCTTGAGGCCTGTAACTATAACATTAACTATAGCTTGTATAGGTGACATAAGAGTTAACTATGCAAAAACTGAGCATTAATGTCTTTCTGGCTCAAACTGAAAAAAATCTTAAAGTAACATTTAGATGATGATATTTTTATGCCTGGCAAGATTAAGCTTAGCTAGTTAGCAAAAATGAGCAAGCTAGTGTAACCCCTATGAAAGTACAGCTTTGGGTTAACTGACTATTATTTGTTTGTTTGGCCTTATAGTTAATAAGTTTCATTTTAATATCTGAATTTATGAGGGAAATTGTGTTTCAAGATGACTGTAGTTGCCTAAAATAGACGCTAGAGGGCGCATTATGTATGTGATACGTAGTAAATCCAGTAGACGTGAGCATTGCATGGTGGGATAAAAAAACACCTCAGCTAAGCCTGATGCTAACAACTCACCGTACAGCCACGAGTGAAGTTGATGGTGGAAAGACAGTACTGTTTGTTTGTCATGTTTAGATGAGTCTGTACGTTGGACAAAGTTGTTCAACCAAGAGGGTTCCCCCCCAGACCGCGCTGCGACCCCGGAGGATGTTTGCCTTTCTTTTTTTGTTTTTATATGATTTGGAGGACTGCCCGGGTGAGTGGTAACTTAGGTTAGCATGGCTACGTTGGTTTTAGGCGGACATGTAATTTTTTCCCTGGTTTATTTATAATTAAGCATGTTTTTTAATTCAAAAACAAAACCCAATTGGAGTCAACTGTAAATGTTTTTATGGAGACATTGGCAAGCTAGGTTAATATGGCCTGAGTTTGTGTTGTAGAAATGTAAATTATTTTTTTAGGTGGGGAGGAACCGGTAAATTTTTAACTGCGGTTTTCCATTTCTGGGGCGCCGATGTTTCAATGGTTTAAAAACAGGTTAAAAATATGGCTAAATGCGGCTCGGATGATTTGGTGTATACCAGTTATTGGGGTTGTTCGCTCAATATAAATAATGCTGTTACCCGAGTGTGTGTTTGAGATGATTAATACGGATAATAAGAAGATTGAAGATCATGATTGATAGAAGATGAGATACTCTTGTGAACCATTGATTTATTGTAGATACTTGTCTAAAAAGAAGGAAAAAGAACCCCCTCCCATGATGGCTGAGGTTTTTTAACGGTCTTCGGAGTGAATAGTTTCCATCATTTTCTTGGTGTTTGGTGGGGGGTATTAAAAGTTACTCACTTGAGTTTAAAAAAAGAGAATATTACGTACTGTACAGTAAATTATTTGATAAGATAAT
>NW_023339873.1:23458097-23460608 GCF_004916995.1 Morone saxatilis | reverse complement strand
GTTCCTTCCAGTTTGGGGAGGGGCGCTTCGATTAAAGTAGAAGACTGTTTGTCAATGAAGCAGAGCTGGAAATTGCCCAACTTAGCTTCTTTGGTTTAAAACGCCCAAAATAATAAATATTCTGCGTCTAACTGTTAGATGGAAATAGAAAATCAATATTATATATTATTATTAATCATGTACAGGTTATGATTCCTGGATGGGAATAAGGTATTTGATATCGGAGCACAAACATATACATGGCAACATAACCCTCACACACTGGTTTGCACATCAACAACATCATAAATCCAGCTTTGGCCATAAAGTAATAACAAGAAACAACCCTTTTAGTTTTACTATCACTATCTGGTGAGGGTAAAAATGACTTTCAGGCCCACCCTTGTTCTGCTCTGAGAATCACGCATATCTTACTTTCGTGATCACATTGCTACTGCAACACTCGGTACTCGCTTATATCGTTTAAATTAAATTCAAACCATAATAATTACCCGTTACCTAACATGTTAGTCGAACAAACAATAAGGCGGCAGTTATTCATAGATTCATACACATTTGTGTACTGAAGGTGAGGCGTGATGGTTGTTGACTATTAATGACAGCTCTGAGCGGAACGAATATGTCTCAGTGTTTGCTGTGCGTGAGGTGGCCAATGGTCAATTGATTTTAATGACTCGTCAAATTCAAAATAAAGAGAGATCATGAAATGGAAAAATAAATCCGATATTGAGTAATATGAGTGTATTTTGAGAAGCAAATATGTCAGCTGAACAAGACGACACAACGTTGTTTCTGAAAATTGTTGCAATTCCAAAAGCTGTTCAGATTATTGATTATCTTTCCAAACTGAAGCCTGAAAAGTGAATTTTAGTTACACATGACCCCGCCATCTGTGCGCACATTCGTAAATCCCATTAAAACTCTGCTCAATACTAAAAAATATAATAATCAATAATACACATAATAAACATACTACCACTACTCCATCAATTATCTACTGATACATACCATAAATAGTTTTGGCTATTACAATGAATACCTAACACTTGTAATAACCATTATGGCTGAATATTTGTGTTCAGTAGAACTGAAATTTGGAATTATTTAGAGCTGAATCTGATGCCGCAACTTGAATAATTGCAATTAAAAACCTGAATTTGAATTGCATAATTTGAATTTGTATTTTATACTGCAATTCTGCATAGCATCCAATTGAATTTAATTTTTCAGTTGAAAACTGATTTCAGCTCACTAAAAAATTCACTTTTTATGTACTAAATTCAAATTCGATCTCTAAATTCAAACTTCAATCTTGCAAATTACACACTTCAGCACGCTTCAATCAATTCAGATGTTCAAGATTCATTCAGGTTGCTCATCTTCAATTCGGTTCTCTCAACTCAATTTCAACCACAAAATACAACTTTTAGTCACTTTAAGAAGAAGCATCGAGTGCAGAGTAACGCCTGCATTCTTTCAACAGCCAGCAGAGGGCGACTTCACTGGTAAGAGCCAGTTCCATCAAATAATGGCAAAATAAATAAGTTTTCACACCGACTGTACTACCCTCATTAACATTTTCGTTATGAGTTTTTGATCGTTAATCGTCGTTTCCTTCGAGTCCTTGTTCAACACAGCCTGATGTTATCTTAAAAGGTGTAACTTCGATCCTTTTGGAGGAAAATAGACGATATCAACCAGTTTTGGCTCTTAGACGGGATGTGATTTGACGGCGCCGTCTGATGGCGCTGTTCAGTCCTTAGTTAACCAAGCTTACTGAACTCGATACGTAACATTGTTATAGCCTGAGTGGGCTTGAGTTAATCCTGTCGCAAATGCATTCCCTTCAGTTCACGGCACATGGTATGGGTATTTGAGCCGAACATCAACGTGCAGCATGTCGAAGCAAGACCCAAGGCGCCATTCTCAGGTTAGTATAAACATATATAATATAAGAAACACCTTTATGTACAAATGAAAGCATGCCTGTTAGATCTGGTGAATTTGGCACAGTTTGCCTTAAATTAATGTAGTAAACAAACTGTGCTTTATGTTATATGATAGAATAGCGGGTATAAAATATCCTCTACTTTCGTCTTCTTCATCTTGCATTCTTAACCTTTTGGCTTTGATCTGTTTTGATAAACGAATTAAACCGGGACGATCAATTGTTGCTGTCTTTATTATGGTCAGTTAACTTGAGATTTAATTAATTATTATAAACTAACATTTTAAGTGATCGAGATAAAATGTTTTCACACGTAAATTACGTTAATGGTAAAGCAAACGTAATTTAACTTGACTCCTTGTAACACATTCCTTACAACACCTTGGCTGTATGTTATGTTAAGCGCATTTGATGTTTTATAAAGTAGTACCTGCTTCTATTCCATACATATAGCAAACTCTGTCATTGTTTGGTGGAGTGTCATACACTGGAACTATGTATTAGATATTAAGTGATAAGTGATCGCCTCCAGTCAATGTTAGTTAAGTATTTAGCCTAACCAT
>NW_023339873.1:23456236-23458079 GCF_004916995.1 Morone saxatilis | reverse complement strand
CTTAGGTAAAGTAATATTTAGTATTGGATATAGTAGAAAAGGAATGGTAGCAAAATTCTGATGCTCTCAGTAGTAAGTCAGTAATTGGCCAAGACAAAGACATATTATGTGATTTCTGAATTATAGATAGAATACTAACGTTATAATAATTTGCTATAGATGACAAGTGTTGAGGATCTTGATGGTCTCTCTGTGTGTCAAAACGACAAGTCATCAATAAAGGTGTGCCTTTCAGCCACTCCATTTAGTTATCGTTAAAGGAGTTAGTTTTCAAGCATGTTAGCTGCCACGAAAAGTCGATAGAACAAATGGTATCACCAGCATATTCGGACATTCATTGACCCATAAGATATTCATATTTTTTGAGTGGCCACAATCACCGTAGCTAACTGCCATCAATAATTGTTAATTAATAATTATTGGGGTGTCAAGTGCATGATGTATTGTGTAGCTTCCCTAATCTACTGCTTTATTGTTAAACTTTTGACAGGTAGACAACTCAGAAGTGGTCAATTCAGCAAGACAGCTCCTAAATTTGCTCACCAATCTAACTTCTTCTCCTGACCCTGTTGGGTCCAGTGCCCACAGGCAAAGGCCCCAAGAGACTCCTAGGTGTTGTGTTAGTTTCCTCCATAAATAACACACACCCAGAGTTAACAAAGTAATAGAGATTCGAACCATTTTGAACCTTCTGAGTATGTTGTACTAGTTCAGGAAAATGTAGACTACTAAGCATAAAATGATGTGATGCATCTTCCTAACATGGTGTAGCAGACAGGGAAGGAGTGAGGACAAAGGTAGAGATGGCCGACCCAGTGTCCACACAGAAATGACCAGGTCCTTCAACACACACACACACACACATACATTTAACTTTTCACAAGCTATACCTACTGAGATGTTGAGTTGTATTGTGTAATGTTAAATTAAAACATTCTCATCACAGGTCCTTTCCTGCCCTTTTTGGATCCAAGGGAAAGCGCCACTGCATTCAAGGCCCTTCCAAACACTTAACACCAGCGAAAGACATACAACTCGCATTTTATCTCCTACCCAAGATTTCTGAGCGCACTCCCACAGGAAATCAAGAAGTTTTACATCTGCAAGCTGGTATGGGACGCAGGTCCACACTGATACCCGAGAACTACACTCATGATGAGGTGAGGCACTGTTCTACATTGACAAGAATTTTTTGTTGTCATCTAATAACTGAATAAAGTCTGCTATAAAAACTTGTTCCTCTTTTATCAGTATGATGGCATGTTTTCTATTGCTCTTGAAGGTATCTTCAACACTCAAAGATCTATATCCAAAATTGGAAAGTGTGTCTGGAGGCTGGCTGATTTACAAAGCAGCAGGTACATAGCTCTTACCCATGGCCAATCCAATTATTTAATTGACATACAGTCCATATAAATTATGTATAATCATTTGGACCATGATTAGATTGTGGCGAGTACTGTGACATTTTCACTAGAATTTAACAGCTTTTCTTGTTAGGAGGATGGGGTTCTCGAAAACTAAATATGGTGTCTCCTGAGGACAGTGGATATACTGGGCTAATGCTGAAGACTGCAAGTGGAGGCGGAAAACATGTCTTATACATTGCTCCAATACAGGAGGAACTAGAGACTCAACCACTGCCTCCTGACTCCAGGTCCTTCAACAATATGCCAAAGGCAATGTGTCACTCCTGTCACACCAGCTATCCATTACAAATCCTAGCGTTGCATGTTGAAACATGTAAGCCTTCAGATACTTATGCACAGGAGGTAAGTACAGACCCATTGTATGGATAATTTGGGGATTTGTTATATTAGAAATAGCTGTACTCTGCAAAAAA
>NW_023339873.1:23455723-23456191 GCF_004916995.1 Morone saxatilis | reverse complement strand
ATATAAAGAATATTGTGAATGTCTCTTGCATTATACTTACTTGGTAGGCCTTCATAAAATAAATAAACTGAGAACTTGGCCCTGTCAGTCATCAGATTAGTGATGAAGACCTGGATTATAGGCACCCCAAGCCTGATATGGAAGACTTGAAAATAAACTCAAATCAGAAGGTGAAGTAATTACCTTTCAAGCATCAATGGTATTCTGGTTGAGTTAAAAAGTGTTTGGACAAATTTCAAGGGACATATTACTCAATTACAGAGATTTCCTGAACATATCTTAACATAAGACATGTCTACACTAGATCTTTTTATTTCATCATCGTTGACTAATGAAATTGTCAGTTGCCGTTTGTGTTTGCTCCGCTTTACAATAGGTCTAGGCTATGTTACCTAATGAACAGTTATGCAAAAACCCATGTTGAAAGCTAAAAAACAGCAGTCAGATATCTATACAATCAAGCTAGAT
>NW_023339873.1:23448265-23455623 GCF_004916995.1 Morone saxatilis | reverse complement strand
CAGTAGTTGAATGGTGTTTGTTTGTGTTAAAAGAAATGGTTGCAGGCATAGAGCAGTGTCTGTTTGAGGGTGACCAGACTGGAAAATGTCCTAAATATTCCATGTTGGATCTGGACCAAGCAAATTTCAGGTATGCCATGCTTGAATACAGTGCCGTCTATATAAGTCCTGGATTTTGGTTTAAGATTTGTTTTTAATGGCCAATTATTTTGAATCGCATAGGCTAAATGCTTTTGCTAAAGATAGTGGCTTGTGATCTTTTCAGCAGTATTCCTAGTCTTCAGGACATTAAATATGTTAAACCTCCAAAATCCATTAATTTCTTTTCTAGGAGTGCTGGTGAAATTTGGGCTTGCAAAGTCTGGCTCAAGTGGACCACCACCCCAGCTGCCTCAAACTTTGGTGCTACAAGTACCTGTGTGATGGGGATATGCAGATACAGAACATTACCAAAGAGGATGTCTGTGATGCTCAGTATACATCCCTTATCTTCCAGGCAAGAGCTCTTAAATGTTTTAAATGCTGTAAAATGTTTGGTATCACATCTTTGTAATACAGAATTCCCAGCTGTAACAGAATTCTTGAAAATTAAGGAATTTGCTTAGATTTCATTCGGGACAGGGACAATCCTGGTGTTTACTTTTTTCACTCCCTTTTGTCATACAGTGTTTGTTCGATAGTCACCATTGATATTGTTTCATTTAGTCTAGAAACGGAGCTTTGTATTCATTTCTTGTTAAATTTGTAGATAAAGGCCCATGTTTACAACACCACACTTTCAGTTGGTCCAGATTAAGCAAAACATTAATTATTACTCTATTTGCTGGATATGGAATCCTGTAGTAGGTCAAGAAAGTCAGAGAAAGGTCAGGAACTTTTTGGGTCTTTTTAAGGTTGAGTCAGCCACAGACACTACAATGACTGAACTGATGGAGGACATTTTGAGCTGTGGCTATCATGGACCTGTTAATGTTGAAAAGAAAGAAGAAATAGTTCGGTATGTTTGTTTTTACACTTTGCACTTGTCATGGATGTTTGTTAATGTTCAGGTTTAGATGTTTGATCTTTAACTCCATTTTTTAAATATCTTAGTGCTGTTGTTCTCCATGCCACACTTCGGCTGCTGCCCCTTCTCTCCCAGCTACACGAAGGTCTGAAACTGTATGGTCTCGCTGATCTAATGAGCCAATACCCAAACATCTGCCAACCACTCTTTGTCCCAGGGGTGGAGGTGAAGGTGAGTTAATGTTGGCTTTAGTAGGGATGTACTGATAAGAATACTTTTAACTTCTAATAGTGATGTCAAAATATCCGCTAATCAATCATATCCTTACTTTGACCTTTAAATATTTGTGTGGGTTCAATGGACTATAATAATTAAGACATTTATTTGTGTTTAGACATAAAGCATCTTTCCCGTGACAGATATAAAATTATATTAGCCAAATATCTGGCACCAATAATAATATCTGTGCATCCATCATAGATGGATATGTTTTATGTGACTTGGGTCCGGAAGCTATATGTAGCCTATACATGTAATTTGGAGAGCATTTGACACTGGTACTATCAACGAATGCAAAAGCAACTCATGTGACCACTGTAGACAAATCTGTCACAACACAGAGTCCAGTTCCTTGAAGAGGGTGATACACATACACACACATACAGAATATACAAAGTTAGGTTCAAGTCCTCCACTTTAAGAATATGCCTGTGCGCAGTGGAAATTGAACAAAATTCAAGCCTTTTTTGTCCATCCATAAAACAGTAAATCATCAAGGCAACAAGCTGACTTAATAGTCTTATCATAGTGTAGTGCACATAGACAATGTGGTACTATGCTTGATAATCACTAAAGCACATGCAGTGTTACGTCACAAGACTAGAAACTGCACTTGCCACCTGTGGACCATTTAATTAGTGGCCATTTGTTGAATGGCTGTGTGCCATTAAATGACAAACATGTCTAAAAGGGGAAAAAATGAATTTCAGGATATTGTTGCTTGGACTCTAGGTTGCATGTCATTAAGCCATTTTGTTTTGGGTAGAGTCACAATGCTACTTTGTCTCACTAGGCTGATGCTGACTTTGTGTTTGCTACGTGCCATCCTGAGTTCAGTGAGAAGGGCTCCAACAAAGAACAGGTGGAAATGAGCATTATGAACCATCTTCAGGACTTCTTGCAGGAGCTGGAAACATGTAATTGCTCATTTAGTTTTTCTTGCAAACCATATTGATTACATTTCCATTTTAAGTATACGTATGTCAGAGATTACATTTCCAAATTCTACCCCTGTGCTAGTACAGCTTAACAATGTCCAGTCTTTCATATACATGATTGGTTGCTTTATCTGCTTTAAAAGGTGATCATCCAGAGGTAGGTGACTATCCAGGTCCCCTCTCTCCCAGCACATTTCTGCAGTGGCTTACAGGACAGGGCCACATTCCTATCTTGCCAGAGGAGAAGATAAACTTCAGAGTCTTTGTGCAGTTCAATCACACCTGTCACATCCAGTATGGTGTTCATACAGTTTGCTACCCAACAGTTGCAGCATGTAGTAATACAATCAGTCTGCCCGTTCAGCATATGAAAACTTACACTGACTTCAAACAAGTCATGACAGAAGCCTTCCATCTGGGACAGGCATTTCATCAGGTTTAGGGTAAATGTTGCGGTTTCAAATATGCTGTGCTAAATGGATGTTTCATGGTTCAAGTACAGTGCATACACATTCTGACTCAAGTTGTTAGTTGAGATATTTGTTAATCCTTTTTTGTAAGATATTGAAGAATACAGTAGTTACTTTTCGATTAGCACTCAATATGAACAATACACTGCCATTTAACGTTAACGCAGTCATTCTTTTAGTCCTGTCCCTTGAAAAAAACATCCGCTAACATTTAGTTATTTGAGATGCTTTTTTATTCTCCTTTGGGATGCAGGCAAAAACATTTCCAAAAATAGTACAAATGTTTACAAAGGCTTATTGTTTAATTTTATTTTACAAAGTATGCATCATTACAGCATTTCCATATGTGCATTGTAACATTAAAATGTTTTTGTCACATTAAAATGTTTTTGTCACAGAAATGTCCTTCACCAAGTTCTTTGGCATTTTATTTTAGGTTATTTAGTTTCCATTAGTTTTAGGTGACTGGAAGGTGTAGTATAAGTAACCACTTGTGCAAGAGAACACAGTATGAATAATTAAAAGCTCTTAAAATGTAGATTGGCAACAGTTGTGGAAGAAGTACTTAGATATTTCACGCACTGTAAGTAAAAGGGTCACAAAATATAATGTATAAGGGGCCGTGAGGTGATTAATGGGGTAGAAAACTTGTAAAATACTCTGGACTTCTCTAATATTTGATTATTAGTGAAAATCTGGATCTATTTGGGATTCAAATATTTATTTAAATGACAAAAACCTAAAAGGAGTTAAAAAAGTCCCATGAACAACAAATAGACTTCTGAAACATGACAATGTCGCCAAAGTAGACCAGGCACTGGTTTAAATCTTCATGTCGTTGTACTTAAGTATTTAAGTACTCATTTACGTTCCACCACTGCTTGGAACAGGTATAACTCAATGATCTTGAAGTAGGTACAAAGCATGTGAGAGTGTGGTCAAATAAATGTCTCTTCCAAAACTATATGAATGAGAAAGGGGATCAATGGCAAGGCGGAGAGTTTCAATGTCTTCAGCCTTCAATGGACATTCAATTTCTGGCACTGTAATACCTGGGTTGGCAGAGTTACCATGGGATAGTCCTGAGCTCTCCCAATCAATATCCTCGATTTGGATTTCCTTAAAACAAGAGAAGAGAAGATAAGATAATTCCTTTATTTATCCCCCTAAGGAGAAATTAGAAATTAAATCATGTTTAGTGGCAGAACAAAAATGTCACTGCCATTATTACTCAACTGCCACATTTTCCTCAGACACCTCTGGCTCTCTGGTGGGGTGCTGCAGCATGCCAAGCTCCCACAGCTGGTTTGGGGAAAGGTAACCCTCTGTCCTGATAGGGTGATCATTCCAACCAGCCGAAAACTTGGCCAAATCCACCTTGAGTCTAGGAAGGAAGGTGTACTGAGCACAGAAGAGGTGAAGACTGTCTGAGATGTTGAGGGATCCATCTTCCTCCAGGCTGTGCAATACATCATAGCAAATGTGTGTAACGCCTGTCCAAACATCCCTCCATAGGCGCTCGATTCTACAGTTCATAAATACATACAACGTTCACCACAGGTTAGTCAAACTATGTAAAATAATTATTATCATCATTGCAAAAGGCATACTTTACCTCTGGTTGTGCACACTTTTTCCACTTAGAAAGCTTCCACATCCTGTGCCTCTCACAGTGAACATCATCTGGGCAATGTCAACATTTTCAACTCCCTGGTCACCTCTAACCCTGTAACACATTAGATTTCGAAACTAGTATCCACACAATAAATCCACAAAACAAAGTTCTCAATTACTCATCATTTCCTGACACAAGAAGTTCATGAAAACTAAATGCAGTATTGAATAAATCCTGACAATTACATGCCTAATAAATTACTGATGACACACTTTAACACTATTCAAAATAAATTGACTGAAGCATTACTTACTTGTACGGCCATCCATATTCCCCAACTCCACCCAGAAAAAACTCAAGTGCAGTACTGGCTGTGTTGTTGGTTGCAGCATTAAGGTACATGATCTACAGAAAGAAAAATTGGACATGAGTAACAGTTATGAAATTATTGGCATTAGATATAATTCATTATCAAAATATTTCCTTTAGCAGGTTGATTTTCTTATTTGTGGGCCTGTAAAGCCCTTAGAGAAAACATATTTGTGAATTTGGGATTAAAATAAAGTTGATCAAGACAAGACATACTTATCTAATAACTGATATAACAAATAATTTGTAGAAGGTCAAATCCAAGACTACATGAAATTGTGTCAGGCGGAGAATAATATATATGCAACAGAAACAGGGACAAGAAAATAACATATTTGTGGGCAAACCTAAAAATCTCTATTTAAATCTATGCTGTGGCCTACACCTGTAAAGCCAAAACACTTTAAATGACACATTTGTAAACTGTTATAAGGTAAAATATTGATTGTCTGATGAATTATAATCGCAATATTATGAAATGTACCTTCCTAGAGAAGCCATCAATGCCACCGAATATCACCATGTTATATCTGGTGAAAAAAGGACATGGTTTAATTAAAAAGACAAAAGACACACAATCACTTTGCTACAAATACCAATACATTACAGTGACAAATATTTCTGGTAATGCTATATTACAAGAAATTCCAAAAAAACACACCTGATGAGTTTGTGATTGGTGTCTATGTGCTGCAGAAAATGTGGGCCTTGAACAGAGTATTTTCGCCTAACCACACAGCCCATACTTGTCATTCTTGATAAGATGCCTTCTGTATCAATACTGTGCATTGAAGCCCTCATTCTGGCCCATTGTACATGGTGCCCATCTGCTTGAAGACACCCCTTGACAATCTGGTATCCAGCATGAGGTATTCTAGATTTGATGGCTATCACTTCCAAATCCAGAGCATCATCAGACATGGTGGAGTACAGACCCCTAACTGACATATTGTACTCTTGCATCCTCCTGTTGATGGTACTTCTTGAGACTCCAAGAATGTCTTCCTAAGCACTCCTGAATGAATATGTTCTGCAAAAGCAATGTAATGAATTGTTAACATCTACCACCTAATGCAACACATTCCATTAGATGGTGCTATTCTTTTCTAATACCACAATAAATCATTGAAATACTACTTATTTTCTGACATCATGACATACATTAATAGTAAGGTTATTATTAGTATAATTTTTTTGTGGAACTAATGATATCCCAAATTGCAGATGTGAGATATAGAGAGGTAGCGAGATAATGTAGGCTAATAATCTAATTATTTAAATTACTTAACTATAAATAAATTCTAATATCAATGTGATGGTAAGACATGGGAGTGTGTGGAAGTGTGATGGACGCTATGTATGAGGAACCACCAAAATTATTAAATAGTAGCAAATCACATATAATTCTATGTGAAGAAAGCCATTTGGATGTATGAATGTTACACTATTTGGCCAGATATGGTTTCTTATACCATAGTAACAGTACTAAAAACTCAATTGTAACTGTCTGGATAGTGCCCATAATCACTTACCCCAAGCTAAAATTTTTGCAGACCGCACAGCACGCTTTGGACAAAAATGTATCTCCCAAAGTACACTGTATTGTTTTATCTAAGCTTTTCCTAAATTTGAACACCTATGAATTCAGCTTGTTCATGGCTACTTCACTTTTTCAAGTCACCGTTCTTATCATGTCAATGGACCAACTCTTCTATCACTATAGCCGATCCTGCAAATTGACATAACGCAAATCTCATTCTATAATCGTTAACATGTTTTTAATTCATGGAAAATGTTATGGCTGGACAAGCTAGACTTTATTATGTAACATCACGTCATTTTTGCTTATTGCAAACATTTAATTTAAATGTATAATAACTGACAGTTTCCTTATGCATGATGACTTACAATTAATAACATAATGGTCACCCCATCTGCTGATACAACTGGGGACAAAAGTATGTTAACTGATCAAACAATCACTATATGAGCTTATTTTTACGCTACAGTATCCTCTATTGGCAAATATTTTCAAATATTTCTATCTTCACGTGCTAGTAGGCTAATTTAATGATGAACATGAAACTTAAGTTTTTGCTGGCTGACAAAACAAAACTCTACAACAATACGTATACTTTACATTGGTTAAACAGTTAAAATATCGGAGTTGAATTTAGATGTATTAGTTTTGGAAACTGTGAAGCCTCCCACCTAAAAATGGGTTCGAACTTTTATGTAGCTTACAAAATTCAGGTTAAACAAACAAACAATTCAGATCCTCTAAATTCAAGATTATGCAAGAAAAACATAAAGCAGTCCTCTAAATTCAAATTCAGGATCGCTCAGCTCAAATTTCGGGAATTCTCTCCCCCAACTCCAAATTTCAAAAACCCACCAAAAATACCAACTTTAAGGTCACAAAGCAAAACAAGGCGGAGGGTCACCACAAGGAGAGAGCAATCGAGGCAGATCACAGCTTTTTGAACCCGGGACGGACCTGTAGCAAATTAACCTTAAATCAACAACACAACCACCTGAACAGTGCCGCGAGTCGTGGCCGGAAAGAAAAGACGATTAGGCTTGTAAGGGACTATTGATGTAGAACGTTACCCTTCATCGATCATGGAGAGGAGACATAGGGTCAAAACACGGAAGATGCAGTTTACCATAGTTATTGTTAA
>NW_023339873.1:23444947-23448240 GCF_004916995.1 Morone saxatilis | reverse complement strand
TTTAAACTGGTTTAACCAATTGTAAAACATGTTGTAAACGTGTTGTTTTGTCAGGCCCAGGCAAAAAATCTTAAGTTTTCATGTTCATCATTAAATTAGCGCTACTAGCACTGTGAAGATAGAGAAATATTTGAAAAATAATTTGCCAATAGAGGGGATACTCAAGCCGTAAAAATAAGCTTCATATAGGTGATGTATTGATTCTAGGCTACTGTAGAAACATAGCAGTTAAACACGGTTGCCAAGGAAGGCGACCCATGGTGTCTGTAGATAATAAAAGCTCATTCTAAGGAGACATAATTAATCTTTTTTCATAGTTATGCATATTATACTCCATTTCTGCCAATAGATCCTCCTAGATCCTAAATGTTACACACTGGACCTTTAAACACCATTCTTCCATGTCATCACCGTCTGAGACAGAGAACAGTGGATCTACTGACTACCATGTCATTAGAGAACTCTGAGTGAGAAGTGAACTCTGCTTTCAAGCATTAATGCTATTCAGATTAAAATATAAAATATACTCCTCAGAAGAAACCATTTCATGAAAAGATGCAAGATGCCAGTTTAGTTAATATCATGCCTTTTACCCTATAGATGTTGGCAATCCACCACATAAAGTCTCCTCATCAGTGTCTTTGCCATGGCACGTACAGTATAAATCTGCAGACATGCTTCAGTCTAATGTAAATTATCCACTAAGAATCATTCTTTAAGATTTACTCAACCGGTGGTTGATTTCTATTTTAGAAGCAGCTCTGTTTCATGAAAATGCTTTTGCTACTACAACACCAAGCTATAAACTGTGATTGAGAGATGTAAATGAGTATTAAAAGTTCCATAGTTGCACAGAAAAAGCCTAAGCCACTCGGGCTTGGTTTCCTAAGGGGAAAATTAGCATTTAAATGAACTTTGAATGCAGCTTTTGAAGGAACAAAGATGATGTTAGCATGAATGTATGCATCTGTGAAAGCAGACTGACGTGTGGATGGTGTAAAAAGCATACAGCAGTGTAATGCAACCTAACACAGCAGCTCCCCTGACTGCTCACATTCGGCTCATCTTTCTCACCTGCCATCAGATGAAAGCGGCTCAGTGGTGGCTGCTATCTGTGCTGACAGCTCTGGTCATGGCTGCGGTGTGTTGTGCCGCCAGGGCCTGGTGGAGTTACCTCGACCAGCATACATCAAGCTGTCTGGTCCAGAATCTCCTGCACGGACACCCCCACCTCCTTCTCCTTCCTTGCTTGGAAGCAACATGTCTGCACAGGCAAGCTATCAAGCCTGCCTCGTTTGTTCCTTGTTCAGACATAGATAACGCAAAGCTGTGTGGTGATGGCTGTCCAAGCATGATGACTGCATGACCTCCAACCAACACAGCCACATTCCCAGACTCCAGGTTTTGTGTGTGAGGAGACAGGATCCTCCTTGCTAAGGCAGAACCTCACCAGACGTTTTTCAGGAATGATGACAGCAGGTGTTTTATGTATCCAAGCAAGAGACAAGTCATTTGTGTTCTTCCTGGCCAGCTTCTTGATGCTTTCTTCCAGCTTGGGCTTCTGGTTTGAGTGCAGTCACATGGTGATAATGTATTCACGTGTCATTGTCAGTGTAAACCTGTACTTGCAGTGGCTTAACAAAGCAGAGCGAGGGAAACCTAAACTACATCCTGTTAGAGCACACAGGAAACCAGCCAGAACAGTCTCCTTTCAAACTCCATGCACTTTTGTGGTCACAGATTTGCGAACATCATGTAGATAAGATGAATTTCAAAAAGAAAAAGAATTCATGCACTTCAGCATATTAGTTCAAAGTGCTCCGAAACCTGGAAAGTGACTACATGCTTCAGGGTGAAAAAGGATATAGGGCTTTGCAGTGTGCAATTATACATAAAACGGTTTCCTTTGTCTTCCCTGGTGTACTTCTCAAAGGAAGAAAGAAGAAAAAGTGTGAGAAAAGCATTTTTTACACCAGAAAATACATTGAAGCCAAAGCTTTTAAAGAAGCATGTCCAACTGTGGTGTCCATATTTCTTCCCTGGTACAATTTCATGACCTGTAGAATACCATGGTCCATATTGACTGTGGTCTTTATCTATAATGTATATGGTAAATAAATAATCATCCACCTTGCTGGCGGCAAGTTTTTCCTAAGGTAGGAAATAACAGTGTTGAGTCAAAAGAAAAATAGCACTCCTCCAAACATCACTCATCCCGGCATGTCTTTTCTGTCTGGGAACTTTCTGGAGACAAAGAGGTGGTCCAGATGACTTCTCTTTCATGTCTTTACTCAGTCCTGTGAACAGGCTGACCCGGCTCTCAGCCTGACTGAGCTGTTTTGACAGAGATGGGACCAAGCCATATTTTTGCATGTCTCAAGTAAATGGTAAATGGTAAATGGACCTGTACTTCTATAGCGCCTTTTTAGTCTTCCAACCACTCAAATCGCTTTTACACTACATGCCACATTCACCCTTTCACACACATTGTCAAGGCCATCTAACAGAAACTAACTTATTCATACACCGATGCTCAGCATCGGTAGCAATTTGGGGTTCAGTATCTTGCTCAAAGATACTGACATGTGGCAAGGGGAGAGCCGGGGGACACAAACTACCTTCGAGTATGGACGACCCGCTCTGCCTCTGAGCCAGTCAACACAGGCAACTCTCAAGTCAAGACTAACTAATCCAAAGTCAAGACTGTCAAATGTGATCTTCACCAAATGTACTGCCATATTAACATCAGTACGAAGGAAACTAAATTGTCTTATCTTATAATTTTTTCTATGTGGTGCTCAGTAACCTAATGTTAGTTCTTCATTGTACTCTTCTTCAACTTAGGTGGATGCTGTCGAATTGGTTCAAACAAAGTGGATCTGGTGGAATGAATAATTTCAATTTCAATTCCTATTTTATAGCGCCATATTATCACAGAAGTTTCAAGGACACTTTTCAAATAGAGCAGTCTTTTTTTTTTTTTTTGACAATCTCTTATAAGCGTAGTTGATTCAGGAAATTAAGGAAAATTAATTGATTCGAGGGACACTTTACATAACATACTTTTTCATTTATGGGATTGTATTTGCGAATCAAAAGGCTCAAGTCTAAGTCATGAGTCGTTGGTGTTAAAGTCCAAGTCTCAAAACTGAACAGCAGCAGCTTGTTTCGTCAGTCTGTGAAAATATAACATTAGCTTAAATGTTTTATTTATATATCTGGTGTTACACATGACTTAACCAGCAGTTTGTCATTATTATATAAGTGAAGAGGGGCGGATCTAGAGAAATATT
>NW_023339873.1:23442256-23444847 GCF_004916995.1 Morone saxatilis | reverse complement strand
TGTTGTGAAATACACGTCCCAGAGCTGTAGGGGGAGCTCGTTGAGAAAACATGCGATGACAAAAGTGAAAACCAGCGAAGAAATGGCTAGAGTTGCTAAGTTCCCCTTTAATAATAAATATAAGCTATTGTAAATTTGTCTCGATGATGAACTTAAAGGTTATTTGAAGTTGACTGAAGTTGACTGATACTAATTCAAGTTCATTTAGATGAAATTCAGAGTGAAAAAAAAAAATAATAATAATCTTAATTTGTACCCATGTGATGTATCATTTCCCTAAAAAAATAATGTATTTAGTGTAACACAGAAGTAGTTAGAAAAAACTACTGGGCCCTCCCAAACAATCCTTGCTATTTACTTCAACAATCCCTATTCATAAGCACAACAAACTAGTTTATAACACCTGTACATTTATTACAAAATATTTATTAATGTATAATAGTTCTCAATAATTATAACTTTTATTATTACAACTGTGTTTCATTCATTATCTGTTTATACAGCACCGCCTACTTACGGGTACCAAAGTAAAGTGTCCATGAAAATAAGAATAAGCAAAACAGCCTAGGGAGGGCTCAGAAGGGTTAATGAGTCAAACAGGAAGGACAAACAGGAAGGCCTCGGCTGAGGAGGTTACAGCGTCACAAGATCTGCCAAGCTATAAGCAGTCTGGACTTAAGGAGGAAGTCTGTTATCTCAAACTTGTCCGGGTCTTGTGGGACTAATTAATTAGAGTTCTGCATGTTTTGATACTGACAGAGACAAAGAAGAGATGTAGGGGAAGACGAGGAGAGAAAAAACAGAGAGGAATCGAAGGTCTCCGGAGAATCCAGCCTGTGTAATGACATGCACGCCTTTTTCTGTACCTCACCAGCATCCCCCTGTTGTTTTCCTCAAAGGTGCATGGCGCAAGACAAAGAGAATTATTGATGAAGGCTGGGCCTGTATTGAGCTGTTGTGTTGCCAGAACATGAGTATAGCTCATACTCAGACCTCCTGCTGCCTTTCACACTGCCACCATGAGCACAGACATTAGCATAACACCGCTACAAATGAGTGGGGAATGAAATCGCAGTTGGGAAGGGATTTCTAGGAACATTCCTTATCCAGGGATCAATTTTGCGTGTGATTAAACACAGTTAACTAATTATGGTGACAGCATGAGTTATGATTATGGGAAAATGATATGAGTTACAGCGAGGCAGTGTAAAAAACCCAGCTTTGATTTATCTGGAGCAAGAACATTTGAAGCCAGAGGAGAAAAATGGTATTAACACATGCAAAACATATTAATACATGGCTGATGCACATCCTACTAAAGAGTATCAGTCTTCATCACGTTAATGTTGCATGGTGTTCAGTGGAAAAGTGAAACACTGAAGAGGAAGAGTGAAAACCAGCACCGACAATGGTCACTTTTTTATCCATTTTTATCTGTAAAATATTAAGTGTTCTTTTATACAAATGAAGACCATTAACTGTGGTGGGATAATTACTGGGTTATAGCTTTGTCTTTTGTAGCCCTCGGTCAAATAGACATAGAATCAGTGTCATGTTCGATGAACAGAAACACAGAAAGGGCTTTACAGTTATGAAATAGAAATCAGGATCATGTTTCTCAGTATTGACGTTTTAAGAATTTGTGATAATTACTCATCATTCTTTAGAATCTTAATATTTATATTACATTGAAACATTTGAAACTAAACTCCTTTTTATGTTTATATCAAAGGTCAAAAAAACTAGAGTGCCAATGTATTGTTGCCCTGAATATGGATTATGTACCTAAAACTGGACATACACTGGATGATTTTAGAAATGTTACTTTTAACTCCTTATGTATGATGTGTGTGCAATGTAAAGCCAAAGCCCACTATTTATGTGCTCACACTGTACTGTGACTGCTTTTGTGCATACAATTAATTTTGGTTTTATTGTATTTTGTAGGAGTTTTATGGGGCGCCAGCCTGGCAAACATTGTCTAGTCACACTCATACAACCTCATTATATTAGACATTTATAGCAGGAAAAAGAACCATCAACAGAACTTTTTTTTTTCAATAGTAGAAAATGTATTTCTAACTTCATAGAAAAAATAAATTGTTGGCTTATTACAGTATGGTTCAAAGGTCAAGCTATGACCTGAGTGCTGTAAAAAATAAAGTCCTTCAGCCCCTGCAGACCAGTTCGACTATTTAAATGGTAAATGGTAAATGGACCTGTACTTGTATAGCGCCTTTCTAGTCTTCCGACCACTCAAAAGCGCTTTTACACTACATGGCACATTCACCCTTTCAACACATCATCAGTGATGAAAGTCCATTGAACAGAACTAACTCATTCACCACAATTCACACACCGATGCACAGTATCAGGAGCAAATTCGGGGTTCAGTATTGCTCAAGGATACTCGGACATGTGGTTGGAGGAGCCGGGTTGTTGGTTCTAGAATCGAACCAAGCCTTCCGAATTATGACCACCGCTCTGCCTCTGAGCCACACCTCCCCTTAACATGATTGTCAATAGTTTTGGTTCAAAGCTCCAAGACAAGGTATAGAAACAGTTTAATTTAGAATCTATAAATAATACAT
>NW_023339873.1:23437136-23442156 GCF_004916995.1 Morone saxatilis | reverse complement strand
TTCTGTTCGATGGACTTTGCCATCACTGAGTGAATGTGTGTAAAGAGTGAATGTGGCACGTAGTGTAAAAGCGCTTTGAGTGGTCAGAAGACTAGAGAGGTGCTATATAAATATAGTATTATAGTTACTATTATATAAGTTTGTTACTCCATTATAGTCAATTAAATTAAGACGCATCCACCACTATAGCCACAATTGCAATATAATATTGTTTAATTTCCCATTATTTTCTTCATTGAGTTGCGTTGAAGCTCCTTATCTGATATACTGTATTTAACATAAATGAACTACTGACTCCCTGGAGACAGCAGTCACTGTAAGACACAGCCATCATAGAAAAATGTTTCTTATAACTTATTTCTAAACAACAAAACAGATTGCTAGTTTTGGAAAGTTGTATTGCAAGTTATTTTGCGAATTCTGTAAACCAATAGTGTATGATACTTTCAAAGAGGACCCATGGCAAACATGAACTCAATAAATAGTTCCATCCATTAAAATGGTACTTAAAACACAAAATGATATAAGGCCCTTAAGAACACACTGATTGACAAAGTCATGAAAAATTTTAATTATAGAATAAAGCCCTTGTGAGATATGATAAAAAGTGTACCTGTGGGGTTTGCAGGTACCCCAGTTAGTAAGATGAGGGTTGGCCAAAGCACAACGAGCTGTAAATGATCACCTAAGCTGATATGGCAGAGATGCAGAGGTGCCAAAAGTACACATTACTCAAAAAGTATAAAGTAAAAAGAAATGTTCATGTTATATTTTTGCATCTTTTTGGTCATGTTATGTCTGTCGTGCGTGAGGTCTGGGTGTTGGAAAGGTGTGCAATGATGGGAAAAAAGAAAAAACTTCCTCTCAAATGCATTACAACTAAAGTAATGAGCATGTTTTTAGAAGGTAGAGTAGGTAGTAGTAGTGCTTTCATTTGTTTTAAAAAGTAGGGAGTAAAATTAAAATGTTTCCAGAAAAATAAAGTAAAGAACAGATACCTGAAAAACTACTTAAGTACAGAAAAGTATTTATACTTTGTTACTTCCCACCGCTGCGAATATGTTAGCAAAGTTGCTCATTTACATATCCAGCAGACCTGATTTGGTCTCCACCAGCTATGTTCACCAGCTTGTCTGTAACTGTGTCAGTCTCCTGTTTGGTCCTGATCAATAAGTGTACAGGGGTTTTATTACAGCTCTTTTATTGAAAACAGCTGCTTACTGCAGCTGGAAATAAGGGTGTTAAATAAGGCCCTAAAACAGCTCTGTCAGGCAATAATTATCTGTGGGTTTGTCACTGCAACAACTAATATAGCTTAGTTATTAGACATAGACAAAACATACTTCAGTAGTGCCCTGCAGGTGAACTACCAGTCCACATTCCGTCCCACCCACCGTTTAATATACTTGCCCTGGAAAGCTACTGCTTATATTTTTCATACAATAAGATGTAAAATTATGTTTTTTTTTTATTCAGCATAGCCACATCCCCTAAACCTGCTCTGTAAGCTTGTACTTCAATTGGTGATTTTCTTCCAATAACCCCACAGAAGGGACTTGTTGCATTCAACTGTGGGCTTTATGTGTAGGTGGAGAGAGCAACAGCAAAAGCATAAATCACCTCCCCAAGGAGTAACTGCAGTCATTAGGATACATCCTTTGGATCAGGAGTGTACAACCAGAGTCTGTAATCATTACTGAGGACACTGAAGTCACGTCCTTGATTTGTTTCTGGGAATTTGGGGGTTCATGGAGGAAACTAAAAACTTCCTCTTTTAGGCTGACAATTTGCATGACCATGGGTTTGAAATGCCATTTAGAGCTGTGCGTTGGGAAATAAGGCTTTAATTTAGGTGTCTGTAATTTCCTAATACCTTCTGAGAAATATTCCATTTAGAATTGAGTCATTTGGTCATAATTATAGGGAAAAATTAATGTTCTGAGACAGTTTGGTTTAGCATATGAACAGTTTGCTTTCCAAATGTATTTCCTTTTAAATAATCAGATAATTGAATTTTTTTTTTTACTTCAGATTTTTATTATTTTTAACAAAGGCCTCCCAAAAATGTTTCTTTCACACATCTTGCGCTGGAATTACACAACGGCGAAATAAGCAAATAAACAAAGTATGATTCCCAGTGTCTGTCATCATGCTAGACATCAACAGTAGCATCAGATTTCTCCCAAAAATACTGTATATTTGTAACCACAGATGTTCAGAAAGCTAACATTGTTAACATCTTTGGTGTAACGTTAACAGAGTGGTAGTTTGGTTCCTTTAGTCAGCCCTACAGTGTGTAGATAAACTCAGGTTGCAGTGTAAATGTTAATGTGTGTTGTGTTGTTGTTTATGTAACGTTACCTCTGTGTCTTCTTGTACCCTTCACTGCAGACTGTAAAAAGTTAGAATTAATTACCATTAGTTAGAGCTATGAGTCAGGCTAAAGACAATTAAAATAGTATAAAACCAGAGGTCTCCCAAATACGTTTTAGAGCTGGAAGCCGCGGTTCAAATGCAATAAATCTGATGAAAAAAAATCACAAGAGACCCCAATGACTGCTAGCAACCAACTAGGTAACATATCACACCCACAAGCCAACCTTTCTTAGAGGTGAAGGATCAGCCAGAAACACACAGTTGCAGTTAGGCTGTGGGTGTGCTAACCAGGTGTCAAGGAAGTATTTAGATCCATTAAATAAAAGTACTAAAACCAGCCCCACTGTGAAAATACTGCACTACAAATTCTGCATTCTATCCTTACTGAGGTAAAAATTTACTTAACGAAGTCATTGTGCAGTAAAATGGTCCCTGTGAGTGTTACTACTACACTACTACATATTCTGGATAAATAATTACTGCTGAATTAATATTGCAATATATTGTATTGTATAATATTTTAATGGGTATTTTGGACCTTGGGGCCCTACATTTTGGGCACCATGCCATAATAAATTTGTATTTATCAAAGCCCAAAATGGCCTTTCCCTAAAAATGACTTAATTCCAGAACTGCTATGGTGAAAATATTGTACGAGAAGAAACAGACTTTATTTTGCTAACTGGCATATTTTATCCTGGACTCACCTTCACTCAAGGAGGTCTGGTGAAAAACAAAGTTGCTGATAGAGTCAATACAAGCCAAACCTTTTATTGGTGTACGTAAAAGAAAAGCACAGAGAAGCATCCCAGTTTACATAAAGTCATATAATGCTAATGAAAATAAATAATGTCCCTGGTGAAATTTTATGAGTCTGCAGCTTCAAACCCCTGGTGAGCCCTTCCCAGTGAGTCCTCACATATTGTAACTGCTGGAATAGCTAGCCTATAACATTATTATGTTATGATATAACAATATTTTACAAGCAATGAAAGCAGATGTAGTAGACTGACCATGAAACACAAAGCCTGCTGATGGAGAACTGCCGATGGTCTCCTATTATGATCCAAAGTAACTCCAGTCCTGGTCCTTGTCAGCAGTCACACCAGGTTAAAACTGGTCAAACCTAGCCAACTTAGCATCTTTAGCCATTCAAAGCTAGAGTCTGTGCAGTAGTGAGTTGGGTTGGTGCTGCAGTATCGAGATTCTGCCCTTATACCTGGCCGACTAAATCACAAGCAGGGCTCGGCCATCAATCGAGGTGAAACCCTTTTTATAGCTTCAAATAACAGAAAATCTGAAAAATTAACACTTGAACATAAATATACATATATAATAAAAACTACTTAAAATGACATAAACCATCTTTGGGAAAATGTATTTGACATGTATTTAGATTTTTTTTGTTTGGCCCTCCTGCATGTAGGCAATGGGTTTTATGACCTATACTCCAGTCAGCCACCAGGGGGCGACATAGATATTTTGGCTTCACTTTTGGAGAGCTGTCATATCATTCATCTTTATATTTGTTGATGGTTCCAACTAAGAAGAAAAGGAAGAAGCAGAAGAACCAAATTACCTAGCTTGGAACTGTTTGAATTACGGAACGATAAATGTCATAATCATATTCCAGTCCAGTCTCATGCCAAAGTTGAAGTGTTGGTTTATATGCAGTCAAGTGAGCAATAACATCCAGTTTTAAAATAAAGCTTGTGTGGTTAACATTGTGAAACAGTTGTATGTTTGGTTAGGATTAGCCACCAAAGCTACTATAGTAAAAGATTGCCAGGTACCTTTTGTAACTTAGGGTTAGGGTTAGGGGGTTAAAAGAAGTCAATGTTGGTTTTTGGTTTCAAGCCTAACATGAACACCGGTCTCCTGGGTGAGAGTCCTATGTTTACTTGGCCAATCCACCCATCTACCCCACCACCTCCATATGCAGACTTTCTGTCTCTTTATACTAAATCTGGCAGGTGAAGCCCTGCAAGTCCACAAATGATGCTAAGTGGCACCTACAGCGTCATATGTTCAGAGCAAGCGGCAGTATTTTATGAGTTGCTAGAGGTACCCCCCATGGACAACAACACAGAACTTAAGCATAGCAGTGTCAATGGTCACCCACTAACTTCCCATACACATTGTACTGGTTTAACTACTACAAAAATGTTGTCACAAGACATATTCTGCATTTCTGATCATTAAGAAATAGAACAGAACAGTTGGACGGGTTTTCTTTGGAGGCCTTTTCCAGTGACTTGCTTATTCAACTTTTTGTTTATTCAGAGATTATTGCATGCTTTCACCACCTTTTTAGTTGGGTTTAGTATTTATTTTCTTCTTTGACACTGCCACAGGCCTGGGTTTTATGTCCTGCCACAGAACACTGCAGTGTTTAACCCTTTTAGAATCAGAATCAGAATTGGGTTTATTGCTAAGTAAGTTTTTACACATACAAGGAATTTGAATCACAAAAAATCAAGTACTTTTCTAAATATAAATAAAGATAGAAAGATCTAAAGCTGCACAAGAATGATATTTACAATGTGCAAGAGAAAAACCAACAGAATTGCATTAATGTAATGCATATATAAAGTGTGGGTATAAGAGTCAGTGTCAGTGGGGATGGACTCGATGATGGTGGTGT
>NW_023339873.1:23433623-23437036 GCF_004916995.1 Morone saxatilis | reverse complement strand
TGAATTGAATTGAATTACTTACTGCAGCTTTAAGTTACATCATGTGCTAACCAAGTCGTTTTTGTGCCTCCCTTGGGTACCTACAGTGTCATATTTTGAATAGCATAAGAATGAAGACATTGTCTTGCTAAAACTGCTTTGGAACTGATCACAGTATTTTTTTTCTTTTTTATGCATATTTTGTGACAATTCCTAAATGTCTAGTTTAGTAAAGATGCTGTATTTCTTTACATCAGCTCTATTGTTTTTATGGAATGCTGTAATTGTACAATAGGTATCAACAGCCTCTGTAGCAAGCAAAACAATAAAAGCACTTTGAGCAGATTGTGCAGTATTAAGCCAGGCAACCCTTTGTTTTCTCTGCCTGTTTTACATACTGTAACTCACATTTCTCAAGGTTATAGCCAGTAAGGCTTGGTTAATGGAGGAGGCCTTCTAACAATGACACCTATACATCATTCTGCAGTGGTTTATTTACACACTCTCAAGCACACACCACATTCGCAAAGTGCCACAGACTCCCAGCTGTCATTAACAGGAGCACTTTCCTTCAGTGTTAAAACATGGGTTGGTGTATTTCCCTGCAGGTTTCCTCTGTACTCCTCTGGACTTTTACTGAACCTGGACACGACTGACAGTCGCTTGTAACTTGGAATTTGTAGCTTCCAGGCCAGAGGCCAGCTCCCTCACCGCCTCCAGCCAAAACATGCAACTCTAGCCTTCAACTGTTCACTTAAAGTTACAGTAGAAGGTTTAAAGTCCATTATAAATGGAAAATTTGACAAATAATATCAAAAAGTTTGAGTTAGAGTTTCAGCTCATTCTGCCATTCTGGGAGTAGTGATAATGACCCTGTTCCACAGGGGACCTGTCAGACACTCACTGCAGGCTCTGTTTTAGTCCGTGTCCAGGCAGGTTTTTGAAAAATGGATGAAAGTTAGAGTTCCTTTTAATTCAACTGCTCTTTATTGGGCCCTCAGCAGCAACAACACTCCAGCTTTGGTCTGATTAACCAGCTTCTGTATGGTCCATTGTACACTTGCTGCATGCTGATGAAACTCAACATTTGACTTTGAAATTGTGACATTTTGGTGGCACTGTAACAAAACTTAGTACTTTTGGCCATCATTCCTATTACTAATAATAACACTACACTGGCCAGGTTGAGATCCAGAAATACGTGGTTACATATCACTGTAGCAGCCATTTGGAGCGGTTTTAGGAAGCACTGACAAAGAATGTTTGCTGTTGTAGTTTTGAAGAGTTACTGCGTGTTTCTTGCACTGTTTGCATGTCAGCATGTCTCCAGATATCAGCAATTACCACCTTGATTGCAATGTTATCATAGCTGACAGACCTGATGCCCAAAAGCAAGAAAACAATATCCAAATTGTATCTGAATTTCCTTAGCAATTCGACTGGATTGGATGAATTCTGCGGGTACATCTGGGATTAGCTTTGCATCACAGATTTCTTGTACCCTTGTTGCCATCAACAAAATTCCATAAATATTCTATTGTTTAGGTATTATTTTGATAATGCTTTATAAAAGGTTCAAATCCGATACTTAAGCAATAATCCATGACCTATGATGATTAAATACAGGATATATCATAAAATCCTGTTGCTTACCACTAACAAATGATTAAGTCGCTGTTACTTTTTGTGAATTGGTTCATACTTAATACATTATCAAGGAATGTTAATTGATACATGAAATGAAATGCGACCAATTAGATGGATTCCTCTTAGATGACATTTTTTTTCAGGACCATGCATGTTCTCAGCCTCTCTGATGAAGATAATTGACCCAATGGCATTTTGGTCGCCTTCCATGGAGTCTGCCATATTTCTACAGTAGCCCAGAAGAGACAAACCAAACACTGACTCTAGAAAAGGGTGTTTGTGTTTTTTGTGCTTTTCGCAGACACTTTAGTTTCTCCTTCGTGCTTGGAAGGAGAGGGTGAAGCAAAGGTGTTGCAATCTGCAACTAGACCGGTAGATGCAACTAGATTCTACACACTGGACCTTTAAGATTTGTACCCTTATTATAACGTGTTATAACCATTATTTCTAATGTAGGCTGGCTGGTGATTATGTATTTGCAATGCTTGATATAGTGTAAGATAGAAGTAAATCTGAATAGGAGTCAAAACATGCTGGTAAACACTTTCTGGCAGCAGAACAGAGAATACTTAATCACAAGATAAAGCTACAAAAATCAGCACACTTAGCGCAGTTTGTATCCAAAGCTGCATGCTGTTGGTGAATTTACCAAATAAGAATGCACACATATTCAATGGCATACACACGTACACTCACATGCAGGGTCTAGTGTTTCAGTAGATTGGCTGGCCTCTGCTCTGTGCTCTGATTTATTGAGGCAAATTGAAAGATTCCAAGAAGTGAGTCAGTTTGTGTTGGCAAGGCTCTGCTACAGCCCCCAGGTCAGTGCCGCCACCCCACACACACACACTTCCTCATATTAACTGGAGAAGCCAGTATAAGCCTCCCTAAGCAAATATACCACTAAACAATATCCATTAAAGCAGGACATGGCGGCCATAAGTCAGGAAGGGGCTGCAGCCCTCGCTAACAGAGCTGCTCCAACACTCTACACTGAGTGATGAGCTGTCATCAATCAAACACCACTTTTGTCCTGTGTGACATACCGTTATTTGACCCCCACCATGGAGACATGTTATCATGGGAGTGTTCTCTGCAGGGGAGTTTTTCTTGTCATCTCATCATTCATATTTCTATCAACCCAAATGTGAAAACAGTTCATAAAAAAAATCATAAAAATGTGTAAAAAAAGTGTAAAAACACAACCATGTATTTAAAAATTTCGAAAAGGTACGACTTTCTGATAGGGCCCGATCACAAAGAGACACATCGCTATAGGTGGGCCACTTCCAGAAAGTCTTGGCAAAGAGCATCAGGGAAAAAACATCTGGTGCGCCTGGGAAGCAAGGCTGCATGAGCAACTGGGTGATAAATATGATCACCATAAAAAAAAAAGTAGATTCGAGCAGACGTCGAACTCTAGATGAGTAAACTCTGACTTCATTTCAAAGAGGTGGATAACTTTGGTTACGTGGGTTTACGCCACACTACACTCTTGATCCATAGCTCTCTCACAGTCAAACAACTAATTAACTAGCTAGCTAAAGCAATTTACCGGCATAGTATGGCTGTCTGGGCCAAGTGTAAAATTGGCGAGTAACAGAACTTTGCCTCTTGCAGTGAAAAGTTGAAAATATTAATATATATAATATCTAACTTTTATACACAAAAAAATGCTATAAAGAGGAGCACATGCCAGGCAGGCCGTACTATAGGGTAAATGGTAAATGGACCTGTACTTGTATAGCGCCTTTCTAGTCTTTCCGACCACTCAAAGCGCTTTTACA
>NW_023339873.1:23431801-23433523 GCF_004916995.1 Morone saxatilis | reverse complement strand
ACAACAGAACAATGACAATATTTTTAAAAGTTTACTTGGAAAACACTTTATGTGAGTGTTTATGGTATGTTTTCTTCTTTGTGCATTATTTAACATGCTCAGTGACATTCAAGCATCTTTCTGATTGGAAAAAAATGTTGTACCTGTAATTTATTAATAGTTACAATTTTTTACTTCTGCATGTCATTGATTATCTTATAGACCAATGTATATTTGTTTGTCTTTCATGTTTGCTATTGCACTTCCAGTCCACTTCTGCTACAGAAATAATCAAATTTTAACCTAAAAACCTAAAACTAAATGAAGTTTTATAACTAGGTTCAGGAACAAAGACCACGCCTTGCACTCATCTCATTTCCACCCAAAACGTACTTAAGCACACCTTATCCGTTCACTCCCTCCTTGACTCAGTTTCCACATCCCTTCCCCCCAAACTTCCTTTTTCCCCGTCTCTCCAAATACAGGAACCACTGGGGCGGGCTCTCTACAAGAGATACGAAGAGACGGCTCCCCCCCTCAGAGTCTCGCAACCCACTCGGTTCCTTCTTACCATCTCCCTGAACCCCATCCATCATCCATCTGCCAACAAACCCACCTTTCTTCCATCCATTCATCCCTCACCCTTCCTTCCGATACCCCTTTATTCCTCGACCTTCAACCCTTCATCCCTCAACCCTTCTTCCTTCCATCCTCTCTTCCCCCATCCCTCGACCTCTACCCCATCCCTCGACCCCACCTTCAACCCTTCTTCCTTTCATCCTCTCTTCCCCCATTCCTCGACCCCTACCTTCATCCCTTTATCCCTCAACCCTCGATCCCTACCCCCATCCCTCGACCCTCATCCCTTCATCCCTCATTTCTTTCCCGATCCATTCATCCCTCCTACAGTACACCACATCAGTTTCATTTATTCATTACGTGCAATAAACCTTTCTAAATTAACTAACTTTCATAGGTGTGGTCTTTGTTAGTGAAAAAGATCCTTGATTCATAAAACTCAAATAAAAAAACTAAAAAACATTCCTGCTCTCCAGATACTTGCTCTCCATGTGGGATAAGACTGTCTCTCTCAGTATGGTTTCTAATCCCCACATGTTCTTCCAGTGCACGCTTGTCGGTGCTTGGTACAGTACAGCACTACCTCCTTCCCACACTGAGTGCTCTTATCACAGACAGCCCTGTGGACCCAACAGCTGTCAACGGCTTGCACCTCCATATCTGCACTCTGCTCAGAAACGTCCAAACACTGCCAGGAGTTTGGTGGCTCCCTCACTCATGGGCTGTGTGCTGCAGCTCTCCCTTGATCCATAATGATCTAACGCTGCAGCAGACAGCGTTTGATGTGAACTTCATACATCTTATGAGCTTAAATGACAAACCGCAGGCTGCAGCAGAGAACATCCTAATTACGTATGTAGTAGTACGTATCCATTACTGTCAGATATAAATCCTGCATGCCAGAGGCGGACTCAGGCTGTTGGAGCGGCAAGGGAGAGAAAATAAAAAGGGCACCAGCGCACAGAAAGTTGTGATGCATTTATGGTGACGCAGCTTAGTCAGGATTTAGTTAGGATTAGCACCCTAGAGGGTTTTATTTACCATAGGGTAAAAAAAATATATAGGGTATATAGGGTATACAGAGGGCACCTGCAGCATTTTTCCAAAAAATGTGATGGCTAGATGACTGGGTGAGAGCATGTCCAAACCTGCAGCTCTTGTGGG
>NW_023339873.1:23431494-23431713 GCF_004916995.1 Morone saxatilis | reverse complement strand
ATGAGCTACTGTAGCTCAAATTGCCGACATAAACGTAGTAAACTTAACAAATTGCCATGATTATACTACCAACTCTAGTATTATGGTGCACTGCAGTTCTGCATGATGTTTGTCCAATTGGTGTTGCCGTACCCCAGCAGAAGCCACTGCTCGACTGCTGTCGAAAATGTTCATTGTAACAGTCTATTCATAATGTTAAGGAGTTCAGTCTAGACCTGC
>NW_023339873.1:23430088-23431433 GCF_004916995.1 Morone saxatilis | reverse complement strand
AATTGAATTGAATTGAATGTACAGACTGCTGTTGTAACAAACCGAGAAAGAGAAAGTAGACGCATTCTTTACTCATGCAGAACATACTTATGTAAAAGTGGAAGTAGTGATTATTTACTCAAGTACAAGAGAAAAAGTACTGGCTCTGAAATTTATTCATAGTATAAAAGTAAAAATTATTCTCTTAGTTTCTCTAAAGGACATTTCTACTGGCTGTTTTTGTGCAAAGCTAAATTTTTAAATATGTGGCTATATGAATGGCAGGAAATGAGCTTTTATTGACTCCATGGCTATGGCCTTGATAAAACGTGAAATGTACATACATGATACTTCATTATTTCACAGGCAGATCGCAATGAAATGTGAACATTCATGCCCTCTGGGTTAAACATTTATCTTTTTAATGATCCCATGACATTCTATCTAGAACTTTTCTTTGGAAACTTTTTAGCACCAGCACTGGTCAGGATCAGAGAGCAGCTAGATCACCTCTATGTTGCTATTTTCTTCTGCCCAACAATGTTGTAATTAGGATGCAAACAGCTTCTCCCAAAATATAAACTGTAGGCTGAAAACATTTATGCTCAGCGATTGTATCTGCCCAGTGTAAGACTTATCTTGTGCCTGTTGAAGTAACTTTGAGAAAGCATGAAATGAAAATGATTCACATTCATAAGAATGTGTTGCTTATTCTGTGAGTCTGCAGTCCTGCTGCTGCCCAGGAAGTTCTTAAAAATAATTTATTGCTGGCCCACACTTGGTTTTGCCTTGGCTGTGAGATTGACAACCACATTACCTACTCTAAAGCAAACAGCATGGAAAAAAATACCCACACACCCCGCCTGCAGCTCCACACATACGTTACAGCGCTCTGACTTGCACATGCAGACTTGCTTTTAGAGTGTGCCCAGTCTTTGGTAAAAGACTGATTATTGTGCTGTTTACAGAGTAGCTGCTGGATTCCTAACTGGAGTCCACTGCAACTCACTGAGTCTTCAGACTTCTGGAGAGCTCTTGGCCAAGGCCTTAATCAGTATGCTATGAGCCAGCATGGACAGACGGCTCTCATGTTAATGCTCAGAATGAGATATTGGATTACTTTGTAAATGCCTGGTTTCCATCGAAGCGACTGTGATATTTCCAAAGAGGAAACAGAACATTTGAGGAATAACAATACAGTATATGTCACTAAGGATGTTTTATGGATTACACAGACTTAAGTCAAATAAAACACACATCAAATACTGTATCCGTCTTGAGAGAACACTAAATTTGGCTTTGGGTGGCTGTGGCTCAGAGGCAGAGCGGGTCGTCCCCCAATCGGAAGGGTGTTGGTTCGATCCCC
>NW_023339873.1:23429645-23429988 GCF_004916995.1 Morone saxatilis | reverse complement strand
AAAATATTGTCATTGTTCTGTTGTAATAATAACTTTATTTATTATTTATATAATTAATGGTAGGAATCATGATTTAAAACATTTCAGGAGTAATGAGGCAGACAAAATCAGACAATTAAAATAAAATAGAAGTGAGTATAAGAAGTGAGCAATAAAAGACCCCCATAAATAAACATAAACACTGAAAAACATATTGCAAATTAACTGCACTGAGTCAAATGTGTTTAGACAATTAAAATGATGACATGATTAAAAGAATGAAACACCCACTAGTATATGATAAAAACAATAACTCTTATTAAACATGTGAAGTTTCATTGAGATCAGATAATGTACACTGAAG
>NW_023339873.1:23423661-23429640 GCF_004916995.1 Morone saxatilis | reverse complement strand
TGTTACAGAATATGTGAAGTTTAGTGGAGATTGGACATTGTACACTGAAGTTGAGTACTATCTGTTTGATGGCAAATCATTGAAATTCATGAGTTTTCGAGCAAGGGAAAGCCTCCAAATATGCGTTTGTTTGGGAGGAATAATAATAAGAATTCCTACAGATACAATAGGGCCTTCGCACGGTCAGTGCTAGGGCCCTACTAATAATGAATTAGATGATAGTAATTTAAACGATATCACGGAATCAGTAAGCCTTAGTCTCTCAGGCAGAGAGTTCCAGAGCATAAGGGCTCTGGCAAATAGGGGTGCAGCAATGTAGCTGGGTGCTGACACGTGAAGTTCTAAAACTGACTGGTAACCAGTGAAGAGAGGCTAACACAGGGCTGATCAGAGGAAACATTATTCCAGCTAAATATAATTACTGCAAAATATTTACATTGAACATAACTGCAAGTTGTTTTCTGCCAATGCAAAGTGTTTAGTTCACTGTAATGCAGATTGTGTGTTTGGGCTCTTTTACCTGCAGAGATGAGCAGCAGATGTTTGTGTGTGACACACTGTCTGTTTCAATTGATTTGACTACTAAATTAGTAACCGCAATATCCCCAGACTCCCTTAACAAATTGCAAAGTTTTGAGATATTTGATGAAGAGAAACTATTTAAACTTTTTCAAACGTTATTTTAACAATGAGACAGATTTCTAACATTGGAAATGTTACACATTATACGTTATTTCCCAGCGTGTTGGCTAGACGGCGGTCCAACATCCTCTGCGGTCCAACATCCTCTGCTGCCGTCCACTGTGAGTGACTGTGACTGATGCCAGCAGGATACCCACTTTTACTTCCTCTGGCATTAATGTGTCATCTGTGACGCAGACAGCAGATTTTCACACAGTCGAAAAAGCAAAACTGACAAAATTCTCAGTATGGTACACCCCTATAGTGTTTCTTTAGAGAGGGGAAGTGAGATCCAAATACAAGTGGTCATTTGAGACCCATTCTAATTCCAGGTGTGAACTGACGTTCCTACAGCTGTCCACTTGAGATTGGATTACCCAAGATGCATGTTAATACCAGGTGTAAACAGGCTCTAGGAGTAGTATGGAGCAAGGTTTTAATGAGTAAATGAACATTACTCCTGATGGTTTCATGTTACTCTACATGAACATATGGTCAATTTCATATCAGAAATAGACCTTTTCCATGGAAAACACTTAAGGCCACACATACCTGTAGATACAGAAGGCACCCATAGAGATTTTTTGTTTAACTAACTGACTTGACACTGAATTAAATGATTGGAAATGTGTCAATATAGGAATAGAACAGTGACATAATTTTGAGATTGAAAATAAAATTTGGTATTGAAAACAAAACTTAAACTTTCATTGAAACATTTGTATTTGAAAGCTGTATTTGAACCAAAAAACAAATGTTTAGTGGAAATTCAACATCCTGTTTAACTTTCAAAATAAAGCTGCTGAGAAACATTTCACATTTAATGACTTTAAACAGTTGCATTTTGGTTAGGTTTATGCTTAGGTCAGCACCATTCCTGTAAAATGACTGTAAAAATGAAATTCTGGAAATCCCCTGACCATAAGGAATCTTGAAAAAAAAAAAAAAGTTACACATTGAACTTGGAATGTGAATAATTCTGTCAGCTGTAGTTCACTGGCAGTACAATCACATCACTCTTTTATGAAATCTATAAGAAGTCAGTCAGCAGTGAGGAATAGCCACATCAACAGCAGCCCTCAGCTTAAACCTTCCACACTGACACTGTTGCTATGGTTGCTGACAAGTCCATGAATGCTGGGATGATGAGCCATACTGTTAATGCCACTTTACTAAAACCTCTTCAAAATACATACAATAAATGCAAAATCCAAATGGAATTATGTTTCACCAAAACCAGAGAGTATACTGATGATCACCATTACTTATCTTGGAATGAGAACATTTTGATTCATGTCTCACACTACAAAAGAATCCCAAAATGTTGAGCTATTTATTTAAAGACTTTATTTTATTTTCAACAAGAAGCCAGTATCTATGAAACCTATGTGGAAAGAAGAAGCACTGGATGAAGTTGTGCAGGGCTTGAATAAACAGGGCATTTGCTGGCACGGCAGCTCTTTGGGACTGCATGCTGTCATGTAAAAACACTTCATTAGTGGATGCTGCTGAAAGATGGACATGCACAGAGGGCAGCATTACTTCCCTCTGCTGCCAGCGGGGGCCTTTGATGGGAAATACCTCACTGTTATTTTTACCTTCAACCTCCTCACCCATCCTTCTCACCCCTTCTGGCCTCCACACACACTCCCCTCATCCATCCATATATCACTCCCCCAACACTCCAATTTCTCAAAATACAATACCATGGCTTGTTTCAGGACTGTAGATTCCTGTGGGGAGAATAATAATAACAATAGGAGTTTGCCCACCCCTACAAACCCCCCAACTCAGGTTTGACTATTGAGGAGGCCGAGCTGCGTTTTACCCTCTGTCTGCACACAAGAAAGGGGCCATTCATTAAAACAAGTCTTTCTTTTATGCACTCTATCAGTGGCACTGGACCAGAGCCAAGCCAAGACCCTGCAAGGAGCTGTTCTGCCTGCCACTGGAATGTGGAAGACTGTGTATTCAGGTGTTTTATGTGTGTGTAGATGTGTGTGCACACACAACATACCTGCTGGTAGGGGCACGTAACTGGTGAAAGGAAATAAGTGACTTCTCACTGGTATAAAAAGTAATTGGAGTTCACACTTTTAAATACCCCAGCTCTCTTTGTAAGACCCAGCAGTGCCCGCAATTTCCAGATTTTCTACACTGATGATGTTTTTATGTGCTCAGACCTATCGTGACGTCAACCATTGTTTGTCGGAGCCAGCGTAGGTGACGTACTGGGAGTTGAGCTGCTTTTATTGGCTGCATAGTTTTGACTGTTGTAGCAGAAGATTCTTGTATTACAGGTAGACAGTAAAATATGTTTGTGAAACGATTTTAGGCAAGAGATACTGTAGGCAATGCAGTAACAGAATATTGCTTCTTATTTGATCAGCACTGGCTAGTTTGACAGTTTGATCTGAGTTTGGTTCGTTGACCTGGATGGACTCACTGAAAATGACTGGTAAATCACAAGATAGCTACATAGCCTGCTTTATTGTCTATTTTACTCTAAATGTGACCATCATTTACTAAATGAACATCATCTGTCTTTTTATTGCAGCCAATAGAGCTTCCCCTGGTGGCCATTACATAGAATGCAGGTTTAAGACACTTCCACATCGGTTTCACTTCACAAACCCGGAAGCTGTGCATTATATATACTGTCAGTGGCTCAGACTGGACACAACACAAAGCAAGGCGGCACAACTGCACAGGAAGTTAATGTAAAGTGAGTAAATGACTCAAGAAAATGTTTTGGAGAACTCTGCAGTTCCTCTCAAAGGGTACAGCCTGCAGTAAAGAAACAACATTCCACAAATAAAATCATATGGATAATCCACATGAAGACCAAGTACACAGGTAGAGAATAAAATAATGAGTCTAAAAAGCTATAAACTACTGTATGTGGCCATGAAAGCAGACTATACTGTGGTTCCAAACCAGTCAGGTTTATTTTCAAATTGTTTCAAAATAGAAGTATGTGAGTAAACCTAAGTATTAAATCTACTACAATTTGCAACAATTTAATACTGATACCTCTGTATCAGAGATTCACAACCGCTTTGGTGTCAAGGACCCCCAAATTGATACACATCAGGCTACAGACCCGTATTTGATAAGATGTAGAGTGAAACATATTCATTTGTATACATTTTGTAACTAACTTCTAGTTAGTGAAATAATACTCAAATTAAATTCTTCCCCATTTTTTAGGGGACCCCCGGGAACCCATGGTTGACAACCACAGCTCTATACAACCTTTAAGCACAACAGACCATCACCTAGAATATTGGCTATTTCTACATAGTTATTATTAATGTCTGAATTGGGTCAGATTCCCCTTGAAAATACATTAAAGAAGGTGTTAGAAATACTACCGCTTTTGTCCACAGGGGCTGGCAAAATCAACACAAAATGAAAGCTCATTGTGCCACTTTCAATACAGTAACGGGCCTTTCTACTAGAGCTAGACAGATAAATCAGCCAGTTAATGTGCGACACTGTATAATAGTGTTATGTGTTACATATATGCCAGCTTTCCGTGGATGAAATAACCTGCATTGAAATCTGCCACAGTGAATGTAGGGAGCATATGATACAGCAGCAAGTGTTGGACATTTGTGTAATAAGGTTTGCATTTGATGTGAAGGCTGGTTCATCTTGACGGATGGCGCGTATGTGTGCATGTCAACTCTGATGGTTCATATCTCACAGACGTCAGCTGAGCTGCTATCATACGACTGCGGTGCTTTATTGTGAATTGCTGCTGTGCAGAAGACCTACTATACTATACAGTGATAGCTGCTGTCAGAGTGTGATTGTTTTCATATTGTCCTCTTCAACAGGACGCACAATATAGTTCAAAATAAAAAAATTGCATTTGATTTGAGTCCCTACAGGGACCGTCACTTGGATGGCAATTGGGGGTGGGTTGTTGGGGGTGCCAATGTAAAGTAATAATTGTCATGATACATATTTAAAGTTGCTCAAATCAGTAGACTATCTTTATATTGAAGCAACATAAGAATGTTTTTTTTTTTGCAATTTCGTACAATAGTACAATTCACTTATACAACACAGTATACGGACAGCTGTACACATTACATTACTTATGATAAAAAAGCAAAATATCCAGCAAGTACAACAATACAAGACAAGCCATCTAAATGGTAATGCCATATTCACCCGTTCACACACATTCATACAGTGCACAAACAGAAACTAACTCATTCATTCTCATTCATACACTGATCCACAGCATCAGGAGTAATTTGGGGTTCAGTATCTTGCTCAAGGACACCCCGGCATGCAGTGGGAGGAGCTGAAGTTTGAACCGCCAACCATCTAATTAGTGGACGACCCGCTTCACTTCCTGAGGTACAGCTGCTGCAGCTAACATTACTGACTAGTCTTTACTTCAGCAAGCTCTCGCCAACGACTGAAACCCAGTCTCCTTTTGTCTTCTCTTAGCTTCCTCCATGAAGCTGAGTAGAGAAAATGTCTTCAAGATGGAAGCAGAAAATGCTGTGTAGCGATTATCAGCCTAAAGTTATATTTTTGCAGTTTGCAGAAAATCTTTATTAAATGTGTAGCACCAGATTGAGCCGGTGTGACATCATTCTGCGCACCACTACAAGTACAGAACATACAGCTGTTTACATCAATGAAGGCAGTTATGCTGGGCTGTGGGCTTGGACAGAAAACAGCTACTTAGCTAGCACATCCATGCGATGAGCTGTGAGCACCACCGCTCAACCTGAACTACACTGACTCTGTAACTCTTGTGGAGTCTCTTTATCTTTTCCTGCGTGATCGTGTTACTTTTCCTAACCAATCAACATAGTACATTTAACAAAGCAAAACTCTGTGAGGAGAGGGAGGAGAGATGAACCTGTGTATTATGATCTACCTTACAATATTGTATCTAAAGCCTGTCACCATCTATCTACGAGGTGCTGCACCAAATACAAGTTGCAAACTGTGGTTTACTTGAATCCTACCTAGATTTCCTTGCATTCAATAAGCAAAGACCTTGTATAAAGTAATACAAATCATTTCAATTCCTAGTAATGTCTACTTGTGGAGCATTTGACTTGATCTTAGGGAGATAGTCAAAATGGTCAATGAATTTAGTAATGTTCAGATAATTATCACTTAATACATTATTATGAATGGCGTATCAACAGTTAATTACTAATAATACTACCACAAATGTATGTTTTTAATTGTTTTTTATTTATGTTTTTTATGATAGGCTATACATGTAAGAAAGTAAATACTAAAATGGGGGGGGGGGGGGGG
>NW_023339873.1:23422311-23423649 GCF_004916995.1 Morone saxatilis | reverse complement strand
AGGTAGCTGGACTTATGAGATCACAAATCACGATTCAATCAGTGTCCTTTGAAGAAGTACTGGAAGCTACAGGGGTGAGACACAACAATGGCGGCTGCTAAAGAGAGTAGTGTAGATTCTGCTAGCATCAGTTATATCAGAACTTGAGAGTATTTCTTCATTGGAAGAAAAGCAAAGAACAGCCCTGAAAGCTTTTGTTGATGGAAAAGATGTTTTTGCAATTGTCCTGACTGACTTTGGTAAGAGCTTGACTATGTTATATGTTTTGTTGATCTGATTGGTTGGGTTAGGGATAGGGTAAGGGTTAGCTCTTGATAGACGGTGACAGACAAATGGTTTATCCAATCATTTGCCATGTATTTTTTTTTAAGTGCCTGCCCTTTTCCAAACAGTTTCCAACAACGACTTTCCAGATGGTTCAGTGTCACAAAGTTAAGATTGTTGTGCTGTGCCCATGGGTGCGTATGCTCTACTTAGCTAGCTCATCGCATGGATGTGCTAGCTAAGTAGCTGTTTTCTGCATCAAACATGGGTGAGGTAAAAGGACAGAGATTTTGGTATTGAAATACTAAGAAATGTTTTTTTTCTAGACCCCAAGAGAAAGCAGGGGATTAGACCATGGGAATTTCTTACACATATCATTACATGGAGAAGCTGTCCCTCCTGGCGAACAAATAATTTTGCCTGTTTAAGCAGTAGGAGCAGTAGCCCTGGGGCCAGGACTTTTAAGGCCATGTTAAATGCTCTCCTGTCTTCACAGCGTCATGCTGTAATCTGGGGCTACGGGGGTATTTAGCTATGGCAGATAAATAATGATCACAGAGGGGCTGATTTCCTAATGCTGATGTATGGCCGTGACGGGACAGGTGCTGGCTCCACAGCTTCCCAGCACCATGTCAATTAATCTCCTCTGTCATGTGATGAACCAGGCGTGAATTACCTAACACTTCCTCCACAGCACAGTCCATAAACTGCTGATTAGACACACACTCACACGCAGGGCATGTATACTTCTGTCTGGCTGGATATAAGTTGCTATATGAACTTGGTTTATTTCACTTTTGTGCATCCCGGGAAAACTGATGGAGGTTTTCCAGCAACCTTTACACCCACAGTCATTCAGACTGGAAACTGACAAGTAAACCTAAAATACAGTACCTTCTCTATGGCCATGGATGGCAGTTGCAAAGCTATGCCTTGCTCGAGGGAGCCTTGACAGCTGTGTATTATGACTTCAGTATGATTTTAGAAAGTCCCCACCCACCATAAAATTTGACCTATCATGTTGCCTACCAGTTAAATCACTTCTTAAAACCCATTTTTATAGACTTGCCTTTA
>NW_023339873.1:23417726-23422286 GCF_004916995.1 Morone saxatilis | reverse complement strand
ATGTGCTGTGGTCCTTTTATGTTTAATTTTTACGTCCACACCGTCTTTGAGTTCTGTTCTATTTATTTATTTATTCATTTCTCTTAATTCGCCCTTACTTTAATTTTTTTCCATACTCTATTATGAATAACCTACTTTGTTAATGTGTATATTACGCTGTTATTTAATATTTCATGCCAATTTATTTTACGTCCTTGTGTAATTGTAAAGTTGTATTCTTGGCTGTGTCTTTGTGTTTCCAGTCCAAAGCCCAACTTTTGCAAAATATGTTTTAAAAGTGCTATACAAATTAAATTATTATTATTATTATTAATATTATTATTATTATTAAGATTCCATGGCCTTCTGCCAAATTGCTTCCAGCAAAGTTCAAAATTATCATAAGTGACAGAACTGATGCCAAAAAGAAAAATAAGTATCCAAAAATCTTCCAGAAGGGCCTTGACAAGGTCTACTATCAATAGAGTCTTGTCTCATAGTCGATTAGCCAGATGGAATTAATGACGCATCAAAAAACTTTTCAAAGAATGAAGCTTTCATGCTTAAGAATAAATTGTGTTATAAACAGGAATTATTGCTTTAATGAGGATAGTTTTACTGAGTACAGCTTCCCTGCCTACATTTTCTATCAGGGGGATTCAAACAGCGATAAGAACAAAATTTGTTCTCCCTAGCCTCTAGGATACGGCCCCAAAACATTGAAACATGCTTACAAAGACATTGAGGACATGTGCTTTAAATCCACATTCTTCATAGAAAATTAAACCCAAAATATTCAGGGGGGCCTCTGACTTCTGCAGTTGTGGCATGAAGTATGTGTCTCAGCTTTCAGTTAGTACTGTGTTAGGGACAAAACCCAATATGCAAGAAATATTTAAATTACACTAGTAAGAAATACACCTTTATACCAAAATTTTGTTTTTTATTTGCCTATAAACCGCATGGATTAGCATAAATTGGAATTCTGCAAAGGAAGACTTGTGGGTAACCATACAAGCCAATTTCATTCAGATAGTGCCTTGAGGTCAGAGATCAGGATCGCCTTTGAAATGGCCCATGCGCAAAAGATTGCCTAACTTTTGAAACATTATGCATTGCATAACGCTATCCTGGCTTCATATGGTAAAGGTAAAGGACCCTGTCTTGTATAGTGCCTTTCTAAGTCTTCCGCCAAAACGTCAACGAGCCGCTTTGTACACTAACGTGGGCCAACATTCACCCTTTCACACACAATTCACACCAGTGATGGCAAAGTCCATCGACAGAACTAATCTCATTCATTACACATTCAGCGAACACCCGATGCTATGCATACGGTGATGCAATTTGGGGTTCAGTATGCTTGCCCAAGGGAAATACTTCGACACCGTGGCAGAGGAGCCGGGGATCAAACCAACAACCTTGCTGTTTGGGGGATGACCCGGGCTTCTGGCCGCTGATTACCAGTAAATCTTCTCTAGCTTCAAAAACCCAAAAAATAGCCCGCTACAGCGTCTCAAAAGAAAAGAGTGGAAAAAGAGGTAGGGATAAATTGGGGTGTCAGCTTGGGGGTGTATATGCGCAAAATCCTGTTTTCCCTGTCGCCATGTTTTTTCCAGTGATATTTTTTTTTCCTTGTCCCAAATCAAGGATCTAAGGATAAAGGGTTTTGTTGCATGTACAGATTGTAACAGCCCCCTCCCTGAGGCCAAATTTATAATTTTGAGGCTATGACAATGTCAAAGATTAAAATGGTCTTACAATTTGCAGTTATAATGTTCAGTCTCACCCAAAACGCCAAAAGTTCATCACACAAGATGTGAAAACAACATTTCCTGGCAGTCCAAAACTCTTCCTAGTCGACTTGTTGCCGACCAAGAAACTAACTTGATAGCAAACCCATATGTGATTCAATATTTGAAGGAGCCGAAGCCTCCATTAAATCTGCGTTACTCGGTCCAAGGCCACCCAAACCTGACAAAAGAATTATCTCGCCGGGTTCAACCTCTAGTAAATAATTGATCTCCTCTCCTACCAACAACAACTGAAGATGTGGATCCAGGCTGCGCAGGAGGGGCAGTATGAGGAGGAGGAAAAAGAGAGAGTCCAATTATTTACTAGAGGAGTTGAACCCCGCGAGATAATTCTTTGTCAGGTGGTGGCCGGCCCGAGTAAGCGAGATTATGGAGGCTTCGCTCCTTACAAATGAATCACATAATGGTTGTATCAGGTTAGTTCTGTGGGCCAACAAAGTCGACCTAGGGAGTAGAGTTTGGACGCAGGAAAGATGTTGGGTTTCACACTCATTGTGATGAACTTTGCGATTTGGGTTGAGAGCCTGAAACATATATGGAAACTGCAAATGTAGACATTTTATCTTTGACCATGTCAAATAGTCAAAAATTATAAATTGTGCCTCCAAGAGGGCTTTACAATCTGTACAGCATAAAAAACTTTTATCCTTAGATCCTTGATTTGGACAAGGAAAAATATCAGATGAAAAAACATGGGACAGGGAAAACAGATGTTGCCGCATATACACGCCCCAAGTGAGGCCACCCAAATTTATCCTTAACCTCCTTCCCACTCCCTTCTTCTTTGAGACGCTGTACGGGCTAGGTTTTGAAGCTAGAAGATAACTGGTATCAGCGGGCAGAGCGGTTCATCCCCCCCAAAGAAAAAAAGAAAGGTTGTTGGTTTTGATCCCCGGCTCCTCCTGCCACGTGTCGAAGTATCCTGAGCAAGAATACTGAACCCCCCAAATTGCTCACCCCGATGCATAGCATCGGTTGTGTGAATTGTGTATGAATGAGTTAGTTTCTGTTCCCGATGGACTTTGCCATCACTGTGTGTAATGTGTGTGAAAGGGTGAATGTGGTCACGTAGTGTAAAAGCGCCTTTGAGTGGTCGGAAGACTAGAAAAGCACTTTATATCCAAGTAATGGTCATTTAGCCATGTTACCAATATGAAGCCGCAGATAGCGTTATGCAATGCATCAATTTCAAAATTAGCAATCCCTTTTGGCATGGCATTTTCAAAGGGATCGCCCTTTGATCTCTGACCTCAAGCTATCTGAAATGAATGTGGCTTTGTATGGTTAGCCCACCCCCAAGTCTCCCTTTGCAGACTTCTCAAACTTTATGTCTAATACCGCATGCCGGTTTTAGCCAAAGTAAAAAACCCAAAAATTTTGGTAAAATGTGTATTTTTAACTTATGTATTTAAATATTGTCTGCATATGGGGTCCTAAACAGTATAACGGAAAGCGAGACCACATACTTCATGCCAACAACTGCAAGAAGTCCCCAGAGCGTCCCTGAATATTTGGTTTTAATTTTCTATGAAGAATGTGGATAAAGACACATGTCCTCATGTCTTTGTAAGGCATGTATTCAATGTTTTGGGGGTACTCCCTAGAGGCTAGAGAACAAACTTTAATTGGTTCTTATCGCTGTTTGAATCCCTGAGAGAAAATTAGGCAAGGGAACGCTGTATCAGTAAAACTATCCTCATAAAAGAAATGAATTCCTGTTTTATAACAAAATTGTATTCTTAAGCATGAAACCTCAATTCTGAAAAGTTTTTTGATGGTCATTAATTTCCATCTGCTAAATGCAAGACGTATGAGACAAGATCTATTGTAAGTAAGAACCTTGTCAATGAGCTTGCTGGAAGTTATTTGATCTTTATTTTCTTGGCCCATCAGTTCTGTCCACTTATGATAATTTTGAACTTGCTGAAGCAATGGCAGAGCAGGCATGAATCTTAATAATAAAATAATGAATAATTAATATTATTATTATTATTAAGATTCATGCCTGTCTGCAATTGCTTCAGCAAGTTCAAAATTATCATAAGTGACAGAACTGATGGCCAAGAAAATAAGATCCAAATCTTCCAGAAGCTCTTGACAAGGTCTACTTACAATAGATCTTGTCTCATAGTCTGCATTAGCAGATGGAATTAATGACCATCAAAAAACTTTTCAAGAATGAGCTTTCATGCTTAAGAATAAATTTGTTATAAACAGGAATTATTCTTTATGAGGATAGTTTTACTGATACAGCTTCCCTTGCCTACATTTTCTCTCAGGGATTCAAACAGCGATAAGAACAAAAGTTTGTTCTCTAGCCTCTAGGATACCCCCAAAACATTGAATACATGCTTACAAAGACATGAGGACATGTGTCTTTATCCACATTCTTCATAGAAAATTAAACCAAATATTCAGGGACGCTCTGACTTCTGCAGTTGTGGCATGAAGTATGTGTCTCAGCTTTCCAGTTATACTGTTTAGGGACCCCAATATGCAGAAATATTTAAATACACTAAGTAAAAATAACACATTTATACCAAAATTTTGTTTTTATTTGCCTAAAACCGCATGGGATTAGCATAAAGTTGGAATGTCTGCAAAGGGAGACTTGTGGGTAACCATACAAGCCAATTTCATTCAGATAGCTTGAGGTCAGAGATCAAGGGATCCCTTTGAAAATGGCCATGCCAAAAGATTGCCTAACTTTTGAACATTATGCATTGCATAACGCTATCTGGCTTCATATGGTAAATGGTAAATGGAC
>NW_023339873.1:23415753-23417569 GCF_004916995.1 Morone saxatilis | reverse complement strand
ACCAACAACCTTCTGTTTGGGGGATGACCCGCTCTGCCGCTGATACCAGTATCTTCTAGCTTCAAAACCTAGCCCGCTACAGCGTCTCAAAGAAAAGAGTGGAAGAGGTAAGGATAATTGGGTGTCACTTGGGGTGTATATGCGCAACATCTGTTTTCCCTGTCCCATGTTTTTTCAGTGATATTTTTCCTTGTCCAAATCAAGGATCTAAGGATAAAGGTTTTTTATGCTGTACAGATTGTAAAGCCCTCTGAGGCAAATTTATAATTTTGAGCTATGACATGTCAAAGATAAAATGGTCTACATTTGCAGTTATATATGTTCAGTCTCAACCCAAAACGCAAAGTTCATCACAATGAGTGTGAAACAACATTTCCTGCAGTCCAAACTCTTCCCTAGTCGACTTGTTGCCACAGAACTACCTGATACAAACCATATGTGATTCATTTGAAGGAGCGAAGCCTCCATTAATCTCGTTACTCGGCCCGGCACCACCTGACAAAGAATTATCTCGCCGGGTTCAACCCTCTAGTAAATAATTGGAGCAGAAAGTGATCCTACCTCATTAATATAGCCTGGATTAACATCAGTCACTGGCCTACTTACTGTGGAAGCCGTGCAGCCTGGTGTGAGGCAAGGGTGTGAAAAAGACAGCCTGACAGTGGAAGCTGCTGATCAGCTGGACCTTTGTTCAGACTCCTCTGAAGAAAAGGAACACTTTGTTCCAGAGCAACAAAATTATGCTCAGATTGCTATAAGTTTGGATAGATGATGATTCCTGATGATTTCACGACCCCCTTGTTGAAAAAGATTCTTGATTAAGCTGCTTTTACTAGTGATTTCAAGTGGCACAAACTTATTTTTGTAAGTTACAATCCTGATATAATAACCTTTGTTTTTTTTACAGTACAAAAAAATTACAAAATTAGGTCATTGTCACTTAAAATTCCTACTACTTGATCAAGAATGTTTTTTTAACTTCCAAAATTTTGGTAGTTTTACTTTAAAATTTTGATGTAATCAAATTTTTTTTTAGTTAAATTAACTTATCTTGTTTTAAATTGTAGTTAGCTAGCATTAGCACAACCAAAGGTGCTTCACGACGTGGATAAAATTACTGTTTTTGCATACAAGTGTCTGTAACGTTCATTGTACAAGACAGTAGTGTTTACACTGTCATGTCAAAATTATACAAGACAAGCATATCATTTTTGTAAAAATTCATAATGGAGGTTATTTCTAACTCTGTTACACAAGTACTTATAAATGGTAGTATCTGGTACAAGTATGAGTATCAAACGATTAAAAATTGTTTACAGCAGTAGCGACATTTATGTATGCCAGCAATGGGCCAAAGCGGTGTGTATGTATTTATGTCTGTGCCTCTAATCACCACTTATCGAAGATCAGCCGTGAGGACACTTTGACACTGAGCGTGAGAAGGAGGATAGAGAGCGGAAGGTGAAGCAGGGTCAAGGGGCACTGGGGAGTGGATGATAAGAATCCCATCCCTACTTAAGACCGGCAGAGACCCTGCTAACTTAGCAGGGAAAAGACAATCAAAGTGCTTAAGGCAAAGTGCTGCACGAAGAACTGGAAATGTTGGTTGATTTTATGGTTGTTAACAAACTATAATTTATATAATTTATCATTTATATTACTATATTTTTGACTGTTACAATTTAAATTAATTAGGAAAATGAGAATCTGTTGCTTTTTCTTGCTCCAGTACTTCCATTGTGCAGCCCAGTCGTTCGATGAACGGCTAAATATAGTTTGATACAGAAATGGCGTGAAGCCTGCGAGCTAGTTCAGG
>NW_023339873.1:23413775-23415622 GCF_004916995.1 Morone saxatilis | reverse complement strand
TGCATCCATATTGCTGCTGCTGCTCTGTAAGCTATTGCTGCCTGCTGCTCTGTAAGCTTTCTCAGTTATTGATTAATCTGACCATTGTTGCAAATGCGAAACCTTCCGGTTTTATTTGGTCAGTATGTCTCTCGCCATCTCTGACTCGGAGAGTGAGTTTCTGTCCTAAGGGGAAGATATTGGCTTCATCCCCGACACCCAGGCTCAGTCTGCTGAGGTTCGCTCTGAGAAGGACTCAGAGACCCCTGCTCTGAGCTGCTGCATCACCCGCAAACGACTCACCGCGGGCCCGTGCACCGCATGTTGGAAGAGCTGTATGCTCGCTACATCTCAGTTCCATCCGGCTTCAACCATGAAGAGCTCTTCAGTTACCTCTCGGTTCAAGAGAGCTCCGCTGATGTCCAGGACTCTGGTTTTACAATGCTAATGAAACATTGCATGTCCCAAAAGTGAAGGTAAAGCGTCATAGAGGCGTACCGTTTCTCATTCATCTCCTTAGACCTGCCAACCATGTTCCTTAAAAGATCGAGGCGATCCGATCCTGGCCCCCGCCACTGAAGAATCCATTCTGTCTGCTCTCCTCGATGTGGAATCCGCTCTGAGTGTCATTAATTAATTCCCTGGAAACAACGCGTTTTCCTCTGCTATGGGTGAGACCGCTCAACCTGTCCGCTGCCTGCTGACGTCACACCCCACAGGATTCTGGGAACTGTAGTCCCAGCTCCAACAATGGGCTCTGGGTTCCTGCACCCCTGGATAGGGTCATTTGGGAGTGATGAGGTAATTAACAAAGCATCTGTTAGGATGATTTGAACAAGCTTTGGAGAGGGCTGGAACGTACACTGAAGTAGAAGGATGCTTAATATCATTTCCTGATTTACCGTATGGTGGTACGACGGAATATTAGGCCGGACTAAAAGATAAAACAGATTTTTTGGATGGGAAATAACGAGAATAAAGTCATAATATTTACGAGAATAAAGTCATAATATTACGAGAATAAGTTCATATATTAGGTCTAGAGAATCAAAGTTGTAATGTCTACGGAATAATGTAATAATAATACAAGAAAAAAAGGTTTTAATGAAAAAAAAGCTTTCAATAGAGTTATCAAGAGTGTGACGTGACCAGCTCAACCAAACAGCAGCCTCAGCCTGACCAGCAGCCGGCTGTTTGTCTCGCGTACGCATACAGTCATCGAGGCTGAAACGTATTGATAATTCATCGCTTAAACAGTTTAGCTGGCTGAGCCAACAGGCGTTGACAGTTCTCATAAAATAACTAACTTTATTCTTTGCAAGTGAGTTACGACTTTCGTGTTCTCTACGAATGTTTACGACTTTATTCTCCGTGCTAATGATTGTTACGACTTGGTAATTCTCGTAATATTACGACTTTATTCTCGTAGACCTAATATTATGACCTTTATTTTGTGAATATTATGACTTTATTCTCGTAAATAAATTACGACTTTATTCTTAAGTAATATTCATACTTATTCTTATATACTTTATAATTTATTCTCGAATTTCCAAAATTTAAATAAAAATTTTTTTCTTTAGTCTGGGCCTAATACTCCGTTTAGGATGAGAGCTCCTGGGAAACAAGAATGTGGCGGCTGTCCGCACACAACTACACATATAATCATTGAAACTAATAACTAAGATATATCAATGAAGAAAGTACCTGTCACTTTTGTGAGGCTGGATTACAGAAATTAGCATCGGATTTTTTAACGTGCTGAAGCAATTTAGTCAGTTCTGCAGACAGTTCTGGAGCATTAGGGAGGTTGTGGGAGAAGGAACCGCAAGATAGCAGACTAAGTTATGACCTGTAAAATGTTGCTG
>NW_023339873.1:23404101-23413750 GCF_004916995.1 Morone saxatilis | reverse complement strand
TGACCCATATCTAAAAAACTTGCAGTCCACCTGCAGTCGGCTATTGCAGAGCCAGAAGTAGTAGAGGATCTTTTCGAAAGCAGTAATTTAGGAATACGTTAGGTCATTGTTAAAATCGCCCTTCTCCTTCTTCAGAGTAAATTCTTAGGTGTTTCCACAAGCAACAAAAACAAAGAACGTCTCATCATTGTTTTCTCAGCTCCTCGTGATTCTTCCATTCCGAGCATAAATGGCTTAATTTCTCAAGAGCCGTTTTCCTTCTATGCTTTTGTAGAATGCGCAGTACCCAGAGGTTTGTGTATAGCTGGGAAAAGCAGACATTGGATGCCTTCAAAGTCATACCACTTTACCCTTTGCAATGGCATCTTTTCAGTGTAGATGGTGTTCTAAATTGTACTTTTCTGTTAAACTGACATTCGGTTGCCGCAGTAGCCCTTTGACAGAAGCATTATGCTGGATTCTCTACACATTTGCAAACTCTGTTTCGTCTTGCATCTTCTAGATGATTTTCTAGTAGTTGACTTATCCTCGTCCCCGCCAGCCCGCAGTATCTCTACAGTCAGAAGCTTTTCCAGGAGTTAGGCGTACTGCTTTCCGAAGAGAAACTGTAGGCCCTTCAATGCGTTTGGAATTTCTTTAACCCATGCAGGCGTGGTCTAGTCTGCCGCCCCCATTCTCTCTAGAAGATTTTCTCTAACTTCGCTATGCGCATTCTCCCTCAAGGTCGTCCATATCGCGCTTACTGCGTCTTAGACAACGGCAGATATGCGGTTCTAGTCTTTGCTATGTGATTATGGATGCCGGTCCAAAATATATTTTTCTTTTTATCATGACTACGTGGAATCTGAAGATTCCCCCTAGTTTTGACTGATGCAGGGCCTCTGTTGGTTTTGGGGGTTCTCATAATGAGTGGTTTGCAGACGACAGAAATTCAGAGGTGCTCATAGTCTCTGTGTAAACACAGCTAGCTAAACGCTGAGAAATTGCACTGATAATGTCCTTGTTATAAAGGATCAAAACTGCCACTGGGTAGTGGTACCTGTTTTGATCCAATTCAGGCACCACTCAAGGCAACATTGCATCAGCATGCTGACAGTGGAAACACTCATCACTCACATTCACAACTTCATTTGAAGGCTCTTCAGTTGTAGCTATTATCCTAAAACCACACTCAGATGATTTAAAAAATGTAAAAAAATTATGCAAAAATTATTTTTTGCATAATAGAATGTCCCCTTCATATACTGTTTGATTAAAGTAGATGTAGTTGAGGTGATGCCTTCCCCATAGGATTTTAAAGAGCCTTTGTGAAACTCAGGGCAACTAAGGGCACTTACATGCTGCTATATTTGACAAGTTGGATGTGCTACCATCATATTGAACAGTTTTGTTGTGTAGTGAATTATAATGCTATTGAAAAAATTATTATGCCTTACAATATCTGCAATTGTCGAAGATAGCTCTGATAAAGTGGGCTTAATATTAAGTTGAACCTACACAAAAGCAGAAATACACAGAAAACATTCTTTTCATCACATTTAAAAAATGTGTGTTTTAACAATTTTTATATATATATATATATATATATATATGCATGGGTTGCTGTGGTAACGACGTAGGCATCAGTAACCATGCACGCTGGTGTCAAAGTGGATGGATACTATTTCTTTATATGTGAAGAAGCCACATTATCATCACTATCTACGCAAGGTTTTTTAAAACTTTTGTCCAAATCGTCCAACATTAATGCTCTTTGGTTGGATGAAGCATTGTACAAACACATACTATACCCATCCCCTCTGTTGGTTGGGAAGCAGCTGTCAGGTTCAAGTGCTGAGGTCTCAGATCCTTCCAGTGTAATCCAGCAGGTTACAGAGGGAGGTGACGGAATAAAACATAGAGAAGAAGAGACAGTGAGAATGTGATCTCATGGAGATGTGCTTTTAGTTGCATCAGCTTCCAAATTCGAATTGCTCTGAGGATACCAATGTGCTGTGAATAGCAATGCTCAACCCCATACAGCTGATATGGAAAATCTGCTGCTGGATTTGCAAATCGCTGAAAGAAATTGTGAGATAATGCAGTGGGAATTGCCACGTCTGCTTTCTCTCAGTTAGTTTTGTAGTTATTTGTTGGACAGAAAACTGCTCAAACTTTAGAATAACAGGAAGTCATACCAGGCCGGGTACCAATAGGTTTTGTGAAACTTCCAAGCCTGGTAAGTGTCGAAAAAGGCCGCCAGAGAGAGAGAGAGACACCCTCAAAGATATGGCCCTCTGTGGCCAATTTCACCCTCCGAAAACCATCCATCATGGTTTCCAGGCTCAGATAGTGTCATTGGCTTGTTGACATCAGTAGCAGACAAGATGACACTTAGATTGGGGTGAGGGAGTTTTGTATGCCGCAGTGCACCCTGGGCTAAGCCTAAAGCTATGAGTAAATTGGCTCATCCTCCAACAGGAGTCTCCCAAACAATAGCATTGCCTCTTTTGCTCCAGAAAGCTGCAACGGTTGTTTCATTTTTAAATTCAAAACTAAAGGAAAACGTGACGTTACAAACTGATCACCAATATATAGTTACATGTTTTTTTACAAGGCTAATAATAATTTACTAAAACAGCTGGATGCTGTCATAAAACAGGAGGTAATACTGCATTTGATGCTGACTATTATTATTAGATTATTTTTTTTAGTTAGGGACTGAAGAAACTAAATGGAGACAGATTGTAGGCTAATTACATGAGTTCAAAAACAGACAAAATTCCTGCTTTATTTGTATATTTGTTAAGAAAACGAATTTCCTGACTTCGATAGATTCATACCTTTTATACCAAGGCGAGAAAGATTGTTAAGCCTCATTCCCAGGGCATCAAATACAAATGCTTTGGGAAACTGGAAATGAAGCTCAACAATCAACTATCTTCCTTATTGTCTTTATCGTCTTCCTATCTTTCTCGGCTCTGATTGGTTGTTTTTATCCAGGCCTGGTGGATTCTTGCAAACAACCAACCAGACAACAAACAAAAGAGTAGCAAACCTGTAGTTGCACCTAACTGTGTCCTCTAGGCCTGTTTATTGTGACTCAATGCGTATGCTAATGATGTCCACATTATGCTAAAGTCTCAACTAACGGTGTTGTAAGATGATGGCATGAATAAATACCAGATGCAGACAGGCGAGCCAGATGTTAAAGTCTGATCAAAGAGCTGATTTCCCATCAAACAATGAATAAATTGATAAGAAAAGCCAGACTGTGTAAATGGAAGTTTTGACAGAGAGTGACCTTCAGTGAGTGTCTAACATCTCGGCAGGGAAGTCCCTTTGATGTCTGCTGAGGATGGGAAAATGATGAAAACAATATCAGCCCAGAGTCGCTGAAGACAGGAGCTTAAAAGGAATGGCAGCTCAAATATAAGGAATGATGTGCTGATGCAATTTGATTTCAAATTTTAAAAAAAAGAGGTTCACAGAGGAGCGAGGCGAGGGGAGGAATGATAGTGTCGTTATAGACTTCAGACTCAGGAAGGAGGGCGATAAAATGTAAAGAGAGGCATAAAGAAAAGAGGAAAGAAATAAGAAAAGAAATGAGAGATGAGGAAGGAATTAGAAAGAGAGAGAAAAAGACAGAAAGAAAGGAAGACAAGAAGAAAGAGAGAGCAAAAGAATGAAAGAAAGAGACAGAGAAAGAAAAAAGAAAGACAAAGAAAAAAGAGAAAGAAAGACAGAAAAAGAAACAGAAAGAAAGAGAGAAAGAAAGTGTCATGGAGTATTAGGGCTGATGTAGAAGGGAAGTAAATTTACTCTAGTAGCCTACTACTTAAGTATAGTTTTGATGTATTCTATTATAGCTTTATAGTTGTACTCCACTGCAGTAGAGGGAATACTGTCCTTTTTTCTCCACTTGCCAGTTATAATGCAAAGTAAACCTGTAACCTGTAGGACGCTCTATTGTCAGAAATGTAATACAATATGCATAGGTATGTTTTCATTAGTGTATAATCACCTGAATACATTAATCATTTTTATCTACAGACCATGGAGGCTGCCATGTTGAACCGCCATGTTTCTACACTAGACCAAACCAAACACTGGCTCTAGATAGGGGCTTTCATGTTTTTCAAGAGTTCAAGGCCAACATAGTTTCTCTTTTTAGCTTGGTTGAGTCAAGGTCAGATCCCTGGCTCCTCCCGCTGTATGTGGAAATATCCTTGAGCCAGATACTGAACCCCAAATTGTGTCATCAGTGTGTGAATGTGTGTGAAAGGGTGAATGTGGCACATAGTGTAATGAGTTGATGGTCTCAGTCTCTAGTTTCAGTCTTCTACTTTCTACACCCTGGTCCTTTAAGATCACGTTATAATATTATCAGATTGTAATGTAATTAGAGTGCTTGTATTGCAAGTGTAGTGTTCTCGTGCAGGGTGTTGAAACTCTGACTAAACACCAAGTTAAACCGTAGCCAATGAAGACAGAGTCGTAGTACCACGTTTGACCTTTAACTGTACCACTTCTCTCATTAACATCGCATAGGTAGACACAACTGCAAATAAAAGCAATACAAAAATATTTTAACTAAATATTACAACATACACAGCTGTATATATGAATACACATTGCTGTCCTGCACTGTAGATACAGTTATCATGGCTAGTAACATTGCTATTGGCTTGTATATCATTGTAAATAAAAACGTTTTTAAATGAACTTATCAAATATGATTTTTTATGATATCACTGCTAATATATGAACTTTTACATGTCTTATGTAAAATCCATCAACTTACGGCATTGCCTCTATGATGCTTCAGAGTGGACGTGAACAGATTGTGATTCAGAGCATACAAAATATGTCTGCCTTCCTTTCCTGCCAGTCAAGATAAACAGGAAGTAACTAAGCAGGATGTGATGTCGTAGCATGAAATAAGCAGACAATAAAGTTATAAATTTACAAATAAATTTGTTAAACTTTAAAGTAATCATTCACTTCTTGTTTCCAACTAAAATGAAATATCAACAAATTGTCTAAAGGAGAAATTAGAAATAGCCTTAAAGACTATGACACTGCAAGAACGCTTTTTTTGTTCCCTTATTTGTCAAAATATTTTGGCTTTATTCTTAAAACCTTTTTCCTTAATATTCTTTCATTTTATTCCACTTAGAGATTTGACTTTTCTCTCAAAATTTAATGCATTTCCTTGTAAATTGCTTTATTTAGTTCTGCAAATATTTACATAGTTAATGGTTAGAGTTCCTTTTTTAAATATGAAAACTATCAAAAACAACACAATTTTCACAATATTACATTTTGTTGCATAATTTTCTTATAATTCTGAAAATGTTAAGACTTTATTTTGGCTTCTTAAAGCTTTGGACTATTTTCTCTCAACGTTAGGGCTTTTTTTTTCTCAAAATATTTGCAATTCATCCTCAAATTCTCAGATGTTTTTGTTTTTCTGGCCCTAATTCTCATGAGACTGACTGCTTGAAGTACAGGAGCACCACACACACACACACACACACACACACACTGTGGTACATACATTACTCCACCTTCATAAACTATTCAATCCTTGTGGGGATTTTAATGCTTTCTGTGTTCCAGCCTCAAACATGGACTGACAATGAATTCAATTAGTCTGTTTTTGTCAACAAAACAGCCAATGATGGCAAAGAGAAAACCTTACTGAATTAGGCAAATGTATACAGAAGTATTTCATTAAAGTATTCAAGGATTCCCCGACCAGAGATACCTCAAGGACATTGGAAGAGATTTCGGAGCTGCTTAATTAAACTTTTACTCTTTTTTGACTCCAAACGCCTTCCGCGTTGGTCTGCGTATGAACTGTTTATCAGTAGGTCAGTGTCTCAAATGTGCTAATTTAATGATTTTAAATTCCCCCTGCGATAACAGGAAACATGGAACGGTTTCCCTAAGGCGTCGTCTTGTTCTCCCTCCGACTTCCTCCTCCCTGAAAAAATTATCCAAACAGATGGAAGATTGAGGGCTTTTTTTCCCCTTGCTTGCTAATCCACCCCTGACTGAGCCTTAGCCTCATTAAAGAAACCCGACACTGATTGAACCGCCTGTCAACCCCCCCAAGTCCTGACAAAAACCTCTTTGTTGTCGTCTCCTCCACTGTCTGTCTTGTCTGTCTGTCTGCTCCTCTATTAATAGTAAAAGGTGCAGGGGAAAGGCGGCAGCACTGCGCTCAAAGGTCGAGGCACAGTGGAGGAGTGGAGGCTCGGATGGATGTCTGCAGCGATACATGGTAGTAAATTACAAGTGTGTACATGGATGCAGGGATAACAAATGCATCAGGGTGGTCACAGTGTTTGCCGGGCGTTTGGCTGTGTCCCCGCCCAGAGCTTTGACAAAGCTCACTATGTTTTTTTTAGGAATCACCATTCCAAACAGGCAGCAGAAATAGCGAAAGGCTTCTTTGTGTGACCCCCAGGGTCAGAGAGGTGTGTTTTACGAATGCCTTCTACAGAGGGGTTGAAAGTAAAGCCCTTCGAGGCTATGTGAGTATTTTAATTCAACACAGTTCATATACCTTCTTTCCAGCAAACACCAACTCTGGTTTGGTCAAAATAAACCCTTAATTTACAGAGTTAGATGTGAACTATTCTTGAAAAGGGCTGCAATGGCCACGATGTCAGCTAATGTTAATCCTTGGGGACAAATGCGCTTGTCAAAGTACGTCCACTAAAAGTAGTTGTTTCTGCTACTGACAGGCTCAGATTGTTATTCTAAGTGTCTGACAACATTTTTGAAAGGATCCCTACAGAGATGGACCTTTTGTTAAACCAGAAAGTCGTATTATCGCTGTCACTCGCCACCAGACTCCAAAGACAAAACAAAACCTCTCAGAGCATTATAACATTGTATATTTATCTTTTAGGGCAGATATGTGGCACCAAACTATAATAATACTTCTGGTCATTGTTTAATAGCCAAATTGAGATCCTGGAAAATTATTGCCACCATTCTCCCTCTGCTCAGGCATCAGTTCAGTGTTTTTGCTGTGGTATTTTGGTCATCACATCTTTTAAGAGGAAATTATAAAAAAAGTGGTATGATCATTATGGCCTTTTGTAGTGTCAGGGTTCTTATTTTTGTGTCTGTCAGCAGCAGTGGATTTGTTGTTGACGAGATCCCTCAATCCGAACAGCTGGGTGTAACTATACTACGCAGGACCCAGAAAGTTTAGCCTGCTTTGACTTGGATTGCAGATTTGTGTATCTTTTTCAATACTTGTACTTTTTCATTTTTCATGTTTGTTGGAAACCAATCAGAGTCAGAGTAATAATCAATACATACATTTCACTTATTGATCTTATGATGCCTGAAAAAGCTGAATATTGCTACATTTTACTGTTGATTTCAATGCATGAAACCAAAAAAATATTGGAAAACTACACTTTCTTTGCACCAGTCCTAGTTTGAGCAGATGTTATTGCTCAGAGAAGTCAGAAAAAAAGAAAGAAAATGTGTACTACCTAGTAAAAGAAGAATATTGTTTTGTTATGTTGGCATAACAGTTTCCACTCAAGGTCTATGTGTATGCTTGTTCAGGAGCTTTCAAATATCAGACAGTCTTCAGCAGACAAAGTTTGCTTAGTTGTCATATGGCTCAAACTCAATTATAAAAGTCAAATATAAAAAATAAATAAGTAAAAAACTTTAAAACAACTTTATCCCCCTGAGGCTGTTTTAAAACCCTTTCTGGTGGTGAAATAATAAATTCCCTTTTATCTAAATATTTAAAAAATAGTTTTCCCATGCCTTAAATTAGTCAAATTTGAAGATATGAAATCCTAAAAGTATCAAAACCAGCCTTTAAAAGACCCACCATGTGTAATTTGTGCATATTTGTGGAATATAAAGTTCTCCTCAGGCAATGTCTTTTCAACTCTGTGGTCCCATTTTGCAGCATAAGCTGTCTGTTGAAAATCTGTACTTTTAGCTGAAATAACCCCAGTGGCATTATCACGGTTATTTTGTCTGACTTAACAAAGCTCCCCCAGAGCCGCAGAAAACATTATATAAACCTTATACAGGAGGAGTGCTCCTCAAGATGAGTAAATGCCCCTTTACACTGTGATTTTGGGCTGTTAACAAATGTGAGACAAACGTAGTAAAATATTTGCTCGTCAAGCTCCATGTCTGAGTAAAAACTTAGCATGCTGTCGGCATGAGTCGGCATCCGTCATACAATCTGACAGCCTCAGAACTGATACAACATGACACAGATTGCAATCAAGAGATGTACTGAACTTGCAAGATTCTTCTCATCGTGCAGTGTATAGATGCCATAAAGTGACTTTCATTTGTAAAATCAGTGTCCCTTTAAATCCCCCATAATCCCCCCAAAAAAGTGTGGACATGAGTTTAGTGTTCAGTGAGGAAATATAGGCAGTAATTTGTACTTTTTAAGAAAATAAATTGGGGTCCTCAGGGACTCCAGTCAAAAGCACCCAATTGACCCTTCCTAAATCCTCTTGGAAGCTAGGTCAACTTTCCCCCTTTCTGTACTCTGTACTAGATATGCTATGTGCTAGGATCGTCTTGAAAATACAATCACATTTTAACGATGGTTAAAAGATAAAAGCAACATATAGTATGTGACATATAGTCACACCTAAAGTTAACTAATGTTAGCAAAATGCTAGCTTACTAGCTTATTAGCTACTAATTTGCTAACATTACCAGAACATCAGATGTCAGTAGCAATCTAACTAATCTGTCTAACTATCTAGGTCAAGATTATTGTATTTTGGTTTAAAGATAAAAGCTACATTAATTGTTAGTTAGGTAATTAGCTAGAGAGTTTAGTAAACATTATCCTAGCTATCAGCTAACTAGCTAACAAACAATGTAGGTTAGCTAGTTAGTTAGCTACGGTTTTGCTCTGTCAAACAATCAAACTGGATTCAAAGCTTTTTGACTGCAGCCAAATGCTTTATAGGTTGGACAGCAGTTATGTAGTTATTGAAATAATTTTCATGGCTTAAAAATTAGGGCCAATTATTTGACCTGTGACCCAAAAAATGCAAATACTGCACTCTGCCTTTGTCTTCTACAGTGTCTTCTTCCTGAGAAAATCTAATTTAATTTCTTCTTATTATATGTAGGCTATTTTTTATTGTTTGCATGTTTAAAAAGTAAAAATAGAGTAATTGAGAAAAATTCAAGGAATCCTCAAGTATTATTCTGTGAGCTTTAACCTATTAAGATAGCTTGACATATATATTTTGTAAAATGTATGTAAATCTATTTTTAGAATTAGAATCCTGACTTGTAAGTCTAGTGTATAGGATTTAGTGGCATCTAGCAATGTAATTGCAGATCTCAATTCCTTTACTTCACTCTTGCCTTCCAAGCACAAAGAAGAGACTATGGTGGCTGCAAAACAGACATAAAAATGTGAATTCCCCTGTCTACAGTGAGTGTTTGGTTTGTCCCTTCTGGGCTATTGTAGAAACATGGCAGTTCAATATGGCAGAATCTGTAGAAGGCGACCCGAAACATCTGTAGATAAAAACGGCTCATTCTAAGGTATAAAAACATAACAATTTGTATATTCAGGTGATTATATACTAATGAAAACATACCTATTAATATTGTTCAATTTCTGCCAGTAGATCCT
>NW_023339873.1:23391274-23404001 GCF_004916995.1 Morone saxatilis | reverse complement strand
TCTCTCTCTCTCTCTTCTCTCTCTCTCTCCATACAACCCTTTGTCTTCTCCTCCTCACAGCGTCCTTATTATCTCCTTCCCTCCTTTCCTCTCTATCATTTTTTTTGTGGAGGGTGTTTTAATGAAAGTATCACACAGGTATTTTCAGGAATTTATCTGTCAGTGTATTGCTACGAGTATAATAATACAAAAATCTGGACTTAGAGAGAGAGAGAGAGAGACGACTCGTTAACAGAGATAGTCTCGGGGCTCCATGAGGGACCAGGCAGTCTCTGGAACACTTTACCCAGACTATGGACTTGATAATCCGCGTTGCTGTCCGGGCGGCGGGGGGTAGGCTGGGAGCCTCTAACTCTCCTCTCCTCTCCGCTTCATGTCCCCTTCTCCCTCTGTGAAGGCAGCGGAGGAACTTCGGAGCAGCGCGGCCAGCCGGGAGTCTCAGTTTGCCGGGGTGTGTTTGAGGAAGGCAGGGGGGGAGATGCGGAGTAGACCACTGCTGGTGACCTGAAGTTCCCTCCCTTCCTGGCTGCTTCTGTCAGGACCTAGCGCAATTCCCCAGTTCTCCAATGCCGGAAAACCAAGTAAAACCAGTCCGAAGCCGCAGCGGGAGCTGGGAGCCGACGCAGCGGGCAGGATGCGGACTTTTTGCCCGGTCTGAGCTCAGCAGTCTGCGGAGAGACGAGCTGTCAGGCTGGATGTGCAGTAGCACAAGACTTTCTGCTTTTCTTAAGGTAGGAAAACGGGAAATTAATACAGCATGGACTAGTAATTGTGCATTTTTTTAATCCTAGAATTTGATTTTATTCATATGTTCAAATATTCTTGGAATATCGTTTTCACCATGAACTTAATAAACGGTATTATTTTTTGCTTTAACGGCATTTTAATAATTTTAAACTCCTCTTTCATGAATATTAATCCAAAATGATTTTAATTGCATAAAATCAAAAACAGGTAGAAGGAAGGCCCTTATGGATTATACTTAAAATGGACTGCGCTCTCTCAAGACCAAATAAACCCACCAGTCTATTCTGCAAACTGGGACAGAGCTGCTAAACAACAAAGGCAGTCTTCTTCAAACCTGCCTTTTTGCTTGGGCACATGAAAACCATAATTGGACTCAGTTTGATTCCTTGTTTGCTCCCCCAGGGAACATTACATAACTATTGAACTGTCTTGGCCACAAATCAATGCAATCTGTCAATTGGCTGCTGCTGCCCGGTGCCATTTTATTAATCATCACTACCTCCTAACTAACAACCACTAATAATACATTATCTTCCTTTACAAGGGCTGTATTGGATTGTAAACTCAGCAGCAGTATAAGTATGAGTTTTTATTGATATTTTTTTCTTTGATTCACCAAAATAATTAGGCTTTTGTTCATAAGCCAACTAACACTGATGCTGTTGACTAGGAAATATCTCCACTTTATTTAAATCTTTCGACCTTGTGCACACAGTTGCACCTTTCCTCACAGTGAGAGGCCCACATCGATCTTAGTTTTGTCCCCAGTGCAAGGAATTTGTCTCATCTTATCTCAGCTGACAGGCTACGTTCATCACCATCCAGCACTTCTCCTCTCATCCAGCACGGCTAAACTTAAGGAATCAAGGGAAGAGAGGAGTACAAAGTCTAATTAAGCAATAATTAAGAGCACATATTTGGCTTTGTAGAAAGTATTGTGGAAATATCTGCCCCATCATCTGACACCCCCATCTTTCCCCTAGAGTGCCATGGTGCAGGGCATTATCCTTCTGGGCTGGACTGAGTAACTAACAGATTCAGGGTGCTTATCTGGGAGCCAGCCCTCTCCCTTACTAGCTCACCTAAAACCTTGTTGCTCACAAAATGCTTTTGGCTGCCATGTTTTAATCCTTTGAATATTATCCGTTTTTTAAATGCTCTTTTTGTCAGTTTGTTCACGTTCATGGTTACCAACTGGAGGAGGAATTAAAAAAGTTTGAATCCGCTTAGTGTATGTTTTCATTTTGAGCTCACGTTAGTAATCTGCACATAGACTTGCCAAACTCGTTTTTTTTAACCATTTTACCACACCTGTGCTCTCAGTATCATTTCAAACATCCCTTTCCTCTGGCTGTGTGTCTGAGGAATGTGTAACACATCTTAAAGTCATTGGTATGCACACTTCTCTGCTCTCCCAATTTACAATGGCTCACTTTGCATTTGTGGGATAGAGAGGGAAAATAAATCCTTTTGTCTTTAAAGGAAAGCATGCATTTTGAAGAGACTGATTTTCCCATTATTCCTATTTCGCAACAGGTTTCTGGATCCAAATGTCAAGTCAGAGGAACCAGCAGTGTGTGACGTGAAAGGGAAAGGGAAAGCCAGGAAGAGGACATCCAATGATAACCCTCCAGCGTGTCGTACATGGCTCTGTCAGTGCCGAGTGCTGTGAAGAGAGCTCTACCCAATGGTAGAAGAGAGGAGAGAGTGAAAATGTGATAAACTTCTCCCAGCTCAATTATGGACAGTGGCTGGTGAAGGAATCATATTGCTTAATGAGACCATTGCTCTTGTGTTGGGAATTTTAGGACAATGAATTACCAAGGGATTACTCAAGACCTTCTTCAGCACCAGGCTGGACATGATGGTGTTATTAAGCCAACAGCCGAAATCTAATGACTGCTTTGTTGGATTTTTCAAATCGTAATTTCTTACTATTTTTCCTCTGATTTGGTGTTGTCTGTATTTTTTCTTATCTGTTTGAAATGGAGATACAGTTGCGTTTATGGAATAAGGACTGGGTCTCCTTTATAAGGCCATGGATACCTATACTGTTAGGCCTTCACCTCCAGTTCTCCCGGGCCTCAAACTGTCCCGAGGAGTGCCGCTGTGATCGCACCTTTGTTTACTGCAACGAGCGGAGCCTGACCTCAGTGCCTCTGGGAATCGGTGAGGGTTATAAGACCCTCTACCTCCACAACAACCAAATCAATAATGCTGGGTTTCCGTTGGAGCTCCATCATGTGGCTTCAGTGGAAACTGTGTATCTCTATGGCAACCAGCTGGATGAGTTCCCCATTAACCTGCCCAAAAATGTAAGGGTTCTCCATCTGCAAGAGAACAACATTCAGACCATCTCCAGAGTGGCTCTAGCTCAGCTTCTTTGGCTGGAAGAGCTGCATTTGGATGATAACTCCATTTCTACTGTAGGGGTGGAGGAAGGGGCCTTCCGTGAGGCAGTGAGCCTGAAGATGCTTTTCCTCACCAAAAACCACCTGAGCAGTGTGCCTATTGGTCTTCCAGATGATCTAAAAGAGTTGCGATTGGACGAGAACCGGATCGCAGTTATCGCAGAGGAAGCGTTTAGGAATGTCACGCGCCTGCAGCGCCTCCTGTTGGATGGGAACCTGTTGACAGATGAAGGGATTGCACCAGGGACCTTTCAGGACCTGGTCACCCTGAGGGAGCTGTCCTTGGCCCGCAACTCACTTACATACCCTCCCCCATTCCTCCCAGGAGAGGTGCTTGTCAAATTAAACTTTCAGGAAAATCAGATAGACCAGATCCCTGTCAGGGCATTCGCGGGGTTGCACAAGCTGGAGAGGCTGGATATTTCTAACAACCAGCTGCAGTCGTTGACACAGGGGGTCTTTGATGGCCTCGTCAGTCTCAGACAGCTCACTGTTCGGAATAACCTTTGGCTGTGTGACTGCAGCATCAAATGGGTGGTGTCATGGCTTAAATCTCTGCCGGCCTCGCTCAATGTGCGCGGCTTCATGTGCCATAAACCAGAGAAGTTCCGGGGCATGGTGATCAGGGAGCTGAGTGCTGAGTTGGTCCAGTGCCCACAGAGCACAGCGACGGCGCTCCTTCTCACCTCACCAGTTGACACTGCTCTGATCCCATCCTTATCATCTTCTACAGACTCCCCCCTGGTCACTCAGTATGTTCCCTCCTCCTCCAGGCGACCCTTCCCCACATTGCCCACCCTGTATTCAACCAGAGAGGGGGGGTTGAGGACTAAGCAACCTCTGGACACCCGGAGGGAGACTTTGCAGGTCACATTTTCCATACTGAATGGCTCCGCTATCCATGTCAGATGGGTGGCCGCCTTTCCAGTCACTGCCTACAAGGTGACCTGGGCTAGGATGGGCCCCAGTCTGACAGGGGACACCGTCAGGGAGAGGATAGTGGGTGGGGATCACCGGGGGATCAGACTGGCTAATCTTGAGCCAAAGTCCACCTATCGGATCTGTGTCATTCCCTTGGATGCATTCAATAATTACCGGCCCAAAGATGATACTGTGTGCACCGAGGCCATGACCATGCCGGCATCTTTCAGCCCTGACAACAACAAAAGACCGTCGGGGCCTGAGCAGGCAACGCAACAGGAACCCAGCTCACCTTTCTTGCTGGCTGGGCTGATTGGTGGGGCTGTGATCCTGGTGCTGGTGGTCCTCCTCAGCATCTTCTGCTGGCACATGCATAAGAAGAGCCGCTCCAAGTCCTCCACCAAGTGGAAATACAATCGGGGTCGGAGAAAAGACAACTACTGTGAGGCAGGCACCAAGAAAGATAACTCTATCCTGGAAATGACTGAGACCAGCTTCCAGATAGTCTCACTCAACAACGAACAGCTCCTCAAGGGAGATTTCCACATTCAGCCTATTTACACCCCTAATGGGGGCATTGGATTCCGAGACTGCCCCCTGGGGAACAACAGCACAGTCTACTGCAAGAACAATGTTCAGGATGCAGACTTTTGTCACACATGATGATTTTGGAGGGCATTTTTACTGACAACCGCCCACACTTTACTGGACACTGTACAGTGTTAATATTATTTGAAACCCCCACATCTTCAAGAAATGTAATTTATACAACTAACTGGACGATATCTTTTATATAACGTTGGATTTATAAGTTATTGCTTTCTGGAGTTGTGCTGTTTGAGTTCCATGCACACAGACATGTACAATCAGGATTCATTTATTATCTAAGTATTAAGGGGTTTTGATTTTCAGTAATAGTAAATTTTGAAGTCATTGTATACTGTAACCATAACAGATACAGAATTAACACTGTAGCTGTAGTGCATTCTAAGAGTCCTGAATCCAGCTGGTAGAATTCTGTATGAGAGGAGGAAAAACAGGCACAAATCTTCCACACTCACCACTAGATGGCATCATTTTCTGGAAACGATAGTCCACCACACTTTTCCTGTGGCTGTTCTAAATCAAGTCATCACAATAATATCGCACATTTCTTTAATTGCCACTACAGTAAATATTCTTATTCAAATCAAACTTTTCTCAGCTTGAAAAGAAAATGTAAAGGTCATACTCATTAAACATTCACAGAAAGTGGCAGGCTGCAGTGCTTTCACCTGTTTTTCAAGATTAATACATTATTAAAGTTAAGGGGTCATGTTATTAGTGCTAGCTGTGTTTTATGGTGGGTGTCACACAGTGAGCAGCCAAAAAGCACATCTGCCGTCTACTGTATGTTTAACCCACTGAGAACCGACTCTTTCCCTTTTGTTCAGCAAAAATAATGTTATGGTAAAACAGTATATGTATGTGCCTTGAAGTTATCAGCTTACAATGTCTTTTGAATCCATGTTTTTGCACAAACGGTGTACTGTATATACATTCAATTGAATTGTTGTTGAGGAAACCTCTTGCTCTTGAATATTTATTTACCTCATTACACATTTAATTAAATACATATCTCCAAAAGAGAACTTATTCCTTGTGATCTGTCCCGGAATGATCACTAACATGAATTGTTTGCATGTAAAAGAGCACAGTGGGAGTAGCAGAGTTCTGTTTGGAGAGGGAGGGGTCCTTTGAGGACTGTACGCTCAAAAGTCAAAAGAGATTGCACTTAAAGTCTACTTAACACAAAACCATAGTAAAGCAGCCTCACTGCTGGGCTGTTTGCAGCTGGGAGCATGCACTTACTAAAGCAGTCACACAATGGTCTGAATATGTGGTATATTAGAAATTGAGAAATTATTAGTATAATTTAATGACCTGTAAGTTGATAAGGTGAAATTTCACATCTGTTATTGCTTAGAACCAGTGCCTGAATTGGAAATAGGTGCCAGTACCATAATTCAACACAAACCTAACCCTAAACACAACATAATCCTAACCCTAATCATTTTCCCATTTTTAATCAATTTTAACTTTCAGCGCTGTTTTCTTAGTCTTAATCTAGCCATCATTTATCATTTTACGACTTTTATTGTTTACCCCTTGGAAAAAATACCAAGGTCCAAACCTCAGTGACCTCTGTGGTGGGCACACCCATGCTTACCAGAGGTGGCAATAAGAAGTAAGGGTACTCATGTGGATAATAATCAGAAGTGCAAGTGCTAACACTTCAGCTAACAGTATAACATACATGTTTTGATGGTGGGGGGAACTGGTTCACCCAGAGAAAACCCACACAGGGAGAACATTCAAACTCCACACAGAAAGGCCATTTACATGTGTTGATGTTTAAACCAGAAACGTCAGTATCCTTAAATTAACTCACAGTGTGAGGTCAAAATAGTGGAGCAAAAAGAGAGTACGTCAGACTGACATATATGACATAATTGTTGCTGTGTTGCAAACCAGCTATTGTTTGTTGTATTTGGATTCAGTATCATCTCTTGAGCAGTGCCCAAAATCTAGTTTCAGTTACTCGCCTCCAAAGTGCAAGGAGTAGAGTACAGACAAAAGCACAACTTGTAAAAAATGGGCCACACTTTAAGTTACGAGTTGTTAAAGAGGCATTCATACTGTGCGTTTACTCCACTCAAATGGTAATTTCACCCAAATCACCAAACATATGTTCTGTTCTGTTATGTAAACTGATTCGATTTTCATCAATTGTCAAAAATATCTGGGAAACTGGCTATAAAATGAGAGTTAAAACAATAAAAAAATTATATATAATATATATATAAATTATTAAATGTATTATTAAATGTATAAAATTACACAATTTGCATATTTGATTGAATTATACATTATTTAATTAGTTGATTTAAATGAATATTACCAAATTTAAAATGCAGTGTGGAGGCCAACAATTGTATCACATTTTGGTTTTATTTGTCCATGTTTTTAGTTCTTTTTGATTTGTACCACCACCCAGTACAATGGAGTTGAAAGGAATTTAATTGAATTGTTCTGAACCTGAAAAATGATTTTCACACTTTTCTGTCCCTGTTAATCTGGATAATCTACACAGCCATTGTTCGGTGAAAAGGTTCCAATGCAAATTGTTAACAGTGACATGGTGAGTTTTAATAGAAATACACCAGTAGGTATAAGTGAAAATGTTTCTACATTTATGCACATTTAAAAAAATATTCTACTAAACTGACTTTTTAATTATGATAGAACAGTCTTATTGAATTATCAGCTACATAGCTTGCATTGTCCAGCACTGACTTTGACGATCATAAGCTGTATAGTAACTTTAGGTCTACTGTAAAAAGATATCCCTCTTTTGTTTTATCCTCTCTAATTAGAGCTGAAAATTTATCTTCAGAAATACAGCAGCTGTTTAAATGATGAATCCGTTAAAAGAAAGGACACTGTATTTCCCTGGTAAAAGTACATTAGAGACAAAATGATCAAAGGTATTACTTATTTTTTCTGTATAAACTGTGTTGGACAGTTTTTAATCTGACTGATGGACACAGATCCATATTTCATGCCAGCGCCGCAGACATCAGATCTTTCTAATAAAGCAGGAATAACAGACAGCAGAGATGACTGAAAACATACTTTAGTTTCCCTTTAGAAGCACATCTTTACATTGTCAGTGAGCCAAATCTTAAAGCATAATTCTTGCATTTATTACAACTTGGGTCTTATTTTGGTAGTTTTGGCCCACCTTTTAATCAGTAATGATAAAGTTGCACTCAATGAGATGTGAAAAGAAGTTAAGACAAGCCAAGGAACACGAGCAGTCAGATGATCAGCCAGGTTGTAAAGAAAACTCTAGGTTTGTCGAACTTATTTAAAAGAGAAAAATGAAGATGGACAGTAAAAGCATCACCAAAACTGTTTAATTTAAACATCAATCACAGTTTACAGACCCACTTTGTGCTTCAACTTCCAGCTAAAGTACAACAGTCTGATTGTCTGCTTGTGTGGGAACTTTTCTCTTTCAGTTATGTCACCATTTTCTGACATCAATCTGGCAGTTATTACTGGTGAGTACAATGTTATTATAAGTGACAGAAATAAAAACTGCAAAAGTAAGATCATAGTTGTATGATTATAGAGCTGAACGATCAATAAATGTTTCTACTAAAACGAGCCAAGTCAACAGTAAAGTTTACCAGTTAAAAACAGGCCCTTGTGGTAAATATATATTTCCACCAACAGTCAGTTAAGACAATCACATATTAGTGCATTCTGACACCTTCAGATATTTCAGAAGGGTCAGCTGGATCTATGAAATGATGGATGGTATTCAGCTTATGCAGTAAAGATGGGGAAAGGTAATGCAATCCATAGGAGTAAGTCAGCTGAAAAGATTTACTCCCCCCATCTGCAAATCACAAGTGAAATGGTTCAAGCAGCCAGGTGTGTTCATCCTGCTGTGGTCTGTGGTGTTTGTCAGTAATGATTGTGCTGTGTTCCAGTCTGGTTCTCTACAAACCAAAAGCTGCAGCAGAAAGAAGGAAACTCAAGCCCACCAAGGAAGAAGCATGAAGCTACAGTGAGACTTTTAAAGGATTTGTAAAAGATTAATAATATCATATTGTGCCTTATGCTGTAACATAAATTCAAACTAAATGCTAAAATGTAATTTAATTTGTCTACATTATGATGGACGGTGATAGACAGAGGGTTCATCCAATAACCTGCTAATAGATCTGCAATGATTAGTCGATTAACCGATTACTTGACCAATAGAAAAACAACCTGCTTAATTGACATTTTTCAAGCAAAACTGTCAAAGATTTGCTGCTTCCAGCCTTGTATATGTAAGGATCTGCTATTTATTCATTTATTTTTATCATTTAGGACAGTAAATTAAGAATCTTTGGTTTTGGGACTGTTGGTTGGACAAAAAAAGCAGTCTGAAGGCATCACTTTGGGCTCTGGGAAATTATGGTTTTTCTAAACAATTGTGAAAATAATCAGCAGATTAATAATGAAAATAATCGTTTGTTGCAGCCCTACCTGCCAAGTACTTTTTGCAAGTATCATATCTGATCTGAGTCACATATGAGCAACGTCACCAACTGTTTTGAGTGAAATGTTTCAACACTTACATATAAAACAAACTGACAATAGATGCTCTTAAATGTTACACACTGGACGTTTAATCATCACATATGTTATAACAGACAAGTATCTTTATTTAATTCACTTGTCTTCACTTGTACTTCATTAACAGAAAACCTTATGCACAAACAGAGTTTGCTGCTGTTGCCAGTACGCCTTTATGAGATGATTATGGACAAAGGAGAAAAACTGAATATGAAGGAATACATAGAGGCAGGGGTGTTCATGGGAAATGAAATCTCTATTAACCTTTCGCCCACTGTTCTATGGGATACTAGGACTATGTAAAATGTTCTGCTGGTAAATATAATCCTGTATGATATGTGTATAGACTCTTGTGCTTTCAGTCATAAGGATTATTTTTATCAAGAACATGCTGTTGTCCAAGACATTTGAAACCTTACATATATCGTGTCTACCTTGAAAGCTGTCTGGCAGGCAAACAATTTCATATAGATTTGAAAACTTTTGTATTCAAATTCATAATCTGGATCATCATGACAACTGAGCAATCTCCACAAAAACTAAGAGATGCAAATGAAAGTCACAACGTAGCTAGCCGATCTTGAGTCAAGATTTCGGTCTCGTGCTGGTTTTTGTTCAAAGGCAGGATTGCACCAGGGAATTACATAAAAGGGAAACAGAGAACAGAAAGAAAAACAGGTTCCTAATTGTATTTTTCACAGAGAAGTGTCTGAAATAATGCACCATGGTCTGCTTTACTTATGGTAATTACTTCATGGTTTTCACAGTGGATTGTAAAGTAATATACCTAGAAATACCACATATATCACCTTAACCAAAGGAATTCAGCCTGTATAATGTTGTAAATGGATTAAAAGCAATAGTAGTAGTGGAGGACTAAATCAAGTGTCTTTTCCTCTTCAATTCATAGTGGATGGATAAAATAGCCCAGTGATTTTTAGGAACGTTTGGCTTCCCTTTCTCCTGGTCATTACTGTGGTCAGCTTGCATTAAATTGCATTAGAGAGCCGCTAACAGCATCCACTCCATCTTCACACACACACAAATCTAACCCCACACCCCCCTGCCTAAGTATTGATCTCTGGAGCTCCACTGGATTATGAAAAATGGTTACCAACCTTAATGACACTTCACCTGAGACAGACTGCCTCTCTCCACTGCTTTGCTAGTGAGGTGAAAATGCGTGCACAGGGAAATCAGTGGTAGAATGTTGTCCCAGTCTGTCCCTGTATCTTCTTGCATTGATTACCTGTTGAAGCACAGATATAAAGGAGTAATTTATGCTAGAAATGATGGATGGATTGTAGAGTGGAGGGTCGTTTGTTGGTGTTACAGCCCCACATAATGGCTCACAGGAAGTCAGTTCATCAAAGTTAGAGTGAATGTTTGCACTTAAGTCGTATAGTGGATAATCTTTTATTTACACAACATTATAATGCTATAGTGACTTCAATGTCACTATAGCATGGCGAGAGTAAGCTATATGCATAGAAAGTAAGGTTCTATTTATGCATATAAAATAAAACCAGACTTGCAGTCAAATAGGACCCCTCACCAGCTGCCAACTTGGAACTTGGATCAGGTGCCTTGATCAGGGCGATTGATCAAAGAGCTTTGTTGTTTCAAATCACAGAACTGCATGGATATCAGTCCCAACACATTTCAATTAAATCAAAATGTCTAAAAAAAAAAAAAAAAATCAAAAAAAAAAAAATCTACGATAATAGGAAATGGTGCTATAGCACCCCCTATTGTTGGACTTGCCTAAAATTGGCATGGTAATTCTGAAGCGCATCCCAGCTTGGTACCAAATTTGGTGCAATTTATTGGTTAAAAATAATAAAGTTAATACAGTTAATCTCTTTCACCCTTCCCTTTAAGTGCAAAGGAGAAACTATGGTGGTCGTGAATCGCACTAAAAATCTATGCCATTTACAGCTGGTGTTTGTTCTTCTTTTCAGGTGATTATACACTAATGAAAACGTATCTATGAATATCATATTCCACCTTTGCCAATAGATCCTCCTAAATGTTACACACCTTTAAGTCCGATAGGAGAGTCGTTTCTGGCTGTGGTTATTTTCCCTTCCCTTATCAATGGTGTAAAATGATGGTGTGCTGTTCACACAAGTCAGAGGAACTCTTAGAGGGGGATAGGTTGTTTGGTTTGTGTAACTGTAACTGGTGTTGAGTATTATGTGGCTTCCCTTTGCACTTGGAGGCCTTCACACAGGAAATTGTGACTCCACTTTCTAGATTAGCTAATCTGAAAGAGGGGGTCATGTTTGAAGAGTTACAAAAATGGCACTGAAGATATTAATGACTTAACCTATATATGTATGTACCTAAGTGGTTCCGCAGCGTTTGTAGATAAATTACGGTAATGAAAACATAACAATTTCTATATTCTGGTGATTATACACTAATGAAATGAATATTATCTTCCATTCCTGCCTGTAGATCCTCCTAAATGTTACACACTGGAAATACACTCCTAAAACTATAAATGTCAACCTCATGATGGCTTTAGAGGTAAAGTCAGGATATCACTAAAGTCCATGACTGTCATCAAGTAGTTGTTGAGATACTTATGTACAGACCTAAGTGGTAAATGGTAAATGGACCTGTACTTGTATAGCGCCTTTCTAGTATTCCGACCACTCAAAGCGCTTTTACACTACATGCCACACTCGCCCTTTCACACACATTCACACAGCATGGCAAAGACCATCGAACAGAAACTAACGCATTCATTAACATTCACACACCGATGCACAGCAATTTGGGGTTCAGTATCTTGCTCAAGGAACCAACAACCCTCCGATTAGGGGATGACCCGCTCTGCCTCTGCGCCACAGCTTAAGCAGACTAACCTACAAAAACAACTGTTGAACAACATAAACAGGGCAAAACTTACGGCTTCCAAGTTTGAAGTCAGGTCACAGACAGCCGGAACTGATTCATCTTTGAGGTTGACCCATTGTCTTCCTCAGACACTTTGGTTTTGACACTTTTCAGAACGTTTATGTGCACTAAATTTTTTTTTTGCAACCTCCCAAAATCATAGTAGGGCAAATGCATTTAAAAAAAAAAAAAACATTCAAAGAAGTTCATGGAATATCATATCTGGGGTTTTACGATATATTGATAGCCGGTATCAAAATTCTTGTCTGATTGGATGTGAACATGTCCTCTTTGTGGATCACACCTACTGTTGGTAAACACAAAGTAACACTTAGTCAAATACATAAAATATAAATTAAAACGAAGACAATCCCAACACATCCCTTGGATATGTAAGTAAAAGGTAAGTTTAGGCTGATATATGGAGCTGAATATGTGGTTTAATTAAGGGTCCAGCCTTATGGTCCACTTACCAATTAAGTTTATGTGTTCAAAGTGTTAGGAAACATGCCTGAAATTCTCACAAGCTATACACACCTAACCTGGTGTCACTCCCAACTCATCAAATA
>NW_023339873.1:23390631-23391217 GCF_004916995.1 Morone saxatilis | reverse complement strand
TGCTATACAAATAAAACTGAACTACGCATCCAGAAATGCTGCTGTATTGGATGAGTTGGGAGTGAGAAGGTGTGCCACACCACATGACACAGTCACTGTACCATGATTCAGCATTAATCATGGAAACTATAAATCTAGAAATGAAAGCAGATAAAAAAGTATGTTTCGGCTTTTAAATGAAGCAAAATGTGTCCATCTCCCTCAAAGACAGGCAGAAAAACATTGCTGGGTTAAGCTCCATTATAGGATGCAATCTAAACACTCCGCTATGAAAAGGACCCTTTTCTCCTCCATTACACAGTGACATCGAAAAGACACATTTCACCACACCAGTAAGCGTAGAAAAAGACAACAAAACTGCTCTTTCTCTCTCTCTCTCTTTTTCTCTTACAAAGAAGACAAGATAGTCCTTTGAAGATGACAATGAAAGATGGTCGATAGCAGAGCAAACACTGAGACTGTGATTGATCATGGGAATACACAGAGCCAACAGAAAGTGAAAATGGATGATCAATGTGTTCGCACAAATGTGCATTTGTGGGTGTGGGTGGGTGGCTTTGCATATATATGTGACTCTGTGTGTGTG
>NW_023339873.1:23387995-23390601 GCF_004916995.1 Morone saxatilis | reverse complement strand
GTGCGCGTGTGCGTGTGCGTGTGTGTGTGCCTGTGTGTGACATAGCAACCTGCCAAACTAAAGCCCTGCTCAAAAACCACCCTGTATCCAAATTGTGTGTAAATCCAGCTGAGACAGTTCACACCTGACATCAGAATGTGTCTCCAGTGACCGCTGGCAGTTGGGTTTCATTTCCCTGCTCACTTTTGATCTTTTTTTGATCAGGTGGCTTCTAACACATTCAGACCGACTTTACTCTTCATGAAAATACATCTCTCTCATTCATTTGAATGTAACCAGCCTGGTGGCATATCTGAGGTGTCCACGCAGACGACTCAGACAAAAAAAACCACAGTGACATTGGGCAAAAAAGTTGGACCAGGCTCAGCTTTTGCTGCAAGACAACATCATCCATCAAATTATCGAGCAAATATATTTCATGTCTTAGCAGTACACTATTAAAAAAACTCATAATTTCTGTCTTCATTAACTTTTTGAGTTTTAACTCAAACTCAGACTCTCAAGTTTTGAAATAAACTAATAGTAATTCATATTAAATTAACATAATAACTTTTTTCTTTATAAAAACTTGTATCTTTAAAAACTGAAAATCTGGTTTTCATAATTAAATATATAAAGTTGATATATTGATTAATCATATATATAATTCAATATTTTTAACTGCATCTATTTAATTTTAAAGGGTGCCGGTCAGTAGAGCTGGCGACCCATGTATGGAGTTGCTGCAGCGACCCAGGGTTCGAATCCAACCTGTGGCCCTTTGCTGCGTGTCAGAAACAACCGAAACCAAGAGAGTACTTTTTACTTTTTACTTTCACAGAAGTTGAATCAATACCTTTTTAACACAAGTACAGATACTTGTACTTGAAGAAAGAATGTGTGTACTTTTGCAACCTCCGTAAGGCTGGAGCACTCGCTTCACATACACAATTTATACAAAAGGACACACACAAAGTCACTGAAAACCAGTTCACTTATTCCAACTTTTCTTGACTGACATAAACCATGTGATGAAAACAGCAAACATTTTGATTTACACAGTTCAGCATTAAAAATCTTTGATGCATTGTTATTTGATTGATATTTTTATTGAGGTTTTGGCAACAATTACATGTACTGTAATTCCAAATATGTATAGAACCACTTTTACTAGAAATGACTAGAAAGGTGCTATACAAGTACAGTTTATTTACCATTTTACCAATTCTCTCACGCTCCCTTCTAATCAGCTATGGGCGTTTACTCGCTCAAATAAAACCAATCAAACCTAGCCACAGTCTCCTCCAGCCAATCATGTAGTTGCTGTGAAACTTGAAATCTGTTCTCCTCTGCTGCTTTCAGCTGTCATTTCAGTGCGAAATTGTTGCGACCCTCTTCCACCCCATTCACATCAAGTTCATCATATCCAGTGCCTATGTTAAGCTTATCAGAAGTCCACTTCTCATCACATCCAGATCTCTAGGATTTAATTCATCCTTCATCACCACCACCACCATCACCACCAGTGTCTAGACTCCATCAGGAGGTTTCTTATACTAATCATGGCTTTAACAACCCCAAATACAATGATGTCCCAATGGGGTCTAACTGCCAAAGACTTTTAACATTTCTCATCTTTATTGTGCACATATCTATTGAATCTATTTGTTCATTCATTCCCTCCTGATTAAAATACATTTAGAATAGCTTAGACCAAGCCTGCCCCTCAACAAAGGTGTACAATGATGCCTGTATAATACTTTAAATTGTCTCTCTATCAGTGCTCAAAATAATAATAATAATAAGCATACTTTCTATACCTGTTGCCCGGTTATTTTCTTCTACCTGGCATTCTAAATCGGGCTTCCACTGCTTTCAGATGTGATCAGTAGAATAATTAGAGTTAGTTTGTTCGAAAGGTCTCTTAAACATAATGCATTCATTTTTAAGGCAATAAAGTCCTAAATGTGCTATGGATGTCAACACACCTATCTCCATGACAAATGAGCAAACTATGTCGGCTGATAAAGGGTATGTGATATAAATAAGTATATATTGCACATATTATATATATTATAGATTTATATTTAATATTATTTGCTGTTTGCACTACATTGCCCCTATGCTGCTGTGCCTAGCTTGAATTGGGATCAATAAAGGAACATCTGATCTTATCATATGGTAAGATCCCAAAAAAGGTTTGTGGGTGGATCTTGAGTTGGGATTGTTTGCTCATACTACTATTTTTAAGGTCAATAATGAAGTGTGAGAATGAAGTGTGTACAGCATTTAGTTTTTTTGACTCAGCCTTTAATTTATTATTAAGTCTTTTCAAGAACCTCTCCAGCAACAAATTTTATTGCAATCTGGCCATTAATAAAAAATACTTTTCTGTAAATAATTATCAGCAATTGCTGTATCAAATGATAGCTTGTGAACAAAATTTCTTAATAAAAAGAAAATGAAAAAAATAATAATACATTTTAAAATGTAATTTCTTCCTCTACACTTTTTCCTGTTTATTCATTCAGCTAGTGCACCTTGGTTTTACTGTAAGTTTACACCAGACTTTGTTTTCCATCTTAAAGCGTCTTGTAGACTCACCACTGCCGACCTGTCGCGCGACA
>NW_023339873.1:23385759-23387895 GCF_004916995.1 Morone saxatilis | reverse complement strand
ATATTGAAGGTTAGCCTATGACTTACGGCACAGCTCTATCACGCACGGTAGTGGATAAATAACAACACAGAATATATATCTAAATACGCAAAATAAATAGTGCGAAGATGACTGCATTCTATATAGTGGTACATTTTACCTGCTAGCTCTTATTGGTATAAATGTGAATTTTTAAAATCTGGATTTATGTTGACAATTTCTAACATGGGGTGACATGCCATATTACCTGTAACGCTCAGTGAGAGCATCTGCTCACCACTGCAGCCACACTCATCGGGGATGAACTGCTGTTTGTGCACCCATTGATTTCCAATCCAATGTCTTCTCCCCAGTGTACACACTCTCAAATGAGGACAGACGGCCTTGATAGATGAGTAGTAGAATTTTCTGATTCATTAGACGAGTATCTGGGTGTTAACCCCCCACAATGAGAGGGATTGCTGGAGCTGCCTTGATGTTAATCTGTTCATCCCCCTCTCTCAGGCTTAATAGCCATCTCTTTTTATTGCCCAGTGACGACACAGGGACAGATCTCTTATTATGCCTGTTGACACAGAGAAAAGAGATACATTTGTCTCTCTTCATCGTCAATAAGAACACTGATTATTGGTAACTGGTTTGCAATATGGCCTTGTTTACTATATCCCTCAATTGCTTGTGAAATTTTTAAAGCAAGACAGATTCTATCACAACTGCCAAGTGATCCAAAGTCTGGGCATTTGGTCCACAGAAAGATATTAAAAGTACTGGCTAGACTGCCATGAAATTAGGTAATAGTATCAATAGCCCCCAGAGGACCAACCATTTCCAACCTTTCTAAGTCCCCCAACCTAAACAACCAAAAGGCTCTTTGTCAGTGCTTTTTAGAAAACCTCTGCCACCACCTAAGGTTTGGTTAGGTTACACAACTAAAAGTTCCTGCTATGGCTAAAATAAGCCAGTGCTGACTGTTAGAGTGTAAGAGATGTGATAACCATGGTCTCTGGGGTCAATGCAACACTTTCATGCCACACTATCAACCCTGACAAAAAGTTTTGCAGTGCGATAACAATGCTTTAGTTATAGTAACCACTGACTTAAAGGACCACTGTGTAGGGATTTTAGTGCCCATTAGCAGTATTAGGTGCACATTTAGAAGAAATGGGTTTATGCAGGGTGGTTTCACTCTTCTTTATGCCCACTTGTGCCATTGGATGAAACATAATACATGCAAGCCTGCTCAGGCATGGGGAGCGAAAGACAGGGGTGCGAGGAAGTTAGGAAGGGAGGAGAGAACACACATTCACTGCTAGGAGAGAACAAGAGTTGCAGTATAGACGAGTGGCCAGCCTCAGCAATAGAAACTCTTGGCACATCTCTCATCCTCTAACCCAATCTGCACTCTATTTTCCCATCTCCCCTCTCTCTTATAGACCGAGATTTTTCCTCAAAAATCTGTAACACCCTGATGTCCTTTGAAATCTGCTGCTCAGTAATGACCTCGCCTCCCTCCCTTCCTCCCCATGCCCTCCTCCTTCCCCATTGCCACCCCTTCAATCCAGCCTCTGTTGCCTGCATATCATTCATCATTGCTGGGACACTTAATGAGAAACCTTACCGTGGTGGAATCAGAAGGAAAGCCATTTAGATTCAATCAATACTCAATGAAAATATTAGAACATGTTCCTCTGTTATGTACCCTGGTGCAATAATTGATGTAGTTAATGTACACAGGATTAGATTAATAAAACTGGTTGAGAAAAAGAAGAGACTTTTGGCCGACTGAAAAGTAATTGAGGCAAATGTTATAAATATACAATATAATACAATATATAGACAAGGAAGACATTACTTGTATCTTATATGGACTACAAAAAATAAATTCTTGTGACCATACTTTGTTTTTTTCTATATTTTTTTATTTTCTGTACTACTTTTTGCACTCCAGAAAGGCTCATGCACAGATGCATTGGATCCTAAATTAAACCTGTGATTGATAGTGTGCAGGATCAAATTAAAGCAATGATCTGTTGTTATCAGAATCACAATCAGAAATACTTATGAATATATTCAGGCGGGACTCTTATCAAATGTGAGGCAGATTTTAGGAGAATTTAGGAGAAAAGGAAAAAGTAGACAGAAAGGTTGTGGAGCTGC
>NW_023339873.1:23385562-23385738 GCF_004916995.1 Morone saxatilis | reverse complement strand
TGTTTCTTAAATAATTACTTCCTTGATCATTATTATATAACCATGAGGTAAAATAAAGAGCACTTAGTCTCTGCAGTGTTAATGCAGGGCTGACAAATAATATGCAGTTTGACAGAGGAAACAGGAGGGATGAATCATTTCAGTTTGAGGAGCTATCCAGTTTGAAGCCACATTTT
>NW_023339873.1:23381383-23385537 GCF_004916995.1 Morone saxatilis | reverse complement strand
CATTTTTACCCATCCACTCCGCCCAGATTTTTAACCGGGGGGTTGAAGGAGAAAACAGTTGATTTTTTGAAGGCCTGGAAACGCTTGGTATTCAGTGTTTTTTAGTCGCGTTTTTAATCAGGCTCAGTTGCTTTTGGGAACGAGGAGACCTCTGTGGGGCTCCAGTAGAAACCTCCTGAACCATGAAGGACTAAAGGAATCCGTAACCAGGGGATGAAGCCTGACTGCAATGACGGCAATGTGGGTGAAGTACAACAACTCCATGACCCCACGCACTTCTATCAAGAAATCTTCAGGATTGAAAAAGAAAAAACTTCGTACTGCCTTACAATACTTACAGACAGTAAAGTGTGTAACTAAGATTGCCGACATTGGCATTGCCTGCTGCGTTTCATCATGTTGCAATTGGGAAGATCCTAGCTGGTAACACTAATGCTGACGCGTTGCTTTACTGGGTTAATGAGGCTTCATATTGGGTTGCTATTGGCTGTTACACATTCCTTTACAGCCCTCTCTCAGGAAGCAGGGAGGCAGCTAAAAAGAAGCCTTGTTTTGCTGAACTAAGGGAGACTGCCCACTCAAATATCTAACAAGCTCCTTTACACTACGTGCCACATTCACCCTTTCACACGCTTTCACTCAGTGTTGGCAAAGTCCATCGAACAGAAACTAACTCATTCATACACATTCACGCACCGATGCATAGCATCGGGAGCAATTCAGTTCAGTACCTTGCTCAAGGACACAGTGAGAGGAGCCGGGGATCGAACCACCAACCTTCCTATTAATGGACAACACGCTTTACCTGGAAAATGTTCCATTCAGTATAGGCCTAATTAATAACATCCAAACAGAATATGCTTTTCATATGACCCTTATCAAATGCGAAATATTGTCATATTCCGAATAAAAGTGGAAAATTAGTCTGCATGTAAACGTTGTCACTATCTGGTTTGGATCTGCCACTAAACAGTACAGGAACAGACCAAAATGGACAGTATAATCGACCCTGCACACATACTGCTACTGATTTGGATACATGAACTTAAGCCACAGTCCACAGATTCTGTGGATGAAGATCCATTTTCAGTGAGCTGGCAGCTTTCCAGACAGATCTGAGCAGCAGCTAATGGAGCCACTCAGAAAATACTTTTGAAAATCCACAACACAATGCAACATCTTTAGTGTATTTCCAATGATTCTCCTGTCACAGCTCTCTGTATTGTTTGCTGATTCGTTTTATGACCTGAAGACAGCCTGTTGGGTAAGTTTAAAGAGATGTCTGTGCTTCTTAGACATTAGCCCAAATGCTCCTCAGTGATAATGGAGCTCCATGTCCTCCTCCCAGCCTGATGTTTAAAAGACAAAGCACTTAACGAAAATAAGACAAAGAGCCTGTGATTGGACATTCAGAGGTAAATAATAACTCCATCTCTGTGCACTCAGGAGCCGAGGGGAATGTAGATATGCTTTGTCTCCATCAATGTGCAAATGTTCCATTTTGACTAGACCCCTCTGACTTCACACTAACACTACTCTTTATAATATCAAAGTAATTAAGACCACAGGCATTTAATGTGTGAAGCTAGTAAGACATCATCATCAAATCATGACATCTCTGCTCTTACACTGCAGACAATGAAGGCCCTCATAAAGAATGCACGGCTAAAGAAAAAAGGAGCCCAGGAGTGTATCTTTATAGCCCTCATAATCTAATCCAGCCAGTTTTAGTGATTCAAAAAAGGGCAGGGGATTCATTTAAACGATGGCTATTGATTGAGGCATTAGACCTTCAAACTGTCTGAGAGGAATTAAACTGTTGGGAGTGTGCCTAAAATACCGAGCGGGTTTCTGCAGCGGGGCATGGAGAGGGAGGGGAGGGAGGCGCCTCTGCAAGGTAAACTGGAACTCCAATTGGACGCCTCAAGCGATGCCATGGCTCACAGCTCGCACAGCAGCCTCGGTGGTTGCATCATAAGCAAAACAGCTGGAGGAGAGGTGAGGAACCTCTATACTGCTGGGAGACACACAGGAGGCTCTGATGTGGGATGTATGTTAGATTGATGTCAAGGACATGATTCTGTTATTGCATACCATGTAGTCTAAGTTGATAACATTGATATGATAATGTGTAGAATCTGCATCCTGTATTTGGAGTATAACTTAGATGGATCAAACAAGAGGCAGGGTTTACTACTTTACCACTTCCTTCCTGTTTTGATGCTCTTAGATGTAGTAGGAATAGAGTTTGTGAGAGGAAAGGGGGGATTCATAGCTTATCTAGTTTCATGTAGGCTACATGTCTATGAGATAGGCAGACTGTATAAGTAAAAATGTCTGTAGTCTCTGTGACATCCCCTATAGATTTCTGAAAAGCCGTTGTGAAACTCACTGTGGTTGGCTCTGGCTCTAGCTAATTAAAAAATGGGCAAAGATGTGGAGCGTGGGTGGAGCTGAGATAGGCTAGATAATAAGATAATGAAGCCTAGGTACACAGCCACCTATGTCAGCACCCACCTGTCACTCAAAGCGGCCACACCCTTAATTGTGCATAACTTTAAGATAAGATATGTACTTTATTAATCCCCTATTGGGGAAATTGTTTTATCACTCTCTTTTTTTTAATATATTTTCATACACACACACAAGCTGAAATACACACTTCATGCACTTGCAACTTGGACATGCAAACAGGGAGAGAGATGGTGGAGATGGCTGCCACATTAGCCTTGCTCAAGGGCACCTTGGCAGTGCACAGGAGGTGAAACTGGCACCTCTCCAGCTACCAGTCCACACTCCATATTTTGTGGTCTGTGGGACTTGAACCGACGACCCTCCGGTTCCCAAGCCAAGCTACTGAGCTGAGCTACTGCCACCCCTTGAGCCTTAATATGATTTAATTAATTGCGCAGGGATCTATAGTGGTGGCATGGGGTGGCAGTTTGGTGTCAAATGCTGTCAAATTTAACAGTAATTTTGATTAATTTTAAAAAATAACAATAACAATAAAAGTGAAAATTTATGTAACGTAATGTAAAAAAGACATAATTAGAAAAAAAGTATTTTGGAAATTTGGAAATAAAACAATGTATTGATTTCTAATGCCACCTTAAGATATGTGCCACAATAATGTTTTTGAGTTCAGATATCTTCACTTGGGGGCTTTTCCAAGCAAATATTGATATGTGTGATTGTTTGTGATTAAATCAGCAGATGTTACTGCTTGAGAGAGAGCAACAGCGAGAATACATTTTTATTTCGTTAATCATATTTGATTACCTGAAAGCATACACAGCTCTGCTCCACAGGTGCACTGGGTGTTTTGCCCAACTCGCATTGCCAAGGTATTTTTTAAAGAAGCAGTGTGTAGGATTTAATGGCAACTAGCGGTGAAGTTTCAGATTTCAACTAACTGAACACCACTTGTGTGTGTATTTGACGACCTGGAAATGAGAACGGGCTGTGAAGTGTGTCTACAGTGGCCATGAAACTCCCCAAAAACGAGGAAGGCCCTATCTAGAGCCAGTGTTTGGTTTGTTCATTCTGGGTTACTGTAAAAACATGGGCGGTTTAAACACGAGGACTCCATAGAGGTAACCCTGCTCCCCCTTTGGTTCGTAAAAAAACGTCTCATTCCCTTAAGGTAACAAAAACACAATTTCTTTAATTTTCAGGTGATATACACCTAAATGAAAAAAGTACCTGAATTTGAATAAAATTCCTTTCATATATGATAATTATATTTCTTTGCAATAGATCCTCCTAAATGTTACACAGTGGACGATTGAGTTGATGTTGATTATAAAAGTAGGTTCTCATTTCTGGCTGACAACGGTTCAGTTTATTGAGATTTTAGAATTAAAAGGAGAATCAATTTAAAATAAAAACACTATCTTGGGTACTCAAATCCAATAAAGATCAAGACAGAGTGTCTCACATTCTAACTCTGATAGCATCAGGACCAGCTTAAACTGTGGACACTGCTTTGGAATGTAGAGAAAATCAAACTATAATTGAATAATCACTGTCTGGGAGAGAGGTTTAAATAATGGCCATTTAGTCTGTATGAGCTGCTGAATAGACCAAAATCTCTGGTTTGATTTTAGGATTATTATTAGGATGATTATGTTCAGTAAATCAAGAGGTTTCCCACA
>NW_023339873.1:23377942-23381372 GCF_004916995.1 Morone saxatilis | reverse complement strand
TTGTTTTCCAGTCATGGAAACACCCAGAATTAGATTAGATTAGATTAGATTCAACTTTATTGTCATCACACAAGTACAAGTACTAGACAATGAAACGCAGTTCAGCATCTAACCAGAAGTGCAATTGATTTAAATGACCAAATGTCCTGCAAATAATCTATGGCATTCTGGAACATGCTGTATTTTAGCCACTCACTCATATTGACTGCCTAGTTGCCTGTTTTGTTTAGAATTCAACTGACACTTCAAAGCTACATGCATACAGCCTAATCTAGTTGCTGTGATAAAATTAGATTAGATTAGATTAGATTAGATTAGATAGATACTTTATTCATCCCCAAGGGGAAATTCACAGTTTCCAGCAGTATCCACAGACTGATAATAATAATAATAACAATAACAATAATAACAATATTATTTATTATAATATCATGCACAGTGATATTGTAAATGTAATCAACGCTTTGAATTTCTGGAAGATTAATTTTCTGCAACCTAAAATAAATTTGACTTGATTTGAACCGTTACTTATGGGATGTGGCCAATTTGCCCGGAACTGCAGTTTATATGACCGTTTGTGAGTGCTGAAAAAAACTCCTGGAAAATGTCCTGCAAATGTCCTGGAAACATATTATTTATTTATTATTTATTTTCCCTCCATCATGTGAAAGAAATAGTACTCTAGAAACCTACCAGTAGCATTAGAGCTGAAAGATGACCATATGTGATTAGGTCTACTTCTATGACTTGATTAGAGGAAAAATTCAGCACATTATGGATTAGTTAAAATATTCAGAAGCGCCGCGTTCAAGAGGCTCACAAGGCTTGATATCAAAGTGTAGCAAAGCTTTTAAACGGGGCTAAAGACTCTGTGGGAATAGAAAGACATCCAGTGAACAGTATGATTACCATGTCATACAAGCTCTTGTGGGTCAGCTCAGCATCGAGCAAGCGCTTTCCTGTTTCAAAATCCCACTGCATGCATACATTCATGCCTCCCCTTGCATGCATAACAGCCATCTCAATGCCGCCCATGACCTTTCGTTTTCCCCCGAGCCCCGCAGGGGAGGTGCCGAAAAGGCAAAACCTGCAGATTAATCACAATGCCTCCTTGACACAGAGCTTTGATATCACCCTGAATGAAAAAAACAGAATGGGAGAGTGTTCCTGCAATACCACCAGTCGGATTAAGTTTCCTCCTGTCCCCGAAATGTGCAGATTGGAGATCAAAGTGTGAAGTTTGTCAAAGCTCAGTTCTGCAGCTCTGCTTCAGCACGGCTTCCTGCAGCCTCCCTGATAAAACCATCTCTCGTCTGCTCAGTGTCCTGTGCGTGTTGCTGACGCATTTTCTTTGATTGCACAGAAAGTCAATACCTTCAAGAACATTCCATATCACCAGCCATGATGGTCAAATAAATGCTCCTATGATGATATGACTTTTTGTTTCACTCAGCATGTCAGTCATGGCTCCAGCTATATTCCAACATAACCTTGTCAAAACATAAGAGAGTGCGTGTCTGGCCCGAAGCCTGTGGCCTCTCACTGCTTAGCTCATTTACATGGAGAGAAGGTCAACTGCAGGCTCGTCTTGCTAGACGGAGCCTCTGTGGAAGATTTAAATTATTTACACTTCATTCCCGACTCTCAGGGAGATGGGTAATTGTGCTATTTTGCAGAAACAATCACATTAATATAAAGAATGAATTAAGTAATTTGAAAGAAAAGCTTTAGTTTACTCTACTAAAACTTTACCCTATGGACAACTAGGCCACAAATGAAGATTAAAAACAGTGTGGAAACTTCAAAGAATGTTTTATATGGAAAATTAACTACTCATTTTCCATTTTGAATAACAACTTTTCCATTTACACTGTCAGACTTAGCTTCTTCATTTCTATTTCAGATTTTCCAATTTCACTTTATAATTTAAAATGTACTTCATTTGTCATATTGTGTTAAATTCCAATTTTACAAGTTCATACTCTGATTTTATGGTTATCTGTACACCAGTTTTTAGTGAGGGATCAATGATGATACACTTTAAAACAGACTAGAGAGTTTCCTTTTCTGTTTAAGACATTGTTTATCTACAAGTAGAGTATATGCCAAACAGAAAACAAAGCTATTTCATATTAAAGCTTTTTTTTAACAGGTTAACCCAAAATATATTTTTGTGCTTTGTGCCACTATTTCACCAGGCTACACATAATTAGGACTACAATTTCAATTCTCACTCTGGTTATGATTATAATGGTTGGATTGATTCTGTTTTTTGGAATTGTAGATCAGACTTTTGTGAGTCTGTGAGAAAAAAAACCTAATATGTTAAAAACAAAAACAACAGAATCAAATTTACTTCCTGCAAAAAAAGTGAAAATTAAAATAAAAATGATTTTTCTAACAGTGATCATATATTTTGCTGTACCTATTTTTAGTGAAACTTTACTACACTTGTCATCACTACACATTTTCTTTGACCGGTGCTTAACTGGTGATGGAGAGGAAGTGCAGTAGGTTCAAATTACATTTTCATAAATAAATAGAAGCAAAAATTGTTATTGAATGAATCCCAATTCCCCTTCTTTTCTACCCAATCCTACTCATTATCCTATGTTCAGTAATAGAGTTAAAAAATAATTATCTTATACATTTTCATTCCCATTTCATTAATTTTCCTAACCCTTTTTCATTCTCCACACATTACAGCAGTCTGCTCGCTGATGGTTATCAGCTAGAGACAGGGATTGAGGTATCACTTCAAGTTGATCTGTACAACTCTTTCATTCTGCTGCTCCGTTCGGAGCTTCAGAAAAGAATTATAGCTTTGTGCTCAAAGACAATGTCACATAAGGCCTGGGATCAAAATTGACTGATGTAACTAGCTCTGTGCCATTCCATCAAGGTGGATCAGATAGCATCAAGAACACACTCTGAAGCTGATGTAGCGAGGAGGTTCTATTTCAAAACGAGTACATTGAAGTTTAAGTCTGGTAATTTTATATATATATTCGATATTTTCAACAACCCTGAAATAACCAAAACTAACAATGAATGCAACTACTAAAAAAGGCGTGTGTGTATCAAAGCCTGATATATGTTATTCCTCTGTGCCATAGAGCACATCAATGAGCCACACTGTTACACTGGGTGATGTGTTCCTTCATTACCATGAACACACACTGTAATTTAACTTAATCACATACACTGCCGTGCTACCCCAAATACTCACCAAATGTGGATTAATCCTCCACCAAAATTCCTGCATCCTTGAGTAAAGTTTGTAAAAAACTACACCAGCAGTTACAATACAGCAGAGAATGTCAATTGGCGGCCCGTAGGCCACATCTGGCCCGCCAGAGATTTCCATTCAGCCCCCAGAATATTACTGAATTCAGGAATAGCCTAGTGAAGAGGAAAAAGTATGTTTCTA
>NW_023339873.1:23377201-23377917 GCF_004916995.1 Morone saxatilis | reverse complement strand
TATAGTTACTCTAGACCAGTAAAGTCAACTGGCCGCCAGAATTTCTGTCCTGCCCCTAGAAACATACTGAATTACAGGAATAGCTACTGAAGAGGAAAAAGTATCTTTCTATATTTATTTATTTTAAATCAAATTAAGAACGCCCCTTGGACAGTAAGCTTGGCCATAGTCCTGCCATAGCCTGCCTTCAATCAAAAAGGACGATAAACTCGTTCTCATTCAACATATTTTATTGTTTCACATGCTCATTTTATCTATAGTCGTTTTTCACAAATGTCAAAATTGTCCTTGCTTGGGCTTTGCGCACAATTGCGGTGTCTCAATAACAAACATCAACATAACAGAGAAGAACATGGGAATTGCAAGCCTTGCACATCAGCAAATAGTTCTAATGACAAATAAAAGCGACATTGTTACCAAAGATAATAGCGCCAGTGGTCAGGCCCTCCAGTGGAATCAAGGCCAGCAGCTCCTCTTTGAAATCTTTGCCATCAAAATATCTGACGAAAACGCACATTTGGGAAATGTCAGTATTGTCGGTGGACTCATCAATAGCCAGCGATAGGTAACAAAGCAGCGATAGGTATCTGGCTTCTTTGATCTCATCAATTACAAGTCGCTGGACATCCTCTGCCAAAACATGGACACGGCGAACAGCAGTTTTAGCGGACAGAGGTATCTGCTTAACAGACGCAATTATCCTGTCCGTAGATTTG
>NW_023339873.1:23372295-23377101 GCF_004916995.1 Morone saxatilis | reverse complement strand
CTTATCAGTCCATTCTTCATTAAAGCTGCGGTTCTCTGCATCAACTTTCCGCTTAAGGCTCTTTGAGAGTGACATTTTTCATGCAAACATATTCAGAAGACTTTTCTCCTGCCAGTGTTCTCCACAAACTACACTGCATGTGACAGTGATGGACAGCTTGACAGCCTCACAAATATGAAGCCTAAAATATTGCTATCGCCCCCTAGTGGCTTGCTGCAGTACAGGTAATATGAGTCTGTTAACACTGACAGAGGCTAAAAAATAACGAATGAAAATTAGTATATCAAAGAATAACATATTACTTAGGATACAATACTAATTTTATTTTATTTTATGAGCATCTGGCCCTCACAGTGTCTGCAGAGAAAAATTCTGGCCCTTGGACAAATGTAGTTGATGACCCCTGCATTACATTGTAATTCTAGACCCTTTTTTTTTTTTTATTAAAGTTTATGTCTGTGAGGTGTTTTTTTGATGGTTATAGATAAACCAATAATTTTACATATAATATATTACATAACATGACATGACATATAATCATGAAACACACTCGGACAGAAACAAAATAAAGTCTTTACACAGTATTTCCAACAATCACCAGCTCTAGTTTGTTTGAAATAAATCCTTAATTTACCATACGTATATGAGAAAATCTGCAGTTTCAGTTGCTGCTCAACTGTAGACACTGTATGTACAGCTGTATGACGCTGCAGGTGCCCCTCTACTGTCATTTCTGAACGCACAGGGCTCTGCGATCAAGTTAGCATTAATAAATATGCATTGTCCAAAAATATACCACTATCAGTGTCAGAAATTCCTCAAATACTGCCTAAGATGTGACCATGTTAGCACCATTTATTATCCAAGCAGTGTCTTGTATGCATTTTTTTTCCCAGGATAGTAAAGTCCTAACCCGCCCTACTCTGACTCTGACCAAGGGTTTGACCTGAGGCAGGCCATACACCAATGATAGCAATCATACAGATGTAATATTTTACGCTTGTTAATGCACATGTATCGACTTGGTACTCAAAATCAAGTTTAGATATTAGAATCTGTATTGGGAAGGAAAAAAATGGTATCAGAACATCTCTACAAACAGTCCCGCATGGTTAGTGGCCTTCCACTTCCAAATTATGTTGTAGGTATCTTTCTCATTCTCTGTTGTAAAGTTAGTAATAATCAATATGCAACGTACGGTTAGACTTTCAAAACAAAGCTTGCGTGGTTAACTTTGTGAAATGGTCGCAGTTTGCTTAGCAAAGTACTTTCTTAGGGTTACAAAAAGATCAGAACTTACGTTATCTACCTAATGGAACTTACAAGAATAAAATATTACTTATGTATCTTACTTCAAACAAATTGTTTACTTTTGGTTTCAAACAAGACATGAACAGCCGTCTCCTAGGTTAATCTCCTGTGTTTGTCTGAGCCATCCATACACTACTATACATACTACCACCAATTTATGGGGATTGATGGTGGGTGTGTCTAAAAATTACTCTAGAAGGATTCATATAGTGCCATATTTTGAAGTGGTGGTTCACTGACCTATCTGCAGTATTTGGTGACTTGGGAGTGATACCGGGTTGTTATTGTAGTACATATCACCAACCCCATGCAGGAAGTTATGCATTTTAGCTTTAATTTATTGTTATTTTGTGGTTATTGTGTGCTTTTTCTTCAAGCTGAAGCTGATAAAGTACTCCTGAGGATGACACAGTACACTGAGGCTGGAGAAAGTTTACGAAAAAGAATATCTGCAGTTCAGTTTTCTTCAGATCTAAAGTTCCAAAACAGCTACTGTTAATAAATGGACCAGAAGCTAAAATCTTTCAATCTCTTATTTACTTTTGTACTCCTAGTTGTATTATCTAAGCAACTAATAACTAACTCTACCTACTATAAAATGAAGTTATTCATGTATTTGATAAGGGACGATGCTCAGTTTAGCAGTCTTGCCTCTGGAGAGCAGGAACAAAACTTTTGAGGTTGAATAGAGAGAGTTAATTGCTCCCATTGAAACATCACACAACCCTACACAATTAGCATGTGGTTGGGGAGTATTCAAACATCACAAATAAAAAGCTTTGTGGAGTACATTTCAAATAAATCTTGTCTGCACCAAGATTATCTGAGTGAACACAGAGGGAGAAAACACACAGAGTAAGTGTGATGCCCACAGAGATCAAACAAAGCAGAAACAGCAGTGAGAAAGTCATCTGAAGGTAGACCTGCTCCCCTGCTCTCTGTTTCTATTTAATTTCTGATTATCGCACAGATATGCGGTGTGATCATTACAGAGCAACGCCAAATGCCTATCTCCCTGTTTGCTCAGGGCTCCTCTCCTTGGCAAGGCAATCACTGATGAATATTTAAAGCTCTCACAAACAGAAATAGATTGTCGGGGCCATATGAGGTGTCTGCACAAAGTGTCCCCAATCCTGTTTCAATGGCCACACTCAAGGACGCTCAAAAGCTCATCAATGAGCTGAAGGCTGACATGCTGATCTGAGGGGAGCAGCTCCGACAGGAAGCAGTCATTTTTCACAGAAATGCAGCTATAACACTCGACAATCAACAAGTCTGAAAACTGCCCTTGTAAAAAATGACATTTTACATTAACAGGCACTGGGTTGCACTACTGAAGGTGTTTGAAAATGTGTCACCAAGTTCTTTCTAACATCTAATAGTCTGCAGGGATATTTGGTAATATATTTAAGCACTGGCCGAACAAGTCACAAAAACCAGGAGCCCAGAGTCCAGAGCGCCCCTCTGGACATTGTGACGGTCCCTGCCTAGTGTTGATGTGCTGGTACCATCAGCAGAGTACGGATTTGGAGCACCTGGGTTAGGCGCTGTATTTGTATTTGTATTGTATTGTATTGTATTTGTAAATTTTGTATTTGGTTACATTTTATATCACCAGGGCGGTCCTAGGGGTGTTGTTTAGAGCTTGTTGGCTAGGCCACTTTTCTGCGGGGGATTTTTCTAATCCTAGGGTCTAGTTTTTTGGGTAACTCACACTTTGGAATTTGGTGCGCGTATGCGTAAAGTTGTCGGCAGCGCTAGTGGTGCGCTCTGGTATAGATCCTTTGTTCTCCGGTTTACCTGTGCAGGTGCAGGCCCGTAAAAGTTTGTTTGCTCTTGTGGGAGAGTGTAGAGGAAAGGACGCGTTGGAGGATGGCTTTGTTGGGTAAGTAGACTATTTCAGAATGATTGTGTAGTGTTTCTTACCTGGATTTGGCCATTTGCGTATTTGTTTGCTTGCCGGTTGTTTGTGCTATCAGCTGATCGGTATAACACTCACAGGTTGCTTGTACACAGTCTGGTAAAATGGTGAGGAGTTTTCCCTTGTAGGCTGTAGCGACATTCTCCTTTGGGTGCGTTGAGCTGGTGTGTAGTGTTGTGGCGAACGTCGCAGAAGCGTTACTCGGGAGCATGTCAGTGGTTTCAGGAGGGTTGCTAGCTCGCTAGTCGCCTTCCTGATCCAGCGGTCAACAGTGCATAAATACCCACCACAACTAACCACATGAAGACTAGGGGGGAGTTTAGTTAGCTGGTTGGGTTTAAATAGCGGGGAAACTCCAAACTGAATGGAGGATTATTCCTCTGGTGTGCATGAGTGAATGGCGTTGTGGTTATCTGGTCCTTTGGCGTGCGTAAAAGTTTGGTGTTGGCCTTGTTTGTTGTGCTACATATTTTGTAATGTCTCAATTTGAAGCGTTTATTGCTGAGTCATCTCAGGAGTCCCTGGATAAATGCACAAAAGAGCAGTTGCTCAAGATTGCTACACATTATTCAGTGGTGGTGACAAACGTCTGGAATAATGTCTGAGGCTAAGGGGAATTTTTCTCCAAATCCTCCTGCTGTTTTTTTTCAGACTCATGGATTAACTTTTGAGCAACAAAAAGAGATTCTGATGTTGCAGTTGGACCATGAAAAAATGAAACAAGAACTAGACGTTAAAAAACGTCTTGAAATGGAGAGAATCCATCAGATATCCGAAAAAGCAAAAAGATTTGGAGGGATATCGTTTTGTCTCTGGTGAGTGATGGCCTATTGTGCGGCGAGGCTGTGAGCGGGCAGCTGCCCAGGTCTTCTGATCGGTTTGACATTAATAACTTGCGCTTGTTGCCACGATTTAATGAAAAAGACCCAGACACTTTTTTCTTGCTATTTGAACGGGTAGCTAAGGCTAGGAATTGGCTTGATGTGGACTGTGCCCTCATGCTTCAGAGTGTATTATCAGGAAAGGCGCAGGAGGCATATTCATCTTTCTATCTATGAACTTGTGCCAGCGTTTTAGGTCCTGGGAGAAGAAAAATGGTCAAACTTACGCAGAGTTTGCCAGAGACTTGTCAACTCATTATAAGCGGTGGTTAACTACGCTTGAAGTCACTACGTTTGATGAGTTGTGTGATTTGATTATTTTGGAGCAGTTTAAAAATAGTCTTCCAGAACGTATTGCAACATACATAACAGAACGGAAAATGACTACAGCTGCTGAAGCTGGCGTTTCAGCTGATGAGTATGTATTGCTCCATAAGGGCAGTTACAGAGAGCGCTCCGTGGCTCATGAGGTTGTTGGTGCACGAGGACAGTGTTTTGATGCCGTTCCGTTTGACAGGACGCGTTCAAAGAAAATTGGACATTTCAAACCTGACCCTAAACAAGTGCTAATTTTGACAATGGGAATATCTGTAACTATTGTCATGAGAAAGGACATTGGAAAGCAGATTGTGCTGTGTTAAAGTCTAAAACCAGGGGAGTGAAAGCTAATGTGAGACCTGTTGCATTTGCTGC
>NW_023339873.1:23370398-23372160 GCF_004916995.1 Morone saxatilis | reverse complement strand
AAAAATCCTGAGGGATACAGGGGCCTAAAGTTCCTACATTGTTGACTCTGTATTGTCTTTTTCAAGTGACACTTTTACCGGTGACTCGGTTCTTAGCCGGGGAATAGGATTAAGCGTTTTCACAGTACCTTTACACAAGATGGTTCTGAACTGTCAACTGGTTCAGGGTGAGGTAGCTGTGGGTGTGCGACCAGCGTTGCCTATTGAAGGCATACACCTTATTTTGGAGAATGGCTTGGCTGGAAGCAGAGTTTGGACCGACACTCCTCCCTCACCTGTAGTCACATTTTGTCCATATGATTTGGTGTCTGAGAAGAATCCTAGTGCGTTGCAGGAGGTCTCTTCGTCCTGTGTAGTTACATGCACTATGCATAAAGCAGAGACTGAGGTGCTACCTGACAGTAACAGTACTGATGTGGGTTTTGAGGTTCCATCTTTGTCAGAGCTTCCTTTGTCACTGTCTCACAGTGAGGTTGTGCAAGAGCAATGTAATGACGTCTCTTTGAAAGAAATATTTGAGCGTGTTTTGCCTGACTCAGAGACAGAGAGAAGTAATGTAGCAACTGGTTACTTTTTGCATAATAGGTTGCTGGTCAGAAAATGGGTTCCTGTGAGTGAGGATGGGGTAAAATTATGTTTTCCAGGTAGTGGTCCCAACAAAGCTTCGTTCCCTCGTCTTGAAAGTGGCCCATGACGAGTGTGGACATTTTGGTGTCCCGAAAACATACCTCAACATCTTGAAACATTTCTTTTGGCCTCGGATCAAAAGGGACGTGTCAGCATACATTAAAACCTGTCATGTATGCCAGCTCACAGGAAAGCCAAATCGAAAAGTCAAGCCTGCACCACTGCAGCTTATCCTGACTGTGAGTGAACCGTTTACTCATCTCATTGTGGTTGTAAATATCTGCTTACTGTGATGTGTCAGAGCACTAGGTATTCGGCTGCGTACCCGTTGAGGTAAATTACGACCAAAGCCGTCGTGAAGGCATTATCACAGTTCATTTTAATATTTGGTATTCCCAAAGTCATCCAGAGCGACCAGGGGTCGAATTTTTCATCCCATATGTTTGGACAAGTGTTGAAACTGTTGCGAATATAACAAAACCAATCATCGGCCTATCAAGCGCAAAGCCAGGGTGCTTTGGAAAGATTCCATCAGACATCAGACTCTCTTGCGTGCATATTGCACTGAGCTAGATAGAGACTGGGAAGAGGGGCTTCTGTGGTTAATGTTGGCTGCAAGGGAGGCAGTAGAAGAGAGTACAGGCTTTAGCCCGAATGAGCTGGTCTTTGGACATACAGTAAGGGGTCCCTTGGCAGTACTGAAAGATAATTGTGTAGATACTGACCCGCCAAAGAATTTGGTTGACTTTGTGAATGGTTTCAGATATCGTCTGTTTAAAGCTGGATGTATGGCTCGGGAAAAACTGGGTGCGTCTCAAACAAGAATGAAAAAGTGGTATGATTGTTGTACAGAGCGCCAGGAGTTCACTCCAGGAGATCAGGTTCTGGCATTTACACCTATTGTTGCTTCGCCATTTCAGGCTAAGTACACAGGCCCATACATAGTCAGTGAGAAAATCTCGGATTTGAATTATGTTGTTGCAACACCAGATCGCAGGAAAACAAGGCGACTCTGTCATGTTAATCTCCTCAAACCTTACTACAAACGTGTAGTGGAGACAAATTTGGACCAGGATGGGAAGAATGTAGTGCGTCCAGCTCTTGCAGTGGCTTTGGTGCAGGAGGCAGATGGCGT
>NW_023339873.1:23366953-23370373 GCF_004916995.1 Morone saxatilis | reverse complement strand
ACATGACGGGTTTCCTCAGCGCACAACAAGTAACCACACCGACGTTGTACACACACCCACTTTCTATTACTGTATGCTTTGCTACAATCCACGATAGTCTTGGCTAGCATAGGCTTCGGCTGCCCGTGGTCGAGCAGGATACTCCTGGTAGGCGTCTCCCTCTGGGGTCCAGCCCAACTGTTATCCTCGCGAAGGATATAGCGTGAAGCCTCTTCAATTATATTATCCAGCAAGTCTGTGTGTATCCAAACTCATCCACTTGAATGACAAAAAGGTGACCGCCATCCTCCCCAAGCGCCTTCCCCACACCTCTCGCCCCTGCCAGCTGAGCAGCTAACAACCCACGCCACACACCACACACTGGCCCTGTTTTAAATCAGGACCTTTTAGATTCCCAAAATGGATCCAAAACAACATCTCCATCTCATCTGTCCCCAACCACACACTAGTCTAAGACAGATGACCACACACACCTAAAGAGCCGAACGGTATCTAGTACCTAGGTATTTTCTGGCACTGTTTAATTAATAGGCCAAAGATTCCTCATTATGCCCCACAGTATTCGCTCAAGTGCTCAACATGATCTCATGGATCGAGGTACTGTTGATAGTGTCCTCTGTTGCGATAACATCGATCTTCTAAACAAGCAGACAGTCAACTGGGTATCCTAGATCCTGCCAATCTATACTATATATTGAAAGAGATTATGTGCTCGCTGAATATCCCTAAATATAAAAGATAACCATATCCAAAAAAACAACTAACATCAAAGAAACTTCCAAACAAATCACCATAAAAAACATTTGGAAAAAGCATATAATCTTATGGTCTGTTATATCTAATATGAATACCAGACCACACATCAACTCTCATTCAACCCGGGCCGCGCCAGGAGAGTGGAGGCGCACTTCCCATATTAACAAATACACAATTGAAAAAATTATGTCTGTAGCTCGACTTGCTACACATTGTTTTTGATTTTCTGCAACTATTCAACTAATGAAAAGTGAGTCAATTAAAGCTCTTCTCATCCATTATTGCCCTTGTGATTAGTGCTCATTAGTCATATGTTTTGTCTGATATTATTGCTGCTTAAAGCTCTACAAGGAACTTTTATTTTGTGTTGCTTCTGGCAGCCCCTGTGGCCGAAAGCGGTAGTGTTTCTACTTCTTCGTTTAATTGATTTCCAGGGGAATCCGACTGAATCTGACACGGTGGCAGGCATTAAGAATAACTATGTAAAATTAGCCAATGATCTGATGGTTTTGTTTTGTGTAGCTCAAATAGAGGAATCAGTATTAATGTGAGACTGTTTTCTAACTAGTTAAAAACTCCTCATAGTACATTCAACATGGAATACGTTACTGGCTGATCAAAGCCTCAGAGCCACATCACTACACAGATGAAAACTGCAGCTTCTTCCACAGTCTCTAAGAACAGAGATGTCCTCCACCAAGTAGTGAACACACCTTAAGGCTCAGCATACAAACTGTCAAACAACTGCGGGATGAGCGATTGTATCACCTTGACAACAGAAGGGTCTTTATCGCTGCTTTTCAAAGCATCTTGAGCAGTCGTCTTGGTGCTGCCCACTAGGTCTGAGGATAAATCAGGTTAGCAGTGGATTAGGCTGCTTCCTCAGAAAGCCTTCACCAGTGTCAGGAGGTATTAGTGCAAAATTGTCAATCTTCCTCTCTCTCTCCATCTCTCTCCTGCAGCTGCTATTGCTCGCTTTCTCTCTGCCAGACGTTCTCCTTGGAGATTTGGTGAGGCTGTTGATAGTTACTTCAAGAGTATTTGAGAGCTGATATGGGTAGCAAGGAATGCTGCGACTTTGATCTACTCATAATCCCAGCTGTAAGGTCCTGGCCCTGGCAAGTGACAAATTGTCAACTGCTAATCATGTCATCATGTCATCATCAACATCAGCATGATAGCAGCTCTTGTCACCTTGAGGTAGTTGTCTGCATTATACAGACAACATATGTTTGTGTTTTTCAAAGCATCCCAGAACTGAAAGACAAAGCAGTAAATTCACAAAGACCAGAAGGGTGTTGTGTTATTTGCCCATCCTTTCATTTTAGAAGCATTTAATAATTTCTCTTCTGTCCATTTCAGGGAGAATGTGTTGATGTGAAGCCATTCCAAAAACTGGAACAGATGTAGACTGGGAGTGCGCTGGCTCAGTTGCTGTTTATATAATGACTTCATGTAATGCAGAAATGATCCTTTCTCAGCCAAAGCAACTGTCAGTGTGTGCCAACACAACCATGAAGTTACTTTCCTTAAAACCCTGGTGCAGCATCATGGGGTCATTTACACAGAGATGTTTGCTTTAGTCAGGAATAGCTGTGAAATCATCTGCAATTACGCCACATAATCTGCATCTGAATTGGCTGGATAAGTGAAATCCATTAACTCTTCCTCTTCATTTCCCCCCTTGTTACTTTGAAATCATTCAATGTGACTACAGTACATCCCAGGGTGTGCTGCTTATTACTGCATTGTTTCAACTTTGCATTCACCAGAATGCCCTTGTCAGTGTGTCTATTGTAGTGACATCTTATTGTTCAGATTTTCTAAATATGAGGTTTAAATGTCTGTAGGTAGGTGACCCTTTTTTATGTCAGCTGTGTTGACCTCTCATGCTGTCTACCCCTGCACTGTACTAAGAGCCAATTTCTAATCAAATAAAATTTATATAATTTAATTTTTTTTTATAATAATACAGTTAATTCTACAGGGTTTATCATAAATCACCATGACTGCTCTAAAATGCATCCATGTTTGTTTACCAGATGATTTTTCTCAGGACAGAGCTACTGAACCAGACTCAAAACAAGAGGGGTTTAACCCAGCCAACATATATATGTGGGTTATGCTGGGCTCCCGGACAAGTACCAAATGGGTATGGGCCCAAAATGGGTATCTTATCTGGGGCCCACTTGGGTCAACTAAGTAGGCCCTGTGAAGGAATTTTCATCCTTATACATCCTTTAAGATTGAGGGTCCCACACAAGAATACAGGTGACTGCGTTGTCCTTTGTAGTGAATGGTCTATGGTCAAAGAGTTCATACATCACATACACACAACGGTAGACATCCAGGTCATCGCAGTAGCTACTAGAGTTCATTGGTGTTCTGGGACCCTGGGATTCTTGTTTATGTTGTCATGGCACAGCTGCCACAAATGTAGCCCATTTGGGTTGCCAAATGTCCAGTTAGGCCCCACCTAATACCCATAATCCTGCATAAAGCTCACATGTGCAATTGACATGGGTCCATTATGGAACCAGCAGACAATCCCATACAGGGCCAGTTTTTTAGCCCATCTAACACCCATATGGCCCCAACAATTTTTTTTGTCATTCCCACCTTTATTAGATAGTACAGTTAAGTAGATCAGAATCAGAATCAGAA
>NW_023339873.1:23366419-23366853 GCF_004916995.1 Morone saxatilis | reverse complement strand
ATCATTGGAAAGCTTAGAAACTACACTTTCTGAATCTGTAAATAATTCAAAATGCCTCTCGGGAGACTTGTTGCTGGTTTTCTCGTGGCTGGTCACATATTTACAGAAATAATATACTGTAAATGTAATTATTTTTTGCAATAAAATATAAAGAATATGTATTTCTTATTATTGATCTATTAATTGTGTTAAATTAGGTATCTATCTACCAGTATAGAAGAGCAAAAGGGATCAGGAAATCTTCTCATTCCAAAGTCTTTAGCAGCACAATGACCCGGTAGAGACTGATCTCTATCTCATATATGCAAACATATTTATTTTGGACATATATTAAATTCAATTCAATTCAATTTTATTTGTATAGCGCCAATTCATAACAGTAGTTATCTCAGGACACTTTGCAAATAGACCAAACTCCTTATAACATTTACAGA
>NW_023339873.1:23357005-23366393 GCF_004916995.1 Morone saxatilis | reverse complement strand
AAAACTGCCTGTTAAAAGGCAGAAACCTAGGACAGACCCTTCGGCTCTAGGTGGGTGGTCGTCTGCTTCGATCAATATATGCCCTGCATGATGCTATCCTTCACCATGAAACTGACACATCCATTTTGGAGTAGGTGATAACAGACAGCATGACTGCAGCAAGTTAAAGCATACAGGTTAATAGTGTGTGAGCTCAGATCTTTAACAAACACAGTGTTGACTGACATTATAGTCTGTGTTGTGTGTATGTAGGGTACAGCCCCCTCACTCACGGAGTGAACAGAATGACAGGACTGTACTGCCCATGGCAGCTTGTTACATGTCACATAATGGCCTGGAAAGAAAAGATAGAGACAGATTTAAACTGCTGATTATATGCTTATATAGTGCCGATTTTTTTATATTCAAGGCAACACTAACAAACATAGAGAATGAACGTGACACAGACAATTCCGAAACATAACTACAGTTGAAAAGTGTTTTCAATTTACCTTTTTTCTTTTACATTAATCTTTTATTACATGCCCAGTTGAAAATATGCAAAAAGATTCTAAGCACAACATTTCATTTTCATCATGTCTCATATATTTTGTTACTAGTATTGTTTTTTTATCATAAATTAGTGATTGGTATTTTATTCTTTTAATTTTGTATCATTTTAATTATTAAATGTATTTGCCCCAGTGCAGTGCTTTCCCCTTTATTTGAGCTGTTCAGCTATCAGCTGCTCCAACAGTAGTGGCAAACTTCAACTTTTGGCCCATAGACTTTACATAGACCCCCTGAGAGTGCAGAGGACTGAGATTTTCACATCAGGCCATTCATGAAATAATCTTGTATACCTATGAACAAATGTATTATGTATTATTGTTTTACTAATATAACTCATCTGTGATGATTAAATTAAATGCAACTTTTGATTGATTATGCTAGCTAGCTGGTACAGTAGTGTTAAACAGCACTTGCAATGTGATATCAAGTCTCTTCTCTATTTTTCCATTCTCTGTTTCTGGCTACTATTGTAACAAATGTGTAATTAACATGTACATTTTGAATAAAGCTAAGCACACAAACCAATTGCTTGATTGTGTATATTGATATATGATTTTGGTCATATCGCACACAATCATTTTTAAAGCAAACTCAAGACATACCTTTTTAGTCTGCCTTTTAACAGAATTTTTATTTTCCCTATTTATGTATTATCTATCTATCGATCCATCTATCCATCTATCTATCTATCTATATATTATTATTATTATTATTATTTATCTGTTTCAGCGCTTTTTTATCTGGTCTATTTATACATTAATTAGTTTACTTTGTTAATTTATTTATACATTTCACTCAGTTTTCTTATTTGATATATCCTTTTCTTATTCCTAGTTTTGCTAATTCTGTCTCCAGTGTTTCCTCACTGCAAATTGATGAGATGATGAGATGAAGATGAGATGTGTGTGTGCTAGTTGGTACATATGGGTCTGTGGGGGTGGTCAGGTGTTTTAATGTGTGAAGCACTTTGTGATATATTCTTCTTGTATGAAAAGTACAAAGTAAAAATACAGATTAATGTAAGAATTCCAATTTTTATCTTTTACAATTCTGATTGTTTTGTTGACATAACAGAAATGCAGAACTGGGAGAGCACATTGCATCACCTGAACAATGGTACGCACACACAAACACACACACAAACACTAGACTTATGTTGTAGTTCTTCCTTACAGTAGGCTTTTGCTAGGGCACATTTTGGATCAAATAAATTAATAATTAATAACTTTGAGAGATGATGAAGACGAATAATTGTATTAAATCTTCATGTGGCCTTAGCCAGAGACCAATATGAGCCAACCAACCAACGCAGACTGAAACACTTTACAAATCTTTCAGCCAGTTCTGGTCGGGTGATGAAAATAGCTCTGTTTCAGGGCCCTATGCTCGTGCAGAGTTTTGGATAACGATGGCTTTCACTGGTAGCATTGCTGCAGAGAGGCTGTCCTCCACTGCTGGAGACAGACTAAAGAATAACACAGAGGAGTTTGTATGTTAACATTCACACTAGGTTAGTGCCAGTTTAGGTTCGACTTTGAATTAAATTATTAGGAATACAAGGATGTAGTGTATGATCGTTCCTTTGGTCCCACCACACTGCTGTCAGTCATACTTCTTTTTACCAACATTCTTTTTATTGTTTCCACAACATAACAGAGAAATGCAAAGAAATACAAGTACATGTCTTGAACAAACATGTCTACCCCCTCAGACAACCACCTGCTTACACTTGGACTTCTGGTGTTTTTCCATGAGAGGGCTTCTACTCTCTTTGCCATTAACACACTGAAGTCTACAAACATTCATTGATATTTCTTAATCTTCAAATTATCTGGATATAGACCCAATATAAACAACTGTGGGGCTAAGGGTATTTGAATCCGTAAAATATTTTGAATACATAGTTTTATTTCTTGCCAGAATTTTTGTGCCTTTTTCTTTCTCACATTTAATTCAAACATCAGGTATAGCACTGTTATATCAGTTCAGTTTTTCTGGAATGATATACGTTCACATCAACCAGTTGTATTGTAGTAACTTCAGGCGAATGTTAGCAGTTCTCGATTGTGCTTTAGAGCATGCCTCCTCCCACTTTTCTATTGGGATTGCCTCCTGTAGAACCTCTCTCCATGCCTCCAACCGTTCTGCATACTTTTCTGTACTTCCGTCTACTAGGCATCTGCAAATTTTGGATATTAAATCCCTCCCTAAACCATTCACATTCATTAATTTTTCTGTGATAGACAGTTCGGGGATGCATAATGTCTGATTTTGGTGTGTTCTAATGAAATTTCTCAACTGTAGGTATTTAAAAAAATTATTATTTCTACAAATGTCATCAGAACCTTTTGAGAGTTGTAAAGGTCTCCTATTTTTCCCAGCCCCTTAGTAGCCCAAGATTTAAATCCCCCTTCTGTTTTACCTGGAGGGAAGGAGTCATTTCCCCATATCGGGCTGAAGACAGAGAGAGAGGGCATTTCTCTCAGATATTTTTTAACTTGATGCAAAACTACAATCATATTTTTCACAATAGGGTTTTTTGTATTCTTTTTAACTATTTTTGTTCTTGCTGATTTTTACTTTCCAATTGATTTAAGAACATTATTGACGATTTTGATTTGTTTAATTTATATCCTGAGATTTTTCCAAATACATCAAGAAGTTCTAATAATTCAGGAATGGATTTTTCCATCTTTTTAAGAAATATTATTACGTCATCCGCAAATAGAGCCAGATGATGTTCTTGTTGTCCAATTGATATGCTATGATATGATATTGTTATATTTTGGTGTGTTCTTACCGCTATTGCCAGTGGTTCTATAGCCATAATGAACAGCAGGGGAGATAGGGGATCCCCTTGTCTACATCCTCTTCGTATCTTAATAGTTTTGGATATATTACGGTTAGTCATGATTTAAGCAAATGGTTCTGTGTAAAGTAGTTTTATCCATTTATTAAAGTTTTCTCCAAAGCCAAAACGTGTGAGGATTTAAAGTAAATAGAGCCATTCCACTCGAAAGCTTTTTCAGCGTCTAGTGACAGTAATGCTGTATTTGCTGCTCCTCTTTCCTCAAATAATATATTTAGAATTCTCCTAACATTATGGAAGCCATGCCTACCTTGTACAAAGCCATTTTGATCTTTGTCAATAATATTTGAAATTATTTTCTCCAGTCTTCTGGCTATTATTTTACAAAAAAAATTTAAATCCACATTTAGAAGACTAATTGGCCTAAAGTTTTCACATTTGTTATTCGGTTTGCCCGGTTTTGGCAACAAAGTAATTAGTGCTCCCCTTAAAGATGTTGGAAGGATTTCATTGAGAAAAGATTCCTTAAACATTTCTAATAGTGCTGGCATCAGTCTATGCTTGAACATTTTATAAACCTCAATGGGTATGCCATCTGGCCCAGGGGTTTTCCCTCCTTTGATACTGTCAATAGCTGTAGATAGTTCCACTAAAGTTATATCTTTCTCTAGTTCTTCGTCATTATCGTTTTGTAATGAAGTTATAAGTCTTTCATTCTGAAGTTGTTTGATGCGCCATGCCAGCACTCTGCCAGGATTTTCTCCTTGATCATAAAATGTCTGTTTAAGCCGTAATAAGCTTGATAAAGCTCTTGTTGTAGATATTTCATTATATTGCGTTCTCAACAGGAGTAATCTTTGGTGGGCATCTTGAGAACCTGACTGGTAGTATTCGTCTTCTAATTTCTTTATTTCTGCTTCTAATGATTTTGTCTTTTTGTAGGTTTCTTTGGCTTTAGAGCTAGTAATGTTAATTATTTGTCCCCTAATAAAGGCCTTAAACGCTGATACTCCCTTAAGTTTCTATCGTATTTGTTTCAAAATAGTATTTAATCTGTTCATCTAAGAAAGTAACAAAGCCAGTATCTGCCAACCATTTTGTTTTAAATCTCCATTTGGGAATATCATTAGACAAATTGGGATCATTATAGACTAAGGAGTTTGGGGCATGGTTTGACAGGAGTATGGCGTCATAGAAAACCTCTTTTATTTTACATTTTAGTAGTGTTGAAACCAGAAAGAAATCTATGCGAGAATACGACTTGAGTGTACCGGAGAAACATGAATATTGTTTCCCATTGGGATTATCTTCCCTCCAAACATCAATTAGACTAATTTCTTTCATGAAATGATGAATTACACCCTTGCTTCTCGGATGTGACTGGTCCACTCCCGAACTTTTGTTCTTCTGTGGATGTAAGGTGCAATTAAAATCACCTGCCATAATACAAGCACCAGATAAAGAAGCAATAGTAAGAAATAGGTTTTGGAAAAATTTGGGTTTGTCTGCGTTTGGAGCATATACATTTATCAGAATTAATTGTTCCCTGAGAATCCTCCCCTGAATAATCAAGTATCACCCTGCCTTATCTTTGATAACGTTATGAATTTGTAGTGGTATAGGTATAGTATAGGTGGTCAGCGTTCGAAGTGCTCTTGGCTGTTCTGACCACAGCAGATTTTTTCGCTGCAGTGTCTGGCGAATTCAATTCAATTCAATTCAATTCAGTTTTATTTTGGCGATCTGAGTGAGGGGCTAAACTACATTTTTCTGGGAAATTTTCCAGGACAGCATAGATTATTTCTAGGATATTTCGTAATTTTAATCAATTTCCAGGTGGGACTGGAAAACTAGTCTCTAATAAAAAATTCTTCCAGGGTGCGTGGGAACCATGAACCCACATCTCTTAGTTCTTCTCAAGGGCTGTATAGACCTATGATGGACCAAATGACCAAATGATGGAGCAACATCACAAACCCCCCTGAACAGCATAAGGGGCTGCTGACATTGGGCCAAGGTTGTAAAACATGGGAAGGCGGTCCACCCACTTGTCCCATTCTGACTCTGTTAACGGGCTGGTCTGGTATTATTAAAGCGGATAAGTCTGGATATCATGTGGAAGTTTTCCAGAGACATTAGCCTTGTTTCCATCCAAATGTATTGTAAATTTTATTTAGATTTTTAACTAATTTGGCAAAAGATAATGAGAATGAATGCTTGTCGAGATAAGCAGCAGGTGCTGCCAATTGTCCAGTCGGAAAACTAGAAAAACAGAAAGATAATGCAGTTAACGTAGCACTAGTCAAACCTCAAATGGTGAAAAACAATGCAAACCAGATGGAAATATGACATTTCGGTTTGTTGCAGTGGTTTCCAACCTGAGTGTCGGGACCTCTAGGGATTGCCAAAGCTTATATTTAAAAATATAAACAGAACAAGAATTGTGAGGGTTAATAATTTCAAAAGAAGACTTAATGCCATGCGCATGGGTAAGCATCTTCATGGCACTGGTTTGATGGCCATTCCTTGGACAAGAAGACCATTACATGTAAGAATTTCTGACACTCATGTTTCTCCTCCTGTCGGCTGCTGATGGGCTGGTCTTGGGGCTGGTTCCTGATGAGTCGGTCTTGGTGCCTGCTGAGGGTCAATCTCATCCTCTTCTTGAAACTCGCTGTCAGACTCTGAATTGACAGAGACGTTATCCTTTTTTTGTCTTGCAAAGTCAAAGATGCTGCCTCTACACTAGCTTCTCTCCCTTTGAAAGGGATTTAAAGTCCCTCTGAGCAGAGATTTTCTTTGCCATACTAATGGATTCTGATATTCAGCCACGTATACAGAGATATTCATTTGCTGTATTCCTTACCCAATTTGGGATAAAGTGTGACAAAATATTGAATGTTTACAACGTGAAATAACATACAGTTTCTGTAGTTTGACACTCTACAGAGGGTACAGAGTGCAGGAAAATGCAGGATGTCAATGCCCACCCTATATCTAATGTAAATGTGTAGGTTGAAAAAACATTTAATGACTCACGGTAAACAAGTCCCACAGACCCCGAATGCCACACAAGGGATAAATGGAGCTGCCGGTGACTCCTTCTAGAACTGCTCTCTACACTTCTCTGCAAAGTGGTGACACAACACTGCCGTCTGTTAGCTGCAGGACTGCATATAGCTGAGCTGAATAAATTAAACGATCTCTGACCTGCAGAGAATGCTGGGTACATTGGAGTGGATCTCCGGGCAGGACGAGAGGCAGTGTTGTGAGACAGTTTGACAGCTTCTTGGCGTCAGAGCGGTGGTCGATGTTTGCATTAAGACTCATTGCGAAAGGAGGGAATGTTAAATATATATATTATGTCCATAGGGTGGATAGGGTTTTAACCATGTTTTCAACCAAGTATGTAGTATCTAGAATCAAATTACATCAGCTCAAAATGGAGACTATGAAAATATGGTTCAAAAGGCTTAATAAAAGTATAAAAACTATGATTTTTTGCACATTGTCGCTGTGGAAACCTCTTATCTATATATTGAATTTTTTTTTTTTCATAAATCAATGGTCCTCCTTTACCTCTGTGAGTTTTAAAAAAATATTCAACCAAGGGAATGTATGTATATAATGTTGACAGTGAAAATATGCAAAGAAATCATTTTTTTTATATAATACTTTTTTTAAGCCTTATGAACCATATTTTCATAATAACTTGTCTCTTTGGTATATATTCAAATAGACAAATCATATTACAAGAACACACTGGCAGTGGTAGTACCTGTGAGCCAAATGCTCATCACCAAACAGAAATTGTTGGAGGGATGAAAAGTGGACACACAACTTTGGTATTTGAATTTTACCACTAGTGGGGCAGAAAATGTGTTCCAGACTGAATTTCAGTGTGGTTAAGCGAGGGGTTTGCTAACTGCAAGAATGTACAGGATATTAGCCAAAATGGCAGTTTCACTTACAGCACCTTTAATTAAAATATAGCATGTTAACTCAGCAGCTGGCAGCTGTTTTCAAACCTCTAATAAGCCTCCTGTTAACTACCTGCTCGGCACCAAACAGCAGACAGATTAAGTTAACAACTAGCTGGTAAACCTAGTTGAGCATTTATGCGCTAAGGAGCCACATATATTTCCCTCAGGAGTTGGTGGAGACCAAACCAGAGCTATCATTATACTTTATTGATCCCTGTGTGAAAATTCATTCTCAGCATTTGACCCATCCCAAGTACTAGGAGCAGTGGCCAGCCACAAGGCTAACCAACTCTAAATCTGAGTCAGTATAATGGTCAAGAGCACTGACTGGAGACTTAACCAAGCAGGGGCAAACTGATTAACAGCTTTAATGTTTCTAATTTAAGACATATGATGTTACCATTAAAGAATATAATGTATATTTTGCAACAACGAGATTTTTACCAACTGAACTGGAAGTTGGCTAAGAAGAAGTCAGATGGGAAAACAATCACAAGCAGATGAGGCAGGTTTTTAACAAAGAAAATTAAGGCAGACTGTATAATTATTATTTAATCTGTCTCACATCCCAGTGTACAGGTTCCTGCTTCAATTTTGATCTACTGTACTTTGCTTTGCATTTAAATAAAAATAGTTTAGATAATCTGTCTGTTTCTTGCCCCACTGGACTTTGTTGCCAAGTTCTCAAATATCAGAGATTAATTTGATGGGTACGGTGTTGTCAAAATTGATAGAAAATGTTATTGCCAAAGTTTCTATCAATGCAGTAATCCATGGTTTAACTATATGTATTGCAATTTAATTGTAATCTTGAGACAATGCCTCCAAACTCGAAAAACTTCTGAAGTTAGCCTTGTATTAAAAGTCAAGCTTTAACCATTAACATGATTTGAGATTTTTGATTATATTAATAACACTGTTTCTCCTGAGCGCCCAACTCAAGGCAACACAAGGCAACAAAAATGATTGATGTTTTCAATCAAGCTGTGGCCATTGGCAATGATGCTGCCAAGTGGAGGGAGGATCCAGTGTTTGTGAGACCTCTGGAGGCTGGCAGCGCTTTCTCTGGGACTGAGGATGCTGGCTGCTTGACAAGGACAGGCAAAGGCCCCCTGGAGAGCGCACAGGAAATGAAATATGGATCGACCAAATCTATTTACTGTCACTACACTTTAACAAAGTAAGATATCAAAGCAGTAGGGTGCCTCTAAATGGGCGTCCACCTCAAGAACACAGCGTTCGGAATGGCACTCGTCACAGGTCATGACAGAGAATGCAGAGAGATACTTGATACCTGTGTCAAGGTTTGAGGGTGTTAAAGAGCGGGGGATTACTCAGTGAGCGGGTGGGTGGAGTTGACAGAGTGTAAAGCGATCAAGCATTGATCTGTTTCCCTTTCACAAACTTACTGTCCTCTGGTGTTCATGGGTGGTCAAGTCGAAAGTTGACTTTGTCTACCGCTGTGTACAAAGAACTGAAGACCCTTAGACTTTTTGCTTGACCTGAACTCTGTTATCATGGGACCATTGTTACTGGGGGTAGTTCAGTGATGAGGATAAAGTGAAACTGTGACATTCAGACAATTCCAATGTAAATGACCCACTGATAAATTTAACATTAATAAATAACTTTTAGATTTCTAGGCTACAATACGATTTTGTGGTGTTTTTATTTACGTGTAAGTTTATTGCTGTGACACTCACACACTGGTCATAGAATCTTCTTTAGGCAATGCTGAGACATCACAGACATCACACTAGGTTGGTTCTTAACCCTCTAACAATGGACCTCCCACAGGCAGCAGAAAATAATGCAAAACTTCAATTAATAGTTGGGCTTTTATTTGCTTCAATCACTGAACTCAACCTGAACTCTAACAGGCCTCTATATGGGACAGGCCTTTAATTCATTTTGCACAAAACTCTTGCTCAGCAAAGATGGGAAACACTATCAGATTTTTTATTTAAAGCAGTATGACTATTGGCTATCGAATAGCATACACTGATCAGCCACAAAGATTCTGACCACTGACAGGTGAAGTGAA
>NW_023339873.1:23353854-23356794 GCF_004916995.1 Morone saxatilis | reverse complement strand
ATGCATGTGGGGAGCGAAGGCTGGGTGGGGGGTATTAAAAGGAGCCCAAAGTTAAATTTTGCCTTTGGGCTATAGTAGCAGGTGAATTCCACCCTGGGATTAGTGGAGTAGTGGAGTAATGTGATTATAAATATGCGTGAGATGAGATAGACACAATATCTAAACCAATCACTTTTGAAGTGTATCCATCATTTATTTGAAATGTTGCAAGTTACAGGTGAAGATTGGTGGATGCATTTTGATTTCCTGTCAGTGTAACAGCTCCGTGGATTAGAAGCTTTTTGTGCTTGAGCTTCTTTTCATTATGCAGCCAAGACATTGGCAGACGAGATTGCTCACTGCTCATCGTCTGGCTGACCCCTCTCTGCATATCAGTACATTTCCACAGCCCATTGGTATGCATTTGACTCTCGGCACCGACTGGGCATAATCGTTGCCTCAGTCTCATAATGGTGTGTGCAGTGTTCTCCCCAGTGATGCCAAAACCCCAGCTCAGCAGCATCAGGACAGGGAATGTGAACGAAAAAGTAGACAATGGATATTTTACAACTCTTTAAAACGCTTGGAAACATTTTGAGTTAGGAAACTTTGAAAATATTAATAGTTCTAAGGTCAAATTCTCTGTTCTGGCATGTAAATCAAAATGTTCAAAATCGTTTTTTATTTAGAAAAAAGCACTCCTATAAACAAAATGATATAAAATAGTCCAGAGAGAGAAAAAATCCCCTGCTGGAGAGGAGCTTCGCTCAAGTTCACGGCCTGTAATTATACTATTCCTTTCTGCAGAGGAATGGCCTGAATTCCTCTTAGAATTGTTGATCTTGTGAGTTGTCACCACAAAGTTAATTTCCCCAGGGAGCGCCATATAAATTGCATGCCACTGAACAGAGGTAATAGCTGTGGTCTTGGAGATATGTTTGGCAGGAACTTCCAAGAGGCACGCACAGAGAGCTGCACTGAATTTTTCTGTTACCCACAGCAGCACAGTACTTCCTGCTCATTATTTTGCAATTGGGAGCAAGTGTTTTGGCTGCGTCTTCGTATATTGCCTTGTGGTCTCTCAGCAATTTGTTGTTATTATGCTCATATTTTTAAGAGGTGAGGTAAATTTTGTGGTAATCGAAGATGATAAAACTGTTCGGAGTGCATCTGTTGACTAGAGACCGGGGTTTAGGTGGGTGGGGGCTTTTGAGAGTTTGCTGTCACATGAGCTAATTGTTGTCAAATTTATACAGGTAGTTTACAGCAGCCACATAGTCTTCACAAAGCAAACAAATTCAACATCATGTGAATTATTTACACAATCCCTCATGGAAAGTAGGTTGGGGGGATATTTTTACCCCATGCTACTGTAAGATAGGGTTCAGACTTGTAAACACTGAGAAATATTCAGTAGAGGAGGCTTTTTACCCCCAGGACGACAAGTACGACCAAAGTTGGGGTTCCTTTGCGCCAGGCTGCGCGTTTGCTGCCGGGTGCGGCTGGCTGTCTGTGCTGGTGCCGCTCACTTCCCTTCCCACCTCCCCTGTTGCAAGTTTGTTTGAGTTCTTAATGTTGTAAGTGTGGCTTTAACATTGTTGCTTTAGTTTTTGGTGAGGTTTTTTCCCAGTTCCCACACTGTTACTCCCCTAAATTGGAGCAGAGTTGGGAGCGGGCTTTTTTTTCCTCCTCTCCTCTTGTTTTCCCTGTTTTTCTTTCTGTACCTCACCTTCTCAAGTAATTCCCACGGGGATTATTAAAGTATTTCTTGATTCCTGGATTGCTGATTTCTGATTCTTGAATATAAATAACTAACCTGAATAGCATTTGTTTGACACTAACTGTTTCACAGTAAAAGATGCAGGAATTTTGCCATGTTTATCAGCCAGTAACCTTTAAGGCATCAGTAAAGTAAAGGGGCCCAGTTTCTGCACTTTTAGGTTTTAAATGCATAATTTACTACATTGATTGGAATTACTTGCAACGTGGAATTTGTATTCTGCATAAAAAATAGAAAAAACTGAGGTGAAATTTTTCCCACCACACAAGAAGATGGGCTCTGACTCAGTCATCTAGCCATTACAATTTGGCTTGGTTCAAAGCTCGCTCAAATCCTGTCGTGCCCATTTTCCCTGCCTTCCGACACCCTACCTTTTGAAGGACCAAATTGTATTTATATATAACCACTGTGTTTTATTCCACTTCACTATCAGTGCCCAGAATGTTATGGCTGAATAGATCTTCCCAAATTAATAAACTTTGGTATGACTTCCTGAAGCGTAAATGCGATCGATCAGAGCATCTAGAAAGGGTAGAATTTACAGGATGAAAACCATTTAAATACAGTCTTCAGCCTTGCAAGCGTTTCCGGTGAACTTCGGTGGAACTCACGGAAAAATTGAAGCTAATCCCTAAGCAAGCCTATCAGTCCACACTTTAACAATGGTGGTCCGATATGTTGGAACATTCCTTTTTGACTGACGGGTTCATAATATATTCACAAAAAGAAATAATGAATCTATTTCATTTCAGAAAATTTTTTGGGTTCACAGTGGTAAAAACTTCAGCCAGAACAAAAACAATTTCTTAAACGCACGGGTGTAGTCCTAGCTCTGTGTTCTTAAATAATGCAAAAATAGAATTGGATTTTTCTTGCTTTGCACATAATAGAGGAAGGGGGGGGAAAGGCGACCCAATATGGTGCAATTAATATTTGATGGCTATTTGAATAGAAGTGGCCCTTGTGGTGCTGCTTGGTAAATGTCAGGTGTGAATGAATCAAATCTTGGGGTTCTTATTTTGGATTTCTTCTCCTTGGTTGTTGTATGTGGAATCCTTAATCCTCGTCATTAATGGATCAACCTGATTAACTTTAACCCTGCTGATGTCCTAACCATCCAAAATTATTTGGCAACATCTCCATCCATTTGTAGCCATCATGAACGAGCCTTTCCCACACAG
>NW_023339873.1:23346281-23353754 GCF_004916995.1 Morone saxatilis | reverse complement strand
GAAAAAGACGATGACGATGACAGCAGCAACGATGGGGGACAGCGAGCAGCGACAACAGTAACTGTAGCAATAATAATACTTAATAATAACTAATAATAATAACAATAATATCAGTGATTTTTCCTAACCCTAACCCTAAAATAAATTTTTCTACAGCCCCTGTCTACAGCAATGCATAGCTCTGCTTTTTTGCTGGGACTCCTCTTTGTTTCTCCAGAGTCGGAACAATGGTGCTGACCATCTACTGTATATACTGACCCTTTTCCAAAACATTTTTCCTTCCACACATTGTCTCTGTTTGAACAAATCTGTTGCTCCTGATGAGTTGAGACACATCTGAAACTAAATATCAGCACTGATAAAGTGCTTTTACTCCTATTCCTTACGTTGGAAATGTTGGCCAGTAAGGACTGATTTCCTACCCTGAGGTGTTTATGCTGCATTCACATGGATTCAGGTATTTACAACAGATGTTAGTGAATGTGGCCAACAGAGAATACCTGTAACGGTAGAAACCAGTGCCATCCAAAGTTAAAATATTTTAACCGGATGGTGCGTAGCTCCCTCACAGAAGGAGGGTGATTGCCTGTGGCTTCAAGGCCTATTTCTCCACAATATAACATTATGCAAGCCTTTTCACCATCTCTGTATACTCCGCATAAGAACTCCCTGCCACTCCTACTGCACGCCTTGTAGAAACATAAAAGGCTGAGATTCATAGCTTGTCTTTGGCTGCGTGGCATGTACACAAATCTTTTCAATTAAAGCTTTATTGTCAAGACTGGCCTACTTCTTCTCCTTTCAGAAGCATGCTGCCCTTTAGTGCAGAGCTATATAAAGGCCATCTTGTGATGGAATGAGAAAACCCCTGAATCGCTGATGACGGCAGTTGCAGAACATCAGCAAACTGTTTCTGTTTTTTTATTTTTTAACTGGAAAGCTGGGTAGAACAAACACTTGCATGTCCCATTTGTAGCGATAGTCTCCCTGAAGGTCACACAGATGATTTTTATAAGCTATTAAGATTTTATGGTTGATAGAAGTCTTCCTCAGAGATTATGGAGGATTCCAGCAGGGACCTTTTAGAGTTAGCTGATTGCTATCTTGGCCTCTGAGCACACAGAACCTCCATCATGCCCAAGCTGGGATCACATAAAAGTTTCCACTTCATTTTAACTTCTGTACAAAGTTGGATGTTGGCCAGAGACAAGAGGAACATAGTGTGATGTGCAGCTTTAGGAGCATTAACCTCACACACCTACTGTGAGCAACACTATCAACAAGTCACTGAGTGATCAGGGAAACTGAGCCAATGTGATTTATGCTCACTGACCATAGCAGCCAATCAGATTGTACAAACAACTTATTACAAGTGTAAAAGGAAGGGATGTTCATTCCAAGTTTTCTACATTTCAGTGACCTTAGGAATAAACCTCCCAACAGCCAAAGTTTTAAAAACATTAACAAGACAATGTAATAAAATTAAGTTGTTAAATGTCTATAGAGGGAATTGGCTATAAAAGACACCAAGACTTCAGTATTTTTTCACAAAACCTACTTACTTTTGTGCTTCTGAAAATAAAATACAGATCGATTGGTTTCAAATACAAATCTGAAATAACACTGTGTGATACTGTACAACAATGTCAGGCTATGTTCATGTTGCAATTATCTGTCTGTATTATGTATATTTAACAATCATACATACCTAATAGGCTTCCTTTTTGACAAATTCAGTGTTTCCTTCTCCCTGACGATTGGCCATTGTTGTATTAGAAAATTACTTAACAATCTACTTTTTTTGGATACAAGCACACTATACTGTATATATACTGTGTATAAGTTTTCTAGCACCCCTTAGAATCAAGAAGGCCTTGCGAACCCCCATGAAGCTTCAGCGACCCCTAGTGGGTGTCCTGAACCCCAGGAAGCAATGACTTAGGATTTTAGCACTTAGTTAGTGGGTTTTTTGTAGGTATGTTAATTCTAGCTCTTTTTTGTGAGCCAGATCATTTGGTTCAGATCAGCAAACAGCTCTTCATTTTTAATTAAACCAAATGTTTTTGATTGGTATGTGTGCACATATATAATGTTAATTATCCAATCTAATTATACTAAACCTTTTCAATCCCAGAATACTGTATTTTTACAATAAACATTAAACACTATCACACGTGTTGAACATTTCATTTGTTTAACTATGTTTTGTGGTGGAAACCAGTCGTCTCTGGATTGTAGCTGTAGTACTTGTAGTAGTACAAATACATTATAGGATTATATAATTATTATGTCTCTCTGTTTAGATAATATAGAATTAAATCTGTGCTTTCATTTTAAATAACGGCATTACTGTAACACTATTAACTCCCACCTCTTTGATTCTGAGGGTCAGAGCTCCATATTTGAAGTCTTACTATTACTTGCAGTCACAATTGATAGGAGGAAATCAAATTTGTCATCTTTGTCACCATAGACTGTATCATTAAAATAGATGTAGTCCCATCTTGGCAGTTCTGACTCCACAGGCTCCTGGTTAGTCTGTGATGGAACCCACCTGTCACTCAAAGCAGCCACGCCCTTAATTGTACATAACTTTAAGCCTTAATAAAAGGAAAACCCATTTTAAGAGATCCATTTTAATATGGGACCTTATGGAGATTGACTTACTTCTGGAGCCAGCCTCAAGTGGCCATCAGAGGAACTGTATTTTTTTTTTTTTTGGTTGTATTTTTTAGGGCTAAAGCAAAGGGCCAGAAGGGCCACAAGTCGAAGTTGAACTCATGGCTGCTGCCTTGGTACATGGTACCGCCTGCTCTACCAGGTGAGTTGCCAGGGCCCCCTGGAACTGCAGTTTCTAGAACTACCATGTTTGCTTTTCTCAGTATACTGACAGATTGTCATTGCTAACATAATAAGCATTGTTGCCATATGAGGACTTCATAAAAGAAAGTAATCTAAAATGTGTATTTGATCTTGTTTTTTGACAAAATATATCAGGAAAACTTCACATCCCATGCCTGCTTTAATAGTAAATAGATAGAATACAGTCTATTACTAAAAAAGGGGATAATATTGAAAGGGATAGCATAGGTATTTTGAGGTAACATAAAAGTGTTCCTGTTAATAAATTCCCACCATGAACTCTTGGGGACAGTAAAAAATCCATATGCCTGTGGAAAACATTCGAGCTGCACACAACCATACAAATGCAATCAGAGCCTCTCACACCACCCACCATGTGTCAGAATAGAGCAATCCATCAGCGGCTGCGCTCACACTGTGAGCATGGGGAACGAGCTAAAGGTCCAGGGACCAACAGCAGCATTCTCAGATTTAGCAGAAACTTTGAAAACTTAATTGTAAATGGGTCTTAAATCTAATTGTGGGATTTACTTTCCCTGTCTGTGTGAGAGCCCACACATCTTCAGATGCCCAGAGGAACAGGTCTGATTGGATGGTTTACCCCTGCAGGGCTGCATCCGCATGACCCCCGGGTTTTGTGATTGGTGTGTTTGTTAATCAGAAGTGGCGGCCTGATTACACGGGTGGTCTGGGGAATCAAAAGCCACAGAGGAACCTTGGAGTCACCTACACCACAGGAGCTCACTGGCAAAACAAACCCAGCTCAGTGTCAAGTTGGATGTATCCATGTCACTTTCCACCTACATCTGCACCTGAGATAATCACTGCAGGTTCTGGAGGGTGGATGGTACAAGGGAATCATGGTACGGCCTCTGTTTCATTAAGAGACTGAGGTGATGAATCAACAAGCTATTTCTAGCCGGAGGAGCATTTAATGAGTTCAGGATCTCATCGTAGAGTGATGTGAATATAATTGTAACTGACATTTTTCTTCATGTGTAAATTAGATTTGCTCACAGTGATGCAATGCCTGGCAACAGTTTTCATGGCAGCTAAGATGATTGGAGGAGTGAATTCATGAGCAATGTGTTTCCTGTAACAGTAAATGAATTATGCTACAAAGTCGAGGAAATGTCAAACCTCCATTGCACATCTTTTCCAGAAATGACTGAGGGACGGAGTCAAAGTTTGAGTCGTAAGTTCTCACAGCGCTGTTTACAGTGACAGCACCTCTATAAACTACCATGTTTAAAGGAATCTTTCAACATTTTTGCAAACAAGCTATTCACATCTTTTTTGAGAGTTAGGTCCATATCAGTTCTAATGTCTTTGTGTTAAGTACAGAGCTGGGACCATAAAACTCTGCATAGATCCCCTACTGAAACTCTGGCTGCAAACATAAATATGGATTGTTTCCATCAGAATTACAAAGCTTTGCATAGGCATAATTCTTTTTCGTAAATGTCAGTCAAGTGAAACTGTGTGCTCATCATGCAAAAGACTGATTTCCACTGCCACGGTTACACATCAAAGAATATAGAATCATCACTTACTTGCTCCAAACGTCTTTAAAATGTTACTCCATCCATTTAGCATTGCACCTCTATAACATTATTGGACTCACAATGGACAAACAGAATTAAATTTAGAATCAGATCATTTGTCTTTTCTTATTCCATGCATTCTTCTTATGTTGAAACCAAGCCCACAGGAAGAGAGCTGGGCTTTGAAGCTAATTTGTGAATAGTGGCCAAGCTAGGTAATTACAGCAATAGCATTCGACACTTGATGATCACTGGCCTAAAAAGGTTACATTCCAAAAGCAGCAGCTATAAACTGGTGGCTACGTTATATTGACCATCACAACCAATATGAAATGACTCGTTTCAGCAGAATTTGATCTATTCAGTCTAATAACATTTTGAAGGGCTACATGATTAAATCATTGTATCACCATTTAAGTGAATGCATCCACACAGTCTGTTGTTCTGAAAGAGAATGTGTCTAGAATAAATATAAAATAATAAATAATTTGTAAAAACCGAAGTTAGCCATCTCAGCCTGCAGAAGTCTTTATCATATGCAGTTTGCATTGATCCAAGTAACTGAACGAAGAACAGAGCTCTACCTCCAATGCTGCATCCAGTTCTTTTTATACATCCATGGTTGAAACCTTGCACCTACATTGCCCACAATGCAACTCACCCACCTAAATTTTGGTCAGAAGTCAAGGTGTGTTATGCTAGTTGTGGGTAATGTAGTACAGTTACCCCCCAAAAAATAAAAATTTACAACCTTACTTCTGTTGTCAGCCCAATACATACATCCTTGGATTCAGTTTTGTTATCATGAAGGAAACTAGCTTGGAAGATGGAAACACTTACATTCAGCAGCTGGAAATATTCCATTACTTTGATTTGAATAAACAAAACTAGATTTTGTGTCTGAATGTTTGGGAGAAAAGAAACAATTACCAATTTTGTGTGGAGTAGCATAAAAGTAATAGAACTAGTAGAGTAACTAATTACTGTTGGCAGGGAGTAATAAGTAAAGTAATAATAGTACTTTTGAGAAGAGTACAAGCCACTGGAGCCACTGTAGGTGAGGAGCAGCTACAGAATTATGGTCTTTCTGACTCCACTCCACCAGCTTTCAGTCCCAACTGACACTGACTCAAGTGACCTGAGGGCATTAAACAGACAAAAGGGTTTATATATATATATATATATATATATATATATATACCTTTTTTTTATTTATCCTAAGTAGTTCTACCATTATCCAAGTGTTTGCTATAGTTACATTTTCTCACCACAAAAGCAGCACTTATCAACACTGGACAGTTCAGTGTTTACTGCTCTGTAGAACATGTCATATAACTCAGCGCTGACAGTGAACATGAAGAGATGTTTCCCCTTTTAAAGGCCTGTAACTGTAATAAGGTAACCATGCACTCACAATAGTGTAATCTACAGCCTGACTGCTCTCGGGGGATCACACAAGTGTTAACATTTTAGTACCAGACCTTTGAGGCCACAATGATAAATTTCGTTTCATCAGCTCCTGCTTTAACACTTTGGCTCCCTGATGTCTATTTAAAAGGCACTGCTCAATAGAGAGTATATGAGGCGCGTCCGCATATAAAATGTCACTATTAAATATGCCCATAAAGAGAGCGTCTCCCATGGTACCTTGCAGCTGACATCTCTTCCCCTTCATCTCTTTCTCTCTGAGGCTGGCAGCGCACCCCCAAATCTTTCATGGGCAAGGTGAAAAATGAAAGGAAATAGTGTCTTGCTCCCAGGATGGGAGAGGGAAGTGGAGCAGAGTCGTGCTCTCTGCGAGGCCAGCTGACTGGCTGATGAGGCAATGCAGAGTTAAAGGTATATCTTCGCTGCGCGCCACTGGCTAAGGAGACATGGTGTTTAGATAAGCGTGATTGCAGCCATTTAGATTCTAGTAGAGGAAAGGAGGGATGGGAGTAGCTTATACAAATACTGTATATTTACATCCTCACAGGGAGGTTCATATTCTTTTAGAAAGTGTCATAAACTCAACCTATATTTCTAGTCTTGTTTTAGCAACAGCGAAAAAAAAACTAATTGTCAAATCGATATGTACTGGATCTGCATTGAGACTGCACATGCTACTTCCAACTTCCCACTCACATAATCCAAAAACTGTCCAGAGGCCGTGCCTGCTCTGTATGGCAAATCATTTTCCTGGAGTTTTCTTGACAATTCAGGACAGCACTTGCTCACATACATCATATAATGTACCAGTAGGCCAAGCATTGACTTCATGCCTCCTTTTTTAACAACGCAGGGTTCACAATTAAATGTCTCAGGTTTATTACGACGCAGAAAAGATCAGAGCAAGTCTGTTCCTCTTCACATCTGGTGTGAACAGCTCAATTGACCAACATGTCTGAAATTGATTTGAGAGTGTTTAAAACAATTTTCTGTTCCACTTCACATCTGGTTAACCAATTTCAAAGTTAAATGTCAAGTTTCAAACAAAATATGCACCTTGGCAATCTGAGTAAGGTGGATCACTTACAATACCTACCCAGACATTTCCATTCAGCCATGATAGGTCTCTAATATGTGGATGACATACCACTTGTTGTCTTGGTTTTTAGCTATAGCATTTTTCCAGGTAGGTATTAGGTATTGGTAAATGGTAAATGGACCTGTACTTGTATAGGGCCTTTCTAGTCTTCCGACCACTCAAAGCGCTTTTACACTACGTACATACTGTACATATGGAAAAAGTCTTTCCTTAAATATCTATTAATTGTGGTATGATAGATGGTTTTATGGAGTATTTTAATCCCTTTAAGGTTAAAAGTTTCAAGCCTCCCTATTTAGCTTGTACTGCATAAATATGCTCTTTTGATTTTGTCCGGTTTATTGTTCCATACAAATGCAAATATTCTTTGTTCATATTTTTTATACAGTTCTTCTGAAGGGGTCTTATCCAATTAATTATGGAAGGTCCAAAACTGAAATGTCAAATGTAGTTTCCTTAAAATGGTTGGATTTGATAAACTAGTACCACACTCTTTCCTGGTACTACACTGTTATTTACATTTCAGTCAGACAACTCACG
>NW_023339873.1:23343280-23346181 GCF_004916995.1 Morone saxatilis | reverse complement strand
CTCTCCTTTCTGAGTCTGCATTTGTGTTCTGCAGCGTGGTGGAGCTCTTCATTATATAGTGCAGCACCCTCATGGACAAGGTTTCTCCATATTGCCCTATTTTTTGTCATGTCCTCCCAAGTCTTAAGGTATATGTGGAACTTTTTGATGTTTGCTTTGATGTTGTTCTTATACCTCTTGTTTTGGCCTCCTGGGGCACGTTTTCCTTCAGCAAGCTGGGAGTAGAGGACTTGTTTTGGAAGGCGAAAGTCAGGCATACATACAACGTGACTGGTCCATCTGAGCTGGTGTTGAGCGATGGTGGCAGTGATGGTGGGGATGCCAGAAATCAGATCAGATATGTTTGAGTACGGACAGTACACAGAAGATCACAGACTGGATCTTTGACAGATTTTTTTTATCATGAAATTATATGATACTACATTTTACAGGAGGTTCCATGGTAGTATTGTAATGTGAATCATCTACTGGAGGCTTCAGGAGTTTGGTTAGACTGAAAATATGCGTCAATAACATTGGTCAGAGTTTGTACAAGCAGGTTTGCTGATGTTGAGACAAAGCCTCCTCACGCCTATAGAATGTATGTGGTGAGTCCAGAATAACAGAGAATTTAGCTCATCAGTCATCTCGCTGTCGTCCCATGTTTAATCAATACCAGCTGTCCGGGACAAAGTTGCATCGGCAAGGTGAGAACATCGGACACCACCGACCAGAACTGATGACCAGACAGAAGCAAGCCACCTTGCTAGCTGCCGAGTCTTCTGTGGATTTCAGCTTCCATTTGTCAGAGTGTCCCTCAGCTCAGCAAAGCATCTGTCTCAATCAATGAGGCCAATAACCACAGGCTCCAGACAGCTTGTCTGTCTGCGACTGTGTTGTCTCTGACATTCACTATGCCTCGCCGTCTGAAGTTACCAGCTGCTGAAAGCTCCCACTCAGCAGCGGGTCAGCCAACAGAAATCATTATTCAGGGATGATACCGTCTCCACACAATGCGACTATGCATAGCAAACACATACTTGCATCTTACATTTATAGCAGATCAAAAACAAGTGTGTGTGAGTGTGTGTGTTGGCATTAGGCATGTCTCACTTGAAGCAGACTGATAACTTGACACTGTCTTGAGCACAGTAACAAGAATGATAATGAAAAATTACTTCAGTAGGGCACTGTATGTCTAATCCACTAATCCAATTTAAATGTACAGTCCATAGAAAATCAAGGATTAAAGACATTTATTTTTCATTATACAACACAAGGTTGTACTACAAAATGAAAGTTTCTGCTACCTTCATGCTAAACATATTACACAACATTAAACAACATTTCAATAACAATAAACATATGAAATAATATATAGACATAAACAGGTTGATGCGGGTCCGGATTTGACTCGGAGATAATGGCAGGTAACAGATAAGTTTGCAAAACTGAACCTATAAAGGACTGAGTATTTTTAAAACCCTTCGTACAGTAATACTTGTAAAGTACTCCTAAACAACTGTGTAACTGTGTCTCTGTGTAAACAGAGCTAGCTTAACGCTAAGAAGACAGCGCTGCAAATGTCCTCTTTAAAAAAGACAAAAAACTGCTAAATTAATTAATTAGGGTTAAGCTTATGCTCTGTTTTTAGATAGGGTTGTGCTGAATCAGGGTACTGACACTTTTTTGGTCCAATTCAGGCAGGTTAGATGAACGATGAATAACAAATCAAAAATAAAGGCCTGGAGGGTCCACTCCGAAACTTCCCCAAAAGCAAAGAAGTAATTCATTATTTTATAGTTAGTACTGATGGGAATCACAATGTAAAACTTGGAAAAGGCAGCCTGACAGCGATTTGTGATTAAACAAAACCTAGAGCGAGAAAGGTTGTCAGCTTGCAGGGCGGGCATAGAACAGATTCAGCTTTGAAGCAGATGCCAGCTTTCGGAGCCTGTGAGATCCATCAGGCAGACAGGATGGAAGACGGTAAGCTGCTGAGAGGAAGTGAGCACAGCAAAGATAAATGCCTCCATGCTGGCTTTTGGCTCACTGACGCCCTCCCATTGCTTCAGCAGTGGCTGCACAGCTGGGGGAAGGAGCGGGATGGAGGTGAGGAGAAGTCGAAGTGAGTACATCTTCTCTTCACTGAGGTGGAGTAAATGGTTTTCTGGTAATCCCTGGAAAAGCTGTACCCACTGGAGGAAGTTGACGGGTATAGTAAGGCTGCTGTAGTTTGACTCTGTAGATGTGGTTTTGTCCATTAAGGTCCATATGCATATGAATGCCTACTTTACATAGGGTTCATGCAAAGTTTAACAATTGAATATAGGCCAAGCCTGGTAAAACCGTAGGAAAATGATGTGTAGATATGTTAAAACATACATTTAAATAACTTTAAGGTAGGCAGTTTTTATCTTTAATTAGTATCTTTTCAAGACTGCATTGCAACCTATCTAGTTCAGCGCCCTTTGAGAGCAATCAGTCATGACACATCCACTCCCCAGGTCTTCGTCTGTTCAACTCAGAGTATAAGAAACCAAATAAAAAAATGCAGACTGGCCTTTCAACCACACTAAACTGGTGAGGATAACAAAGATTAAAAGAAGAAAAGGAATGCAGAAATAAAATCATGTATGGACATGCAAGTAGCAAAAATGTAAAGAGGACAATTTTTTTGTCACCTCCATTTCACTCATTTTGAATCTCAGTGAATCTCTTACACTAACCTAAAATCAAGTGATTTTTCTTGTATTGGAAAAACACAAAAGAAACACAACTCTCTATTGATTTCTTTGTAATTGTAAATTTCATCATTAAGCATCAGTGATATTGTAAGAAAACTGAAGGACAGCACCCAGGTGGATGTGTCTCAGAGGTTGAGCGGGTCGTCCACTAAACTGTAGGACCTTGTCCTCGTCT
>NW_023339873.1:23340479-23343180 GCF_004916995.1 Morone saxatilis | reverse complement strand
TCCAAAGACTAGAAAGGCGCTATACAAGTACATTACAATACATTTACCATTGTTTAACAAACCAAAAAATAAATTTTTCATCATCAATGTGTAATTGTAAATTCTGGGATCAGCTGGTCATGCTACTGTAGATTATGGTGACTGACACCAATATGAATATGTTTGGAATATATATGGAATTGTTTTTATAACAGTATCATAGAAAGCCTGACATTCAAAGTGTATGTGCTTTACTGTAAAACAGATAAATTAGCTTAACTGATTACATAACTTTTCTTAAATAAAACAATCTCAAGTTTCTAAGTTAAAAAAAAACAATCTTAATGGAGTAGCTTTAATAATTGACACTGACTTAATTTATAATTTTATTTGTATTGTGAAAACAAAATAACTCGTAAAAAGTACTTAATCAGGAATTATCTGTAATTTACAAACTAAGTTAGCGTCACTTAAAATTACTAGTAAAAGCTGCTTCACCAATAATCTTTTTAATCTCTTTTAGTTGAGCTGATGCTAGTTACCACTCTCTTTTTTAATCTGTCATCTGTGGTGGTGTTAGATATGACTTGCTCATAAATGTGTGTTCTCAACTTTGAGAAATATAAAGCAGGCTGAGTGAACCAGTCAGGAGAATGACATCTGACTTGTATAGCCAGCAGCAGGAGGAGGAGGAGGAGGAGGAGGAGGAGCTATCCTATACACAGCATTTTAGTTTTAAACAAATGTAATATAGGCAGTCACTTTATTGCTTGTCATTGTTAATAAAAAATGCTCATAAGGCTGATAGTGGGATTAAATTTATTACAGATTTTTTTTCTCTTCAACCAGTGACCATGGTAGATTGAAACACTTGTCCTTGTGGAACAAGAGTACATGATGAAATCCATGAAGGGTGTGCAGAGTACACTGTGGTTGCATACAGAAGGAAAGTGTCTGTCAGTGTCTGTCCTTGTCTACCGCACTGTGAAAAAACTCAATACTTCCAGCCAGTCAGTAAACGCCCGCGACTCTTCCATTCCATTATAATGTAATGTATAATGTAATAGTGACCAATCTAGTGACTGGAAACAGGATTTCGTCATAGTTGTTTCCAACTGAAGCAGTGTGGCATATTATATATTATATATAATATTAACGTTGACATTGCTTATTTGCTTATATGTTTTCCAATTTATGTTAATGTGTGAAAATGTGTGCTTGGATTAGAGTATAGGGATGTGAGGTTATCTGTATAACCTCTTCTTGTTAAATTGATGTTGAGAGTTTCTGTACTACACCGACACTCTTTGTTAATGACAGACTCAATCTTAGAGTGTCTTTTTGCACCTGGGTGAAAATAGTCACAGCAGCTAGTCGGCCATTTACACTTTCATAAACGTTACCTATTGCAACTTTAAGTCGTGGTTTAGTTAGGTTTAGACACCAAAACCCCATGGTTAGGTTTAAGAAAACATCATGATTTAAATATCTAATTTGTCTATTCCTCCCAGACTGCAAATGTACCATATCAAAATATTTTTAATTAATACAACTAGAATTTGTTAAAAAAGAGAACCACTATATTATTATTAGGTCATAAACTGTAATAGTTATTTAATTAGTTAATGTAAAAATAATTTTATTGTATTATAAGATAAAGGTGATTAAGTTTGTAGGAAAAAACTAAAAACGTTTTAACATAATCACAAGAAAAATATGTCTATGCAAAGCCAACATCATGACTGTAGTTGTTTCAGCTAGGGAAGGGATTAAATATAGTTTATATTTCAAAATTATTATGTATGTAAAGCAGTCTCAAGCACTCTGTAGAACTGGTGGAAATTTCCACATTTACTAAAAATAAAATATTGATATAAAATACTTTTTTTTTTTACTGAATTTATTATTATATTAGTATTAGTTCCCAAAAGTGCTTGTGTCTGTGGTCAACAAGATTTTGGGATTATGAAATATAATATGTGAGAACCAGCCACTGCAGCCTTTTGTGGTATCGGATAAAAAGGCAGTGTGCATTGCACCAAAAATTCTCAAATAGTGGCTCGGACCTGCGGAGAGAAACTTTCTTTATTTGAAACATGTATTAATTAGAGACAGGGCTTTCGTCATTAATTTAAGTTTCATAAAGGTACTTTAAATATCGTCTCAGGTTTTCTCATTTGCTCCTGTTTTAAATTACTCTTAATGCTATTATTATTTACAAGTCATGATTCCCTTTCCATTGTAACACCTGAGGTCTGACTATTACCTGGAAGCAATAGATACTATCCCAAGGTTTTAATGCAATGGAAATGTTGTTCACTACTCCAGTAAATAGGATGAACCTTAGCTACGTGGTAACATTAGCCAATGACCAATCACGTTTGAGTCGGCTTTGGTTGAATGCAGATGGAGTGCAAAATGAAATGCAATCTTGGGGCCCATCGCCTGATGACACTTTAGCTTTTTATTAGCTATTTAAAAAAGGTTTCTACATACATAAGCATGTATCTGTTTATAAAGATGAGCCAGAATGCGTCTCTCTTCATTGTAATTTATCAAGTCGCTAATTTAACTGCAGAAGTCTTGTCCCAGATACATATCGTCTGGCTACACTGGAAGCCCCGAAACACTGACTGTTGTTCCCAGAGCCTAAATCATTGTCAGGCGACAAGGTTGACAATGACACTAATTTATTTAGTCATCATCATCGGCGGTCACTCGT
>NW_023339873.1:23340234-23340380 GCF_004916995.1 Morone saxatilis | reverse complement strand
GGCGTAGAGGCCGATCCTGGACCCGATTATTCTTGTGCAGTGTGGGCAGGTGAAAGTGGTGGTGGGTTTGGGCTGGGCCTGTTTGGTGGATGGGGAACATAGGGATGACCCCGGTGGATGCTCTCTCCTTTCTGAGTCTGCATTTG
>NW_023339873.1:23335660-23340134 GCF_004916995.1 Morone saxatilis | reverse complement strand
TCCTACACAATGTACCTTTAAAGAGAGATTTTAGAAAGAAAATCAAACTGAAACGGGGTGGACAAATATTTGCCTGTAACAATACAGAGCTAGAGTACGTAAGCTTGGCTAAGTTGACTGCAGTTCTGTACTCAAAATGGCATCTTTATGCACAAAAATTAATAGAACTTTAGCTCCAAAACATAATACATTCACTTAGCACTTGTTTAAGTAACTTTGTGTCACATATAGAACCAGAACACCAAAAGTAAATGTGACAGAACTGCTTACCTTCACTGGGAAAAGTCCAGAATAAAAAGAGGAAGAGGATGAAGGGCAAGTGCAACATATACACTTTGTAAAATAACAGTCGCTCAAATAATTGATGAAACCCATACATTCCCTCAGAAAAATGTACGACTTCTACATTACAACATATTTATCATCATTTACATGATTTCATCTTTTATATTTTAATTAATGTAGAACATTTGGAAACATACCACTAGAAGTGTTAACATGTTTACTTATTATTAAAATAATAATAATTAATAAATAATAATTTCAAAATGTACAAAAATGCTCATAATTTAGCAACAACATAGGCATAACATTTTACCCAACATATTATGTAAGTTACTTATAACGTAACTTATAATACATACTTATTTTAACACAATCAACATTCAACATTGTCATACATTGGGGTGATACTGGCCACTCCTGAAATCTGATTGGTCACCCCAAGTGCCACCCCGTTATTCTTAACTCTACCACTCTCTGTCTTTCAGAGGCTGTAGCGGGCTCAAATTTAAAGCTAGGATTAAAACACTGATGTCTGATTATATTAGCTGACTTCATCACCATGTCATGCTAGCATGTCACCAAAGGGGCTAAATAATGCTCCAAAGTTAGGCAAGATTTTGGTGATGGAAAAACTGGCATGGCCATTTTCAAAGAGATCCCTTGACTTCTGACCTAAAGATATCTAAATCAAAAGGTAACCACAAGTCTTCCTTTCCAAGACATGACCACTTTATGCTAATTATGCAATTTTAGGCAACATTTGTTACGTTTTTTACATGTGGTAAAAATGTGTCCAACCCACTATCTTTTCCTAAACCTAACCAGGCAGTTTTTGTATCCAAACCTAACCAACCTGTGACTGTTCAAACTCCTAAAATGTGAGATGTTCCTCAGCAAGCTTTACTTTAAAAGTCTGACCGGACACTGTATATTAATTGTTGCTAACTTGACCGCAAAAACTTAATTTATCAAATGGTTTTCCACCTTCAGAACATTTGTGGTAATGGCAGGGGGATTACATTATCACATCCAAACTGTTGTTACATGAATAGTTAATCTATGAGTGTGGAGTCATCACATTAACAGCTGCACTGTGTGTGTGTGTGCACGCTCACTGTGGTGAGAGCAGATGAGGCTGGAGTGGATCTTTTATTTGACTTTGGAGTGTCGTGGGTCAAATGTAGTTCGACCCAAACAGTGATGTTGGTGTGTGTGTGTGTGTGTGTGTGTATGTGTGTGTGATAATTGCTGTGGGACACGGCCAACCAGAGAACACACATATCGATCAGGATGTTAGGTGAGAGTGTTTCCTTTCATTCATCGGCCAGCTGCTCGGAGTGCTGGGGCGGCCTTGTTTAGCACTTAGCTAATTGCCTCTGAGAAGCCAAGCTCTCACCAGCTTTACTACTGTCTACTCTTTATTGATAATTGCCCAGTGTAGGGATAGAGATTATATATGTTTTTTTTTAAGCTAATACCAAGAAATACACATTGTGTAGTGTTAATGACTAGGGGAGCAATAATATTCCTATTCTCTTTAAAAAATCATTTTCCAGGAGTTTTTCATGGACAACGAAAGGGACAATTCCATTCAAGTTCAATTCAATTTCATTCTGTATAGCGCCAATCATAACAGAAGTTACTCAGGTGCAGTCACTCTTAAAGTAGAGAGCAGTCTTGACCGAACTCCTTTTAACGATTTAAGAGACACCAACATACCACCACTATGAGCCAACAGCACTGCGACGGGGGCAAGAAAAACTGCCTTTTAACAGGCAGAAACGTAGGACAGACCCTTCGGCTCTAGGTGGGTGGTCATCTGCCTTGACCAGTTGGGATGAGAGACAGAGAGAGAGAGAGAGAGAGAGAGAGAGAGGCACAGACAGACAGAGGGGCACAGCAACAACAGTAGCAACAACTACACTAATAGTAGCTTTCAAATAGAAGTAGAGTTTGCTTGGTTAATTAACTTGATGCGTGATACTTAATTCAAAACAGGCGTTTGGATTTCAAAGTACCTGAAAGCTAGTGTTTTAACACAAAACTAAAGTATTTGATCTAACTGTAAAGTTTGCTTGAATAGTGGTTAACAGCTTAATGGTTTGACTTACATGCATGTAGCATATATCAAAATCGAATTCCGAATAATATTATAGGAAATTAATATTTTCAATTAAATTTGGATTAATCAAAACAAATGTTTTATCGAATGTGTAATTTACAACTTAACTGTTTCGTTAACCTGTAGAATGAGACACATCAACTTACAATAGCAGGTTTTGCAGTATCACAGGCTTTTAAGGTTTTTAATGTTAACAAAATTTACCCATATTTCGATATGCTGTAGTCTGTTGTTAACAAAAGCCAGCCACTAAGGGGAATGATATACAATCCTTTCACCCATTTTAATTGTCTCGAACAGCGCAGAGGAGACTATGTTTTCAAGCCTGACAAACAGGGGCTTTTTACCAAAAGTCCAGAGGTCTGGACGCAGTAGTGGCGCTTATGATTTTTCAAAACACAAGTGTTTTTATCAACAATCAACACTGCAGAGGGCTGTCTCATTTTGTCGAAACAGGGTGTTTTACCAAAATCTCCAAACAGCAGGAGGCGCGTATTTTTTCAAAACAGGGTGTTTTATCAAAAATCAAACAGCAGGAGGGCGCTATTTTTCTAAACACGTGTATTATTAGGCCGACCACTTTAGCCAAGGGGGCGACGGATGTCTTATCAAATCCTTAACCAAAACTTGAACAACAACAGGGGATTCAATAAGGGAGGACAATTCATTAGCTCACCCTTGATATACCGCATGATTCGTTTCTGCGCGATGGCTCATGTGGTGGTTTGACTTATGAACGGGACACTTGTCTGGTTCCTGTAAATGTTGCAGCCAAAGTTTTTTGAGAAATTTAGCTTTTTCACAACAGCAGCGGTTCGTGGCGTGGCAGCCAGAAACCCTTGTTCATTGTCCAAGTAAACAAGTTTTCAGGTTATTTCATAAACTTTCAAGCATGCATACAATGCATTATGCACCATTTTACTTTTAGATTTCACAGGTCTGTTAAAACGACATGTTACCTACTATTTTCACTTTAAACACAGAGTGTATTTTAAGTATCTTTACAACCTTCTGGCTTTTTTTTCGTCTACATACGCATGTAATATTTATATCACCTTTCAGTTAGACCTTTACGCTGTATCAGGTGAATCACGCGCAGGGCTCTGGAGATAAGTCACTATCGTTCTGAGTTTCGCAGACCGATATTAATTATTCCAGAAACGTTCTTCTCTCTTCTGGGAATCGCGCAAAGAGATTTCGTCAATCGATTTTTTTATCAAAGTTTGTATGTCATGCAAACTAGCGCAAGTACAGGGAATAAATAAGATTAATGATTCTATCAGTGTAGTATGTATCGACATTATTGAATGGAAAATTGAGAGATGCATCGGGGCGGTCCCGATAATTAATATAATATATCAAATCCCTCAAAGATTCGTATTTCAATTAAGCAATCAGCAGCACTTGGTTCGATCCAGTTGAGAGTCTTTGGGTGGTCAGGAGTGATACATATCTGATCATATGATCGGGGGTTGTTGTTGATCCCTTTGTGTATCGACTTCAAGTGGCTAGTAATGCACAGGAAACGCTGACTTGCAGTTCAGTATACCAAACTTGGAACGGGTTTAAATTGCCACCAACACCATTTAACGAGAATCGCTCGACCGATTCGGTGGTTTTTTATTTGTTGTTATGTATGTTATTATCTTGGCAGGTATGTTGCAATCCCGATGTTATGTTGTCAAGTTTTTTGTTGCTTACTTGTGAAGGCTCAGTTTTGTGATAATCATGCCCTTGAAGATGATATTATTAATTAGTTAGTATACATTTATACACGTCTTAATGTGAAAGTACTACTAAGTGAATAGTAATAAAGAGCCGCAGTCAGTTATATTAAGATGTGGAGTGGTTCTATAATGCATTTATAAACTCCGCCTTAGAACATCGTACTTTAGGCAGAGACGCGAATAAACTACAGTTGTATGTTGACTAATATTTACATACAAAGGGCGAAGAGATTAGCTGTTTAGTGCGGATTGCCTTGGGGAAGTCATGCAGATGTACAGCTTAGTTCTTCGATGCTACTTTCGCCTCTGTACTGAATTTTATATTTACATGCTTAGTGTA
>NW_023339873.1:23333063-23335560 GCF_004916995.1 Morone saxatilis | reverse complement strand
TTGAGTGGTCCAAAGACTAGAAAGGTGCTATAAAAGTACAGTCTATTTACCATAACCATATGGTGCTGTAAAAGCTCTTACTAACAGCGATGGCGACGACGACGACAACAACAACAACAAGAACAAAAAAGGGCCATTGTTGAAATAGCAAAGAAGAATCTATACAATAACCTGACTAGCATGTGTCAAGCAGATAACACATCACTTAAACAAATGTCAGTGACTACACTCGCCTTAAAGTGGCTATAATGGATATTTTTTACAACAGTGTATCAAATAAGTGTGACAATGTGAAAGCTGTCACTGATAATGATGAACCTTTTCAGCTGAATCTGCAGCTCTCCTTTACACAGCTTTTTCTTGCTAAGACTGGGCCAAAAATCTTATGCCTATCCTAGCAACACCCGCTGCTAGGCATTAGCCATCGTCACATGGGCATTCACATGAACTCGCATTTAGTTAATACTAGGATTAAGCTTGATTGGTGCAATCTAAATGAAGTATGCAGTATATCAGTAGAAAAGATTATTTTATTCTTTTTTTCTCAGTCACTAGCATCTTTATCAGCTATTTCTATATGAAAGTAGAAGGGGCACTTGGAGAGTGCAGACCTCTGCCAAGGCGTGTCCAGTCTTCGGTGAGATGCAAATCTTTACACCATTCACGATGAAATACAATGGGGTCATGCAGGGCTGAAATACAAAAATCACATCCCTGATTGCCTTTTTTGTCATTTTAGGTAGTTCCTATCACTCTAATGTATGTTCAGGTGTTCATTTTTTGGTTTGGATTTAATTTTATACTTATATATACGATATAAAAATGGGGGTTTCACATCATGATTGATAGTTAAGCCCTGCTTGTTATTGAGCTGGCCAGGCATATGAGTGAGACTTCAATACTGCAGCGACAACCGCGATCACTACTGCGACTCAGGGTTGCAAAAGATTGCAGTGACTGTATTTAAGATATTTTGGCTTCATTTTTGTACTGTCCGAGGAAGTGGAGACGTCCATCTCTTATATGTCGATGATTCACGCATGTGTGTCAAATTCAGGTAATATTGCCATAGACACTGAAAAACTATTTGTATATCTACCAGTCATGGACAATTGGGTAAAAAAAGGAGTTTTCCTGTAATTCTGCTGACAGACAAACAAACAAACCCACAAATGGCACAGAAAACATAACCTTCATGGAGGTAACTAGAGTGCTAGATGTTCTGTGTTCCTAGAGACTGACCTTTTTCTGGACATATGGTTTATACCTTCCTACAGCTTTGTAAAACAGAAATAGCCAGTAATGTTCATTTCATTATAGTCCGTACATATGCCACTCACATCTGTGCAGTGGATATGTGATAATGTGGATATTGTTTGGAACATTACGCAGCTGTTGTCCTCTGTTGACATATTAATGGATGCACTGCAGTTTTGCACACTGTGTATATTATTACATATTGTACACTGCCTTTGTTAGTTTCACCTTCACATTGTGATCTGATATTAATCCAAAGTCTTACTATCTTTACAATTTTTATTTTGTATTCTTTAGAGTATATGAATGTTACTTTACATTGTTGATTTTATTAGTTTCACATTTAATTGATCTTATGTGGTTAAATGTTTTCTTTATCTTGGATGTATGTCATCTATTTCATGGAGCATTTGGTTTTCAGTTGCATGTAGGTCACCAATCCAGCTGCCTTTGGCCATAGATCTGTAAACTATAGCACTGTATAGAACATTTTTCCTCAGGGGTCACTCCCACATAGCCATGCGCCTTTTATCCCAGCCAGCATCTTCTTTGTTCTCAGACCACAGAACCCACATTTATGTGAAGCCGACTGGTTGAGACTGCCAATGTGCTGTCACCAAGAACAAAGACCTGCAAAAGAAACAGTATTGATTGTTGCAGATATGGTTTTCTCTAGTTTTAAATTCTAGGTCACAGCCCACAGACTTCCTCTCAGACACTCTTCTTCAATAGTTGCAGGGGTGTGAACATAAGAGTGCAACATAAAGAATGAGAAACAATCAAAAGAAAGGAAATGAAAAGACATTTAAAATAAGGGAATGTTTGGAAAAAAATCTCTATCCCTGTTAACTGTTAACACTGCTGGCTTTCGAAAAAGTTATTTTCAAGTATAGATAAGCAGGTAGCATGCAATCATGCATTTGTATCAAGATAGCAAGAGGAAAAGATCTGAGTTTGAAAGAGGGTTCATCGTTGGGGCACTGCTGGCGGGAGCAGAAGTTGAGACTACTCAACTAGTGTTTTAATTGGACAGTTATATTTGCATTTAGATCTATGGGAAAGACATCATGTAAGTAAGTAAGCTACACATTTGATGATTGTGCATTAGTGAGATATGTATCAACTATTCCTCAGGTGACTGAGAATGTCAGCATTACAACCTACAAAGGCAGAAGAATTGTTGTGGACTATTCCTGTGTACCTGCTGTGGATTTTACGACCCTGTTTGGTCAATAAAACT
>NW_023339873.1:23329513-23332963 GCF_004916995.1 Morone saxatilis | reverse complement strand
ATTGAAATATTTATACCTAACACACACATATATATATATATATATATATATATATTCCTTCCATATAGGAAACTGTATTTCTGTTCCACCTCCATTTCTTTACCATCAACAGTGGTTGAAACCAAAACAAGTCCAAGAGGTCTAGATTACCAAAGTCCAGATCTGTACTGGACAGAACATCTTCATTCAGCTCCAGAGAAATGACAGTTGAGCATCTTGTCATGGTGTTAAACAAGCAGATTAATCCAACTTTGCACACTTTTACTTCAGCACTCTGCTGTAAATCTGGCTCATTCAGTGGACTTAAAGAAAGCTATTCAGAATGGGAGGATGAGATAAGGCAGGAGGAGGAGGTGCTTAGCTCAGGGGGTTTTGCTGGAGGATCAGATTCAGACAGTAGAGCTCTGTGGAGGCACATAATGAAATGTTTTCCAGTTCTTACTTAATTTAAGTTTAATGGTCATTCATATTTCTATATAAGTAGAGAAGAAAGTTTGGGTATTGATGTTGGTTTTAATTCAGTCAGCACTACTTTTTCATGATTCAGGTCCAGTCGCACTATACAAATACAAATTTTAATTTTTGATTTGTGTAAACTTAATGACTTGTTTAGGACTCACAACTCAAATTTCAGGTCTATGGACTTGACTAAGACCTTGTCAGTCTTGACTTGAGACTTAACGATCTTGATTTGGGAACTGACTCTAGACTTGCCTGTCTTGACTTGAAACTTCACTTCAGACTTCACAAATGAAACAGGCAAAAATAATCAATATTCAGTTAGACCAGTGAAGAGTTAGAGAGAAGTCAAAACTCACCTGCCTATATGCATTTATAACAAACTGGTCTAGCAATGCAACAGAGTTCAGCACAGCCATATGAGCTACATAATCCTTCATTCTCAGCAGAAACTATTAATCAGGGAAAGTAATATTTTTTCTGTTACAGTGCACTAAATATGTGGATATCATTGTTCATTTCCTCCTATTCAGGAACACAGTAAAAGTCTAACTCAACTGTATTTTTCTCTCTGCTCAGACCAAGGTCTTTCCAAGGCAATTAATACTTGTAATTTCTCATTATCAACACCTTGAGTTAGAAAGTGAAGACTTGATTTACTTGTCACCTTACTTTCTCTGACCACACAAGGCCCTGCTCTGTCAGCATCTTACATCTAACTCCTCTACAGTCACAGGTGCAGTGAAAAAGGTCAATGCCGCCTTGCTAACTGCTGGCTAGCCAAGGATAGCATCTCTCCAGAGGCCTTTGTGCTGATGCCCTGCTTTTATCTTCAGCTCCCTGCATGTCACCGCTCTCTGCTTTGTTCTCGGCCTACCTGGGGGAAGGGTGTCCTGTCAGGTTAATTGCAGAGAGGAAAGCTCTTTGCAGCAGAAAATTATGCGTGTTGGTGATTATCAGTACATTACTAACAAACCAGTTTCATTAGTACAAGGGGTCCCTGCCAAGATTAGTTTTGCCTGCTGGAATAAAAATAAGAAATTAGCTCATAATCGGTGTAGTTTCCAACTGGAGAGGAAACAAACATTGCAATAATGCATCAGCATTTTCAAATGATTGATTAAGTCCAACACTAGGTTTTCGAAACAAGCTAATGTCTCTGATAAATCGTTTCAAATGGTGACCAAACATTGCAGAGAAGACACTTTTCCTCACACCTCATTCCCATATTCAAATCAGTCATAATCAATAATCCTGCCTCATCCAATCTCAAAGTTAATGTTGATCCTGGGGAGGAGGAGGAAACATTAGCTTCTCAATGAGCGCATTAAAAGCACCTCAGCCAGATTTATGAGTGTAATTTACTGCAGGCATGGCTGCGTTATCAATTTAAAGGCGATGTACAGAACCAACATCCATTTGCATAATGTAAGCTCACAGCTTTATGCTGACTGTGGAGATGAGAGGGTGCAGAAGCAGAGAGGTCCACATGCATGAACATCGAGGTACTGACACAGCAGAAATGAGCATGCACAAGCATGACGGGTAAGATTTCTGGATCAGTACTGATTGCTGACAGGGCTGGGGAAATAAAATCTGGATTTTCAGTCATTCATGTCGCTCTGTATTAAAAAATCACACACACACACACAGAAACATATTTTGTCACTTAGCTGAGAGCCATAGACAGAGTAGGAAAGACAACAAGTAGTGAGAGACGGACTAACACATTGTTGGTTTTGGCCATCTAATTGGATTTTATCACAAAAATAAAACTATGCACATCTTCAAAAATTCAGACTCGTGATACTAGAATACAAATGTATTTTTAGACAGTATATATATATACACAAGGAAACAAAATAAATAAATTTATTATTATTATTATTTATTTATTTTATACTGCCCATTTTTGTCTCTTATTGCAACCCCAGGCAGCTGTGGAGGTAGTTTTTTTCTTGTGTCTGAGCAGAATTGGGGACTGTTACTGAGATGTTGCTTCTGCTAAAACCACAAATACAGTTGCTTTCACTTAAATAAATGCAAAAATCCACCTACCCACCCATTGTTTTTCTTTAGCGGGTGCTGGAACCTATCCCAGAGCAACACTGAGTGGAAGGCGGGGTTCTCCCTGTGTGTAACTCACATACACATCCACATTCACACTTTGGATGAACTAAATGTAGCTATTCTATTCATATGTTATCAATACATTTCTTGTCTCAGACCAGCTCTGCTTATCTAAATGCTCTGCCACATCAGTCTGCGCCTTATATTTTTGCAGAGTCCTGATGCACTGAAGCATGCTCAGACATATAGAACAACTGCCCAGTATTTAAAAGTTGAAATCTTCACTTTGATAAAGTGGGAAAGTTATTTTTAATACATCATACCAGTGATAAACAAGAGCTCTAGGGCATAAGCTATAAAAAATGGAATTAAACCTGTCAGGATTCTTGACTGGGTAGTCTGTCCAGAGTTAACACTGGTGGAAACTCTTGGATGCCCCTATGGTAGACAAAACATGATAAAGTGCCCTCTAGGGGGCTAATCCTAACCATGACTAGGCTGAAAGAGAGAGAGAAATAGCAAGAATATTATTAGCCAAGATACATGTGACTATCGCTTAGCTGTTGTTTCAGAATCATGGACAGCGCTGTTTATTGTGTGTGACATGAAGTAAAGGGACAGCAGATTGTACGCACCTTTACTGTTTTAAAACAGTAGCCTTATGTTCTTGCTATTTAGCCTTTCTGAGACAATTAACTTTATTATATTAAAAAATTTGCCCCCGTGCAATTTTTAACAGCCCCCATAGTCACTTTATCTTGGTTCCAGGCCTGATGTAACTCCTGCAGTATCCACTGAGCTGTCTCGTCTTGTTTCACCTTAGTTGAGTTTATATATACCGATCAGCCATAAAATTCTCACCACCTGGGCACCCTGGTCCATGGACCATGACTCTGTCTCTGGTTCACTGCTTTTCCTTCC
>NW_023339873.1:23324882-23329468 GCF_004916995.1 Morone saxatilis | reverse complement strand
TATCCCACCCACTGACAGGTGCCATGATAACCAGATAATCAGTGTTATTCACTTCACCACTCAGTGGTCATAATGTTATGGCTGATCAGTGTATATGAAATTCACTGCCAGTGGATGTTGCACTAGAGCACCAGCAACTCACTCTTCAACATAAGTCAACATAACCATCTTTGTTAGTCTTTCCACACTCTTTCCAACAATCACCAACTCTGTTTTGGTTGAAATAAATCCTTAATTCACTGAGTTAGATGAGGAAATACCCACACAACAGGCTGCTATGGCTGCCATGTAACGTAAAGTTAATCCTTGGGGACTACTGCTTGTTTTTGCCACTGACAGGCTCAGATTGTTATTCTCAGTTTCTGACAACATTATGGAAAGGTTCCCTACAGTGATAGACCTTTTGTTTAACTAGAAACAGCTGTTATATTATCATCACTCTCCCCCAGACTCCATAGACTAAAACAGTAATTTCACCTTGCATATCACTGTAACATCATAACTTCATGTTTGTACATTGTACACAGAACAAAATAAAACTCTCCAAAACAGTCTTTGCTAGTTTGTGTGCAGTTTTTCCAACAAGAACCAATGCTGGTTTGGCTGAAATAAATCTGCAATTCACAAACACAGATGACAAAAACAGTTTCAGTCACTCTCCTCGAGGGACTCACATGCACTAACATGCATGCGCAGCTAGACTGGCTGGGATAGCAACACAGGCAAAGGACACCATGAATACCTTTACAAAGCAAATAGTTGTTTGCTGTTATATTAATGTTCTACACACACACACAGAGTTATATATACATATATATATATATATATTTATATATATATATAATCAGTGTAAGATGATTTTAGCACGGTACACAGTTGTGGGATATGTTGTTGGTCAGTACCAAGTAGTGCAGCTGTGCGTTCCTCCTCCCATCCGAAGTCATCAAAGCAACTAACAGGGGCAGGTGCAGGAAAAAGCACCAGCATGTGCTCTGCACATTCACAAAGTCATCGGTCCTCAAAGGCATAACACTAATCACACTGGAACCTAAATGGCTGACAACAGCAGCTGCTCTGTTTCTAATGAGTTAAGCCTGCTGAGTGGACGTTGTTCATCTGCAAACTGGCCTGATTGGAAGAGTTTCAGGAATTCTGTACAGAGGGTGGCCAATTAGGAGCAGGTCCAGTTAGGATGCATTTACAGAAAGCAGTCCAAAAGTGCCCATATAAAGGATGAATGTTTGCAATAATTTATATATAATATTTGAAATGAAACAGTGAGCATGATGTTAATGGGCTCTCTAAAGGGTCAGTTCACCCAAATTACAAGACATATATTTTCACAATAACCGCCAGTGGTATCTAGCCTTCCAGATAGCTTTTCTGGGTTTGCTAAAACTAGCAGGGAGAGGAATCAGGTGACCTTTGATCGACTGACTTCATTTTTTCCTAAGAATGTGCTGACGATGTGTACCTTGTGTTTACACCTAGCTGAGATCCTATCACAGTGGTCTGGCCAATCCAGTCACAATGATCACAATGCACTTAATGTGGATTTACACCTCCATTACCATGGAATGCAGTAATTGCACATTAACACAAGGTGTAAATAGGGCCTAAATATTCAACAATAACATGTCCTTTTAGAATCAATACCTGGTTCCAGTGAACCCTTATCTCACTGAGGTCACTGGAGCATATCTGGAAGTCCCCATAAAGTTAAAATTGATGTTTAAGTGTTTTTATCAGGCCTAACAATGACAAAACAAATTATTTTTAAGGTATTTTTAAGTCTTCGTGATATTTTACAGTCATTTCCTTAAAAACAATAAACAATAAAAACTATTTTTAAAAAAGTTTCTGAGGGCCAATACATCTATGGCCGGGCCTCACTGATTACTGTACAAAAGCACAACATCATACCTTTATTCAGTGATTCTGGTGAAACTGGATCATATTTTAGCTTCAACTCTGTAATTTACAAAGTTTCTTGATGGAGTGATAACTAACTACTTCTGCTAAATGTATCTGTTGTTAGCGGACAACAAAACCAGGCTTAGCAGAAGGACCGGGATCAACCAAGTTCATATACTGAGTTTCCTGAAATATTGATAGCGAACCGCTACCTGCCATCGCTAAAAGATTTATGGGTGGATACAATTTTGTAACCATTGCCATTGTATGGTATTCATGATGATCTTTAACTCAATTTTGTAGTGCCATCTGCTGGAGTTAATATGACTACAATCTTTTTAGGCCACAACAAATTGGTGGAATACCACTATACAGTTAAAAGGGCCTTTTGTTCTATTAGATCTATCTGTTTGACCTTGTGACAATAAAAGACATTTTAATTGCTTAAAAGAAAGTGCCTTGGAGTTTTATTGTGATTTTTACATCATTATATTATTGGTTAGAGCTGGTTGGTTCATGCTTAAGTAAGCATACGTCACATTTAACTTTACAGGGAGAAAAAAATATTGGATTTTGATATACGAATACAAAGAAACTAATTTTAATATAAATTGATAATAGTAAAATAGATCCTCACACAGGATGTGATCTACAATGGTTAAAAAGGCATTTTTTGTTTCATCTTGATTTTATTTGTAATATTTAAATATAAATTGCTGTGGTGCTGAAATCTAACCATTGATAATAACGAAACTAAATCTAAACATATATTGAATACGTAAATCAAGATAGATCTTCAGTGTTGTAATATGATTTGTAAAATATATTTTTTTCATCATTGCATTATTACTACTACTACTACTTTTTTCTCCTCCTCACTCTTCCTGACCTGCAGAACACTGCCATTTCTCTGGACTTCATCTGGCAGGCAGCCTCAGTGAAGGAGGAACACAGAGGTTAGTGGTAACACACACTGAGCTGAAATGGGGCAACCACTCCTTTATTATGAAGCAGCCACTGTCAGCTGTGATAAAGTGGGAAGAAGCTGCTGGTCCTCATTCAATAAAATACAAATTTTTCTACCTAAAAAATACAGGAACACCTGCTACAGCCTTGCCACATGCTCCAAAATATCACAGCTGTCGCCACACCATTGAAATGTGTTTCATCTGTTACACTTATAGATTCTTTATGGAAAGTCGGGGTGACTTATCCTAAAGCATTTATCTTTCCTGAAATTATAAGAAATACTCAGGATATTTATTGTCATGGAAAATGCACACGGAAACACCCATTCCTCAAAGACCTATCTGTTTCTGTGATTTGATGGGACTTGCCTCTCTAATTGTATCTTCTGTCAGAGATGTGGCCAGAAAATCCATAGTGACAAATGTCTTGATTCTTGGCCTTAAAGTTGGCCAGCCTGAAGTCAATACTACAGTCAGGATACATGGGATCATAACAGATACAGTGTGCATATCCAAACAGCTGTGACTACAGGCAGGAGTGTTATTTCAACACTGCCCCTCTAATAGAAATTATTGATAAGATATATAACACATACACAAGCCTACCACTGTACTTTGAATAAGCCGTTACAATTGATAGAATAATAATATACATTTAACTTGTGAATTTCTATACAAAGCAGGTTCACATTTAAAACATACAGTATCAGTACTAACTTTTGTCAATTTAGCCATATTTTTTCCTCTTAACCACCATAACACTGCAACCTATTAGCAGTTGCTCTTAAAGAGTAGAAAAACACTTATCATCGATATTACAAAAATCTGATCCTTTTTCAGCTTTTCAAGACACCGAGACCATTTTACATGCCTTCATCTCATCGCGCCTGAATTACTGCATCAGCCTTTTTACCTGCCTGAACCAAAAATCTATCGACCGACTCATATTATCACATCACTTCTTTTTGATCCTCTTTATACTTTACTTACTTTTAAGGCTCTACAGGATCTTTGCCCCTGCTATATCTCAGACCTTTTAATACCGTACACATCAGCTCGTACCTTAAGAACCTTGGCAGAGGTCTGATGTCGGTTCCAGAGGCCCGGCTGAAAACTAATAAAGGGGACAGAGCATTTGCAGTCACGGCCCCGAGGCTCTGGAACTCAAGTCAGCTGAGTCAGTGATCTCTTTTAAGTCCCTTCTTTAAACATCATCATGAAATTTTATCCGATTAATCAGATTTTTTTGTTTTAAATTGATGATTTTATAACTTGTGTTCAATTTCATTTTTGTGAAGCACTTTGTAACATTTTAAAAGTGGTGGGAAAAGTGCTCTATAAATAAAGATTATTATTATTATTATTATTATTATTATTATTACTTGAAAAGCATACTGACTATTACTTGAGAGTCAATAACCATATCTTAACACATTTATATAACACAGTACAATAACATCTTACAGGAGCTTCCTGCAGTTACAAGTGTCTAAAATAGGAGCGGAGGTTTCTCTACCCAGCTAAACAAAGCATACCACTCTGTCAGCATTTATGCAAACAATAATTTGATCAAATCAAGTAGAATTTTATTTTACAGAAAATTCTCACCTATTACCTTATTAAAAGAAGACATAGATTCAATTCAATTCAATCTTATTTGTATAGCACCAATTCATAACAGAAGTTATCTCAGGACACTTCTCA
>NW_023339873.1:23319310-23324857 GCF_004916995.1 Morone saxatilis | reverse complement strand
TCTTCAAAATAGAGCAGGTCTAGACCGAATCCCTTATAACATTTAAGAGACCCACAGTACCACCATAGCAGGCACTTTCGGTTGACGGGGACAAGGAAATACGCCTGTTAAAAGCAGAAACTAGGACAGACCCTTCGGCTCAGATGGGTGCGTCGTCATGCCTCGACCAGTTGGGGGTGAGAGAGAGAGATGAGAGAGAGAGAGAGAGAGAGAAGAGAGAGACAGACAGACAGGTGATACAGCAACAACACGTAGAACAACTACACTAATAGTAGTGACTGCATGATGATGACATTAATAATACTTATAATAATAATAATAAATAATATCAATGATATTAGCAATGGCAGTCAAGCAGTTACCATGGCAGGAGGGCTCCACCCAGATCCGTGAAACCTGCGAGATGATATACTAAGACCAAGACTTCAGGGAACAAGTAAAGTTAGGTAACATGCATTAATGGGACATGAGTGAGTACAGAAATTTTGAGAGAGCGAGAGAGGCAGCGTCCTTTAAGTCATGGTTTGCTAATTTAGATAATTGATTAATTTCATCGGGCTTGATTGATAGATATAACTCGCGTATCATCTGCATAGCAATGAAATTTAATGGAGTGATTCCTAATAATGTTGCCTAAAGGAGCATATATAAAGAAAATAGTATTTGGTCCAAGACAAAACCTGTGGAACTCCGTGACAAACTATATTTATTGAAGATTCATTGTTAACTATGTACAAACTTGCGAACGATCTGATAATTATGACTTAAACCAGCTTAGTGCAGTCCTTTAATGCCTTAATTTACATGCTCAAGTCTCTGTAATAAGATCATATTATGGTCAATTGGTGTTCAAATGCAGCACTAAGATCTAATAATACAAGATACAGAGACAAGTCCATTGTCGGGAAGCAATCAAAAGGTCATTATCTAACTTTAACCATAGGCTGTCTCTTGTACGTATGACTCTAAATCCTGGACTGAAAATCCCTCAAGTAAGCTATTGTTATGTAGAAAGCCACACAACTCTTGGCGACTACTTTCTCCAGATCTTAGAAGAGAAAGGGGAGGCTTAGAAATCGGTCTATAGCTTTGGCTTAAAAACCCCTGGGTCAAGAGTTGGGCTTTTTACAGAAGGGGTTTAATACAGCTACTCGTTAAAAGGACGATGGTACATATCCGATAATAAAGAAAGATTAATTCATATCTAGTAAGAATGCGATTAAGGGTACGCTTCTTTAAGCAGCCTAGTTGGGACTGGGGTCCTAATAAAAATATCCTGAAAATAATCTATGTTGACCTGGAAAATTTTAAATAGGTTTGAATGAAATTCATGCTCCCCAGATTATGAACCCATTTTGAACTTTGAAACAGGTAAAATGGCTAAAAGTCTGGGGTCAGTAGCATCAGCTAGACATAGAGAGAACACTAGCTCTCACTTCGAACTCATCGAATACTGCTGGTTAGTAGTCCTATGCCATTGTAAAATTGTAGTTTTGCACAAAAATGACTTGGTTAAGATTAGGAAAAGGTACTTAAATTATGTAACTGACACAATTTAAGTACATGAATAAAACACAACTTATGTAAGATACCTGACATAACTTACTCAATGACATGTTTACTTTTGGTTTCACACAGGACACCAACAGCGATCTCCTGGGTTAAAGTCCTGTGTTTGTTTGAGTCTTCCACCCCACCACACTCTTTATTGTAAATGGGCCTATACTTGTATAGAACCTTTCTAGTCTTCTGACCATTCAAAGTGCTTTTACACTATGTGCCACATTCGCCCATTCACATACATTCACTCAGTGATGGTCCATCGAACTAATTTATTCACATTCACACACCGATGCACAGCATCGGGAGCTATTTGGGGTTCAGTATCTTGCTCAAGGATACTTCGACATATGGCGGGAGGAGCCAGGGATCGAACAACAACCTTCTGATTAGTGGACGACCCGCTCTGCCTCTGAGACACAGCCAACCTCAACAACATCACCTGACTGTCTGACAGCAGACACATCCAGAAATTACATTAGATTTATAGAACAGTGGCCAAGCCCCAGACCAGGAAAGCACTGATTTTGTCAAAAAGAAGTCTATTAATGTAATTTCTAAACAGGAAATAATCTGCTCAAAATTCATCCAAATCACTCGTTTTACACAAACTTGGCCGCTACTGAGTTCACTATTTGGGTTCATTGTAGAGTTTTTAATGTAATATGAAATATCCATAAAATATGTCACTTAGTCAGGGGTCATCAATTTACTCAATGGTAGAAAAGGAGTTCCTTCAGCTCCACGGACAGCTCCTGAACACACATCAACTGTACCTGCTGGGCCAGGAGACCAGGATCTCCAGTCTGTGGTACTGGACAAAGAAATGATGAGAGTGGAGAAGTTACAGGTGGAAAAAAGGCTTAATAAATGGAAATTTACCTTAGGAATGCAGCTATTAGAGTCAAGGACAAGCTAAGCAAATGAGAATGACAGTGTGTTTGAACAAGAAGAAGAAGCAAGAACATCTAAGCCACTGGTTCCAAACCTTTTTCCTTAAACTGACATATATATATATATATGATATTTTATATTATACTCAATGCATAACAATAACAGAAGAGAATAACTGATAAACTGTAAAATGAACTCAAACAGTGAACACAATAACTGCAGGAAGTTTTTTGTAAAACCAGAGATTTGGATGAATTTTGAGCAGATTATTTCCTGTGAATATTGATCAGAGAAGACTTTTCCCTGATATTTTTAGGAATGTTTTATACAATTCTCTGTCTGTATTATGTATTATTTATATTTTAATAACATACTTCATTGGCTTCTTTGTTTGCAGATTCTGTGTTTTCTTCTCATTGCATTAGTTCAACACGAACAAAAATGTACGTGTACTTTAGTTTGTCCGATGTCCAAGATTTCTCCTACGGGGGATTAATAAAGGTATATCATATCTTATCTCTTAAGATGTTTTAGCTCCACTTTTGGAGAGCTGTCATGTCATCCATCTTTACATATGTCGATGGTTGGAACCAAAATATCAGACAGAAATCAAAACCTTTTTTATTCTTGTTGTTGAAAGCTTTCCACACACAATGCTTTGACAAAAAAAATGTGGTTTGGGTATTTCCTAAACTTTGAAAGCATTTGTCTTGTTTAATAGTCCAAGAAAACAGCAGTGGTCCAAAGGGACTGCTTTGCCTGGGGATTATTGCAATTACACACAGATCAGTGTAATTAGTCTGACTGATTTCCTCTTGTACACAGAACAGGATTTTTATCTCTTTTGATGGAAAACATCAAATATTGTTAAGACATGATGCCATGTTGATGAAATCTTGAGTTCAAAGTTTTTTTTCCCTCTATTTTATTCATTTAAAAACAAATGAAGCAGCTATGATTTGGCAAAGTATGAGTTGGTTCTCTGACTTTTCCTTGTATCGTAATTATCTACAGAAAAGGAAGGAGACAAAGAACTGAACAGACAAAGATGATGGTGACACCTGCATACATCCAACTTGAACAAAGTAAGTGTATTTTATTTCTTAGAAACGTTTTGTTTTTCTTGAGTTTTGGGGGACACCGTAGTTTCTCATTCACAGGTCATTTAATACAGTCACGAACGGTGTTCAGTTAGTTGCTATCTGAAACTTCACAACTAGATGGTGCTAAATCCTACCTGCTGGTCCTTCAAACTAAATGTATATATTCTGCCTTCTCTCCCAAGCTTGGCAAAAAAAAAATCACTACAAACCAGGTTGCCTTCTTGAACTGCAATTCACGTTTTTCATAATCAGACAAACAAAAAAACACGTCCCATATGTCCTCATAGACAGTACAACAAAACATAAAATGAACCTCATTCTGAGTTTTACCTTGCTCACACAGCAAACAAAGTCTGTCCTTGTCTGGATGGGCATTAAACCTGACACCCCTGGTCACTGGGGCTAATAGTAATGTTCCTGAAAGCATATTATTCACATAAGGTTCTACACTATAACTATTCTTTATGAGAATATAAGTTTGTAATGTTGGCTTATACCATAAAGACCAGGGGTGCCCGCACTTATTCGGCTTGCAAGCTACTTTTAACATGACAAGTAAAAATTATCTACCAACATTACAAATGCTAAACATATATTTATTTAGATATATACCTTATATATACAATATATGTTGATGTACCTTTAATAAGTGCATGAACCCGTATGGCACAATACAACTCCGTACATTTTTCGTCATTACCTTACTCTGATGACTTGCACTGAATGGAATCAGCCAGGGTTGCATAGTCCGGACAGTAGCTGCTGGTAGCCTGCCTCAAGCAGACTTCCAAATGATCATTAGTCACGGTGGAACAGTATTTGGACTTAATAATCATCATGTTGGAAATGGCTGACTCACATAAATAAGTGGAGCCGAATAATGCAGTCAAGGAGGTAGCACATTTCTTCATCTTTGGGTACTTTTCCTCTGTGAGTAAGTTCCAGAACTGTCCATGAGCCCTGGATTTCAGCTGAATGTCAGCTTGTAGTGTCAGAATCTCATCCTTCACTCCGGACAAGTTCAGATGAAACAGCGTTTCAATTTTTGATGCGAGTGAATCAACCTCAACATCTTCCTGAAATGGGAAAAGCATAAATGTAGCGACTGGCTCCAGTAAAGCAAAGTCAAGTTGCACACATGCCTTTCGCTGCGTCTCCAGCTCTGACGCGAGGTTTGGGAAGTTCCGCAAATTATTGCGCTGCAGCATTGAGGACAGATGTTGCATTTTTCGTTTGAAAGCATTAACTGAGCTGATTATATTGACCACGGTCTTGTCTTTTCCTTGCAACTCTATTGTTCATTTAACATATTGCTCAGATTGCTTAAAAATGCCAAGTCTAGTAGCTACTGCTCGTCATTTAGTTGGATGTATTCTGCATTTTTAGCGACAAGAAGAAAGTCCTTTATCTCCGGACAGAGCTCTCGAAATCTCTGCAGTGTGTTAGAAAAGATGAGATCTCAGACTGGCTATCGTCAAGCAAGTGGCACATTTTTGGAATACATTAAAAAAAAAAATGTTGGCCTATCATCCATCACCCACACTACCTTTGGGATTGACCGGTCGATGGTATTAGGCACCCCTGATATAGACCATAAGAAACATTTTAATCTCCTGAATATCACAAAGTTTTCTGTCCTTGCAAAAGAATGATAGTTGGGAACCTTTAACAATGCATTATATTGCATTGTATAAGTCTTCTGAAAAGTATAGCTGTCAGATAAATGCGGAGCAGTAAAAAGTACAATATTTCCTTCTGAAATGTAGTGGAGTGAAAGCATAAAGTAGTAGAATTCGATATTTTAGTTGACTAGTACTTTTCTACCACTGTGTTTACATCCTTTGTCTTCCATAAATATAAATGGAGCGAAGCCTGCGAGCTAGTTCAGGCAGTTAACTCGAGCTGCGCTGTTATACACACATGACATGCCTCACTCCATAATCACTAACCAGACGCACCCTTCCACTCTGGCGGTCTATTTAAACTGCAC
>NW_023339873.1:23317903-23319277 GCF_004916995.1 Morone saxatilis | reverse complement strand
GCTCTGTCAATGTCGCTGTTGCCCTGCATCCGTATTACTGCTGCTGCTCTGTAAGCTATTGCTGCCTGCTGCACTGTAAGCCACAGAAAAGATCAAGATCAATCGATTTTATATGGAAAATTATAAAATATACTCAAGATAATAAAAAAGAGAGAAATTGATACACTTCATAAATAAACAAAATAATAATAATAATAATAATAATAATGGCCAAAGAAAAACCAAAGCACAAAGATGAAGTAGTAGTAGCATTATTGTATTACTGATGCAAATTAAGTTGTTTTTTGCTTATTCTCCTGAAAAATCATGAAAATGTCCCCAGAAACCAAAGGAACAAAGGAAGCCAAAAAACACCCAAAAAGAAAAAACACCCTTTCAAAAGTAATTTCTTCATCTCTTACAGTGTATTACAGGACGTCCTCTACCACCCCTAGTCCTGCCCCCACTCACTTTAAAAGCTCTCATCATACATAATTATAAAGAAATGAAATCCAAACTAAAGGGAATGGTCCCATGGGAGAGGGCATGGCTCGGTTAATAGGATTTTTCCCGCAACAAGACTAGAGTTATCAATTTGCACAGTGTCACATTAATGAATCCTTACCGCCCGGCCCATCATAAACCAGAGCTGGGTCCCACTGCCCGGCTCAGATAATCACAGTCTGGATCGTAATGGTCTGGGGAATCAGACTCACTGCTGGTACTGATACACTGACACATTCATTAAGACAGTCCACTAACTCTAAAAGATAAGATTGTAAGAGGATGATAGCTGATTTTTCAGATTTTATTCTGACACTGTGGTTGAATATTTATATTTGCACTGTTTTACGTATACTAATAATAATAATAATACATTTTATTTAAAGGCGCCTCTCGGGGCAGTCAAGGAACACCGTACAATGTATACAAAAATAAAAAATAAAAATAAATAAGAAACTAGTAAGAAATTAAGAAACTGATTTCAGGAATTAAAGGACAATGTTAGGATTGAGTTACAGTTGGGGTATGGAGTTTCTTGAATAGGTGAGTTGTTTTAGTCTTGATTTGAAATTGGAGGGGTGAAGATTTAATCCAGGTTTCCTCATGTTCCAGGTCTGGAAGTGAGTTCCATTGGGTTGGGGAGACAGAGCGGTTGTTTCTGAAAGCCCTTTGCTTCCCCTTATTGTTGGCTGGACGATGGGCGGGCGGGAGGTGGCAGAGAGTGTGTCGACAGAGGAGCAGGGTATCTGGATTACGGGAAGTGGGAATGTTGTGTGTGGGTGTGCTGATCATAGAGGAGTTTTGGACATTGGATATAGGAGGGGAATTATTTTTAGAGTGGATTGGCCTTTCATTTTGTGATAGTGATTGATCTGTATGCTGTTATATCAC
>NW_023339873.1:23313180-23317803 GCF_004916995.1 Morone saxatilis | reverse complement strand
AGTACAGGTCCATTTACCAATATTTCTACATTTCTCTTATTTTAAGGCACCCTCCCATTTTGTTGTTTTTACGGGGAAACATCCAAAATGTGCATGGCCCCTTTGATCCTGAAGCCTCGTGTACTGTTTATCATTTAAGTGCACAAACTGGAGTCTGTGTTAATAGTGACTGACAGGAATATATCCATGTCATATGCTTGTCTCCTCTCCTTGCAATTACATGGCAATTAAGGTCATTGGTTTCAGCATTTTCTTTCTACCAATCTACACCCGCCAACCGTAGCTGAACATTAACTATTATCTCAGTGGTGCTAGGTGAGCTAGCTGTCACGAGCATGAGTAGATGCACGCTTTACTTCTGCAGTGACAGGTAGAAAGAAAATAGTTCCTACATGAAACTGCTCACACAAAGTCTGTGGATTATCTTGAGTAGCCAGGTCAATGTCTCTTTTTCTGGCAAAAGATTACTGTTGGGGTTTTTAAATGTATTTTTTGTGGCTTTGAGCAGCACAAGCTAAGTTGCCCAGGGTGTCTCTTGCCACATAATGAACCCAAACCAATAATTACTCTATTTACACACACACCAGTGTAAAGGTGAAGTACATGCAAACATATAGTACTACAAGGGAAACATCATTAAATGCTTTAGCCATAGGGGTAAAGCATAAAGCACATAAAATGGTAGCAAACAAAGGGTCTCGATGAGCTTAAGTTAGGGTTGATTTTCAATCACTGTATTGTCTAAGAAAAGTTTATTGCAATTTATTTTAGAGTTTTGCTGTGTGAAAAGGTTCATACTGTCTACCCCTAATATAATCTTTGAAGCTGCGTTTAGACCAGAACCATTGAAAGTGATGTGACAGCCGATATTTCTTAATTAATCATAAAGTAGATATGGCAGGGAAGTGTTTCAAAGGCAGAAGGTGGAAGCCATAATGATGTTTTCATCAGCCCACAGTAAACCTTTTGATGTCGTCTTTTTAATACCTGGCTTGAAATGCAAAAGTTCTGACTTCAGACAAGAACAATACCCAGAGAGTTTCCATTATTTTCACCACATGTTTTATTTAACACAATTTGCCGTTCTGTAATTCAAAGCCACTGTCAGGCTGTTTGATGTGTGAACAAATGGGTGTTTGTTTGGCTTTGATCCTGCTTGGAAAATGCACTTCATGTGATAATACTGTCTTTAACCTCCATCAATTGCAAATATGCTAAGAGTCTTCACCATTTGCATATTCTAATTATTTTTAAGTGAGCACTTTTGTCTGCAAAGAGCACCAGGGATTTATTATGCACTAAGAAGTATTAAATTATATCCGTGGTGGGCGGCCTCACACTCACCTGACGAACAGAAATCACACTGACTGGTGGATTCCTGCTGCCCACGACATGTTCATTATAGCACACCGTGGGCTACATTTTCCATTTTTATGAGTTAATCTATGGTGTAAATAAGTACAACTGAGTGAGGAGTGAGAGATGTTAATATTGTGCATGTATAATTACAAATACACAAAAAACAAGTTTGTTCAGAAATATGTAAAGTAATTTAATGAATGATATAACTTTTCCAGCCTCGAATGCACTTGTCAATATTTAGTAATATTATATATGTATTGAGAACACTGTGATCTTGTCCCTCAGGTATGAATATAATAGTTAAAGTTAATTACTTCCACATGAGCCCCTGTGAATCATGTCTCCAACCCTGTCAACACACATCTAATGCCCTAAATGAACTGCTGTCTACTCCTGTGTAACATATATCAGACTGCAGAACACTGGCTGGGAGCTGAGCTTGCCTGGTTATTAAATGTTACTGTAAGGTCTTACATTAGATCAAAAATCTATCACAGATTCTTGCTGAATACACCATCCTACTTTATATCTACAATTCACTGTGGTAGTGTTTGCATGAATGGATTGGCAAAATGTCATATTTGTTGTTAATGAACATGAGGGAGCTGTTGCAAAAGTTTTGGCTGGGTTACGTCACGTCCCAAATCTGCAGGAAATTATTTCCAGTTTCCCAAACGTCGACATTTCTTTGCAAATGGGGTTAATATGTGACAGTGCTTATACCACTAATCACAGAATTTAACCATAAGTTTCAAGATTTTGCTGGCATGGAAGTACACCTTTCTCTGTTGATGTGGAAGGAGTAGAGGAGAACATGCAGTTGGAGCTTATTGAAATGCAATGTGATAATACTCTCTGAAGTCTCCACCACAGCTCACACTGACAGAGTTCTACAGGGGTTTCAAAAAGTCTAGACTTCACCAAATGGCTCTACATACATGTGAGCAAACATTTTCTCTTACGACACTGACGATGAAGAAATTATGAAAATGGCCATCACGATGTACTTTAATCTCCACTTTAAGATTTACACCTGACCTGACAGCGATTCTAAAGTCTGAGGCCCAGCATCATCATTCCCATTAGGAGGGATATTTATTGCTGAGTGAAATGGATGGTGATTAAACTATCTCACTGCAAATCCAATACTACAGCTTAAACTGCTTAAAACTCACTTATTAAGAAAGTTTCTTACATTTAAAAGTTTTACTATTGGTACAGAAAGGGCACTCCTACTTTCACTCAAAATTGTTAAAAAAAACATGGACCCTTGGTTTCCATAGACATGAGCAAGAGAAGACCACCCGACCCAAGGCTGCAGGCCAATAGTGACCAAACCTGGAGGGCTAAGGCAAGCAACAGTCTGCTGCTCATGGTCACTTAGTTAAACCGGAGGATGTTTTCTACAAAATGGGTTAGGGCATTTTCTTCAATCCCAGTACTGGGACTGGGGGAAAGAAGGATTCCCTCCCCCAATGATGCTGTGTGCTGCTGCAGTAGAGCAGGCAGCCGGGCAAAACCGAACAATTTTAACACCTGAATCTTGGGATATGACACACTGCCCATGGCCTCCAGTGAACTGGAGGGTGTTGTCTGAAAAACAAGACAGGAGATTTATCCTCTATGAAAGTAGGGACAAAAAGATGCAAAGGGCCAGTTGGGTATGTTGTATCAGAGTGAAGAGGAACCAAATCATGTACTTGAAGCTGTAGGTCAACACTGACAGTCATGTCTACAGGGGGTGATAAAGGAGAGATCTGAGGACTTTTCTCTGTGTCAGCTAGTGGGTTGAATGTCCTGATTGGCATGCAAGTACACACTGTATGTAAAACCTGTGGAGGCTCTGGCCTGTGTGTAATGTGACTGAATTTTGTGTGCTGTGGAAGTGTCTGATATCTGATATGAAAGACTGCGAGACCTCCATATGATGTGCAAACAGGCACTGTCAAAACTTCACCACAAGGATTTTCTGATGTATACCTGGAACAAATTTGAAAGGACCAAGCCACTGATGATGGTCCTCAATGAGATCAGAGAAGCAGCTTTCAACTGAGATCTGATATCAGAAGCAAAGCTGATATGATCTCAAGTGACCTTCTGTAAAACGCCCTCAGTAGTGTATAACTTATTATTATTATCTTATTATTAGCATAGCCATAATGAAGACTGACTGTGTCATTCTGTCTATTATTGTGTGTTCCTCTTTGGCAATAGAGAAGAGCAACCTGGTGACAGGTTAACAGATGATAAGTCTCTTCTCATCTACACAAGTTGATTTTCGCTCTCCCCCTTCCCTTCATTGTCCTCGGTTATACGTATATTTCCCTGCTTCCATATTGGTGCTTTCCATTCAGCTAATTATACCATCCCCCCATCCTTACTTCCCCAAGGTCAGTGCCTGAAATGGGTCCATACCGTTGCTAAGTTCTGGTTCTTCTGAGTCTGTCCACGAGTACCCTTACTGCTTACTGTGTACTGCCACCTCCTGGTAGGCTAGCCTAGGTACGCACCCCTAAACGCCCGTGTAACGAAGACCCACCCTACTGTGCCTCTGATTGCCTACTGTTCATTGCCATCGTTGGTTTGGTTGGTTAAGTTCAGGCTTGAGTAGTGAGATTCTAGGGTCAGATTCAATCAGAAACAGAATAGGACAAAATAGAAGTGGCACAAAGCTGACTTAATGCTGAGAAAACAGCGCTGAAAATGTACTTGTTAAAAGGGATAAAAAATTCCAAATGAATTAGGGTACTAATCTAATTTTTGCCTGCCTTATCCCGTCTTATTATTTTTTCAACTATCTTTAGGTTGCTATCTTATGGGTTATGTCTATGTTATTGCATTTTTTGACTTTGCAGCAAATTTTACTGCCAACAGACATCACCATACTTTGGAATTATACATTAGACATATTATAAATGATCCATTTAAAATCTGCATAACTTCATAAAAAACACTTAGCAATTGGTTTTATGCTCAGACTCCTTTGGCTCTCACTGGCATGGACTGTGGAAGGTTAAAAGATAAAATCCCTCACTCAAAACACTTTTGCCTCAAATGTGAACATTGTACTATAAATACAATGTCAAAGAGATTATGGGAAGAAAGAAGGTCTCTGACAGACTCTGTTCTGTTTCCATTTTTTTGTCTTTTGTATCAAATGTGCCGAACAAAGGCCTCAAGTGCTTTGTGTCTGCCTGTGTCTCTGTCTGTCTGCCTCTGTCTGTCTGTCTGCCTGCTTGTCTGTCTGCCTGTGTCTCTGTC
>NW_023339873.1:23312901-23313030 GCF_004916995.1 Morone saxatilis | reverse complement strand
CAAATTAACACGCAAAAACATAAAATGCACCAGTGAGGTGTTAGGGAACAATGAGCCACCAGAACAGGTAACACATTCAACGTCATTCAAACTTGGAAAATGACTCCTACCATAGCATATACTTCTATC
>NW_023339873.1:23309366-23312801 GCF_004916995.1 Morone saxatilis | reverse complement strand
CTTTAATATTAATTAAAGTAATTTCACACTTGTAAAAAACTAAATTATCTGTAACAGATATTAATTTCAGCCAGGTACTCACTCAACCCATTAACTCACCAGGAAATAAAATGTTCACAGTCTAAGCATCTCTCGGCAAGGTCTCAGCTGCTCAATCAACTCTTGTTTTACTCTTTAGTTTGTTGCTGTTTTCGCAAGCAGATGCACTTTGACCCATGTTTGCTTTTTGGAGGAGACACGGCTTGGACCCAACAAGGAATTGTGGATTTGAAACATTTATCCGACAAAATTAGGAATGCAGCACAAGCCACATTGGAAATAGCGTAAAGCTGTCATTGCTGGGTAAAGTGAACATCTCCTGTCAGCTTGATGAGGGCCACCGCACCGCTGTACAGAGACACAACGAGCTGGTAAAGAAAAACAGGCATTCACTATCACGGATTGTGGACTGTACACAATTTTGTGGAGGACACAAGGTTGCCCTGCGGGGGTCTGATGAATCTCCCACTTCACTCCAGCGGGGCGTGTTTCTGGACCTCGTCGACCAGTTCTCTTTTTTAGACAGTCAATTAGCCGATCACCTGTCAAACACACAGGTTGCCAAGTACACGTCTAAGACCAGCCAAAATGAGTTGCTTGACTGTATGTTAGCTATTTATGGACAAAAACTGGCGGATGAAATATCGCAGGCATCTTTTGTGGCTGTGCAAGCTGACGAGACAACAGATGTGGCCTGTGTAAGCCAGTGCGTGATTGTGCTCAGGTACATCACTGAAGCCTCCATGGTGGTGGAAAGATTCCTCACTTTCTCCCAGAAACACAACTGCAGCGGGACTCGAAAAACTCACAGCCATATAAGTTGGCTGGGATAAGGGGAACAAATTGATCCCCTTATCAATTGATCGCACAGACGTACGACGGGGCAGCTGTAATGAGCGGCGCATCATCCGGCCTACAGGCCAGGTTAAAGGAAACGTTCCCTCACGCACACTTTGTGCACTGCTATGCCCTCCAGTTAAACCTCATTATGCAGCAGGCCTGCTCATCTCAAACACCCGTCAGAATATTTTTTGCCAACATCTCAGCTTTGCAACGTTTTTCCCTCAAGAGAACTGCAGTCCTGGATGAAGTGTTTGGCAGGAGGATACCAGTGTCAGGACAAACAAGTTGGTACCGTCCACACGGTGTTTGAACATCAGGACACTTTGAAACAGTGTTTTGAAAAAATATGGGATGATCAGTCTTGGGACAGTGTCAATCCAACAAGCCCGCAGCCTGTCCGCACTTCCGGACCGTTAATGTTCTTTTCTTTATATCTTTTTTCCACTCTGCCCTCATGCATGTAGATATTCTCTACAGCATTCTTCAGAAACGGACCACAGATTCTATCGAAAATGAGACAGGCCGTGGAGAACTGTTTTTATAGACTAAGTGATAAGATTAAGTTAAATGAAGGAATTGGAAATTTGGAAAAATGTCTCAAGATTTAGAAATAAAACTGTATAGATTTCTAATGCCATCTTGTTTGTAATCAGTACAATAAATTGTAGAAATATAAAAAAGATGTAATCAGATTACAATTACATGTAGTAAAAATTAGGATTTTTAGCAAGATTACATATTTAAAACACATTTTAAAATAAAGAATGATATACTACAATGCACACATGAAACCATAGCTATTCTTACAGCTGCCAGTTCATAATAATCAAAAATGCTTTAACTGGATGGACACTTCCTGATTAATATGATTTCCATTTTCTTTTCTAAGGTTACATTAGAGTCAAGTCATCTTGATATTTATTTTATTTTGTCTTTTAATTAATTAATTAATTAATCCAAGTTACATCACTATAATATTGTGATACTTGGATTAGGTTTCTACATTTCTTAACAGGTAATTGTAATTGATTACACTAACCCTCTCAACCCTAGTTACAAACAGAAGAAGACGGTAAAAAGTAAGAATTGAAAGGACTGTGTCGGAACAAAAAGACGCATGTTCCATGGTGGGATGAAGCTGCCCTACTGCTGTAAATGTTTACATATTAGATAATAGTGACAGATGATTTTACACATTGCATTGAGTGTTTGGACTGTTATGTGTTCATGTAATGTATATACTGTAAGTGTGTTTTCCTATTATAAAGACACTATAAAGGTAAAGATGTCGGTTCTCGACAGCAAACCTCACTCTGTTTTCATTTAAAATTTCACACTGGCCAGTTCCATTGGTAAAGTCAAACTTTTCACTGGAATGAAACAATGCCTGATTTCCTCACTAACACACACACGCACACACTTCAATCTTCTGTGGGTTTATAGGTTGCCTTTTAAATCTGCCCTCTGTGGTCTGGAGTATGTGCAGGGCTTCAAATAAATGGACTGCCTCTCTCGGAAACAATGAGAGTTTCTTCGGCTCTGACAAAGATCAATCTTGGCCGCGAGCGAGGGAAGCGCAGTCTCTCTGCCAGCCGGGTGCACTGTACTGTGGCCTCTTATAGACAAACAAATCAAGCAAGCAGTCACCCACAGTTTTTCTGCAATGAGCATTTTTCTTTTTCCATTGCTCTATTTTTAAGGATGATTCCGGTAACTTACAACTTTTGTTTACTTATGTGAATCATTTCTATTAGCAATAATAAGATTATAAATTCAGTGTGGAGATCTGCATTCACTTTCAGTTTCACTGCCACATAAAGTTGTTTAATCAGGATCAACTGTTGGCTTGTTTAAAATCCATCTGAACATCTGACAAAGTGTGTTTCTACTTCACTGTTGCAAATTGTTTCCAGATCCCTCTCTCTCCCAGGTCCCTCAGGAAGTTTCAATCACAGAAGATGCAACAAAAATGACAGCTAAAGATGCAATGCTGTTGGGTGCCCGGTTAGCTCAGTGGGTAGAGCTGGCGACCCATGTACCGAGGCTGGGTCCTTGCTGCAGCGGCCCAGGTTTCGAATCCAACTGGTAAGGCCCTTTGCTGCGTGTCATCCCCCTTCTCTCTCTGCCCACCTTTCCTGTCTGTCTTCAGCGCCGTCCTATCAAATAAGGGCAATAAAAGCCAAAAAACAAACAAACAAAAAAAAAAGATGCAATGCTGGTTCGCTGATGTTATGCACAAAAACTATTTTGCACTGTGCACAATGTTCTGGTGGAACACAAACTCAAGTCAGCAACTGATATATAAATAATTTGTTTAACTCAGATATTAGCATCAAATAAACTACAGAAATTTTTTTTGAAAAGAACAAGGAATAAAATGTTAGTCCGGTAGGGTAACTGAGCATTTGTAGCTTGAAACACTGTCTCAACTATATGCACGTCATTTTCCCCTCACAGACTCAAAGGGTAAAATTACAACAATTCACAAGAAACGACCAAAGATTAGAGAAAATAGAGGAAAAAAAAGAATTTTGTGTTTCTGATTTTTTTTTT